>NC_056742.1:400259709-400332209 GCF_019279795.1 Protopterus annectens | reverse complement strand
GGACATAATTTCAATTTTAATATTATTGAAAAGGTGTCACCTACTGTTAGGGGTGGAGCTTGCCCATTGTATCTTGAGAAATGTGAATTATATTGGATTTTATTTTTTAATGCTACTAAATGGCCCGGGCTTGAATTATTTAGCCTCAGTAGGATGCCTTTTGAAACTCGGGGCCCAAAACAGGTAGGGATTTAGCAATGAAATTTAAGGTGGTTCTTATTTTATAGGTTTTTATACGATCAATGTTTTTGAAATATTTGTTTTAATTGTTAATCACATGACTGTCCTTTAGCACATGATGTATTTGTATTTAAACTCGGAATTTGAATCGATTGTTGAATCTGATGAAGTCTTCTATAGTTGTTTAAGAGACAAAAGCGCTTCTTCCTTTGGTTTTCTGCTATTAAATGGAGTGTTCAGTTTTTGGGGTCAGTGTTTCCTTCATTGCAGTTTGCAGTTTGTTTTGTGTTATTTTAGATTTAGAACCTATGAAATCATGAGGGCTCTGCAGAGTGAAATTTGAAAGGGGACAACACTATCCACTTCAAACCCTTAGATAACAGAAAACTGGGCTTATATCTCAAATTTTCTGTCCACTATTGCTTACAGTGTATGGCAAAATAACTAAAATATTTAATACTTATTTGAAAATAAACTATACAGTTAGTTTGATGTGGTTTTCACTTTTCTTTCCAACTTTTTCTGTGATGAGATTCATAGTAAACATTTCCTTGAAATATACTGACCAACTTAAATATGCACTGGGTTTAAATGTACTGATTGGGAAAATTCTGAGGAGGACTAGTATGCTTGAATTATATTCCAGCATATATTATAAAGCAGAGATGTCCCAGAGGTGATCCAAGGGCCACATTCCAGCTCACCAAAGCATTTTATTTGGCCCTCTGTATTTCCTGCAACAAACTGTTTTGAATCGACAGATATATGTTGGAAATAATAATGTGGCCCCCCCAAACCTTATTAAGTGTGGTAAATGGCCCCTGAACTGTATGGTACGTCACCCTTGAGTAAAAGATTGGACACCCTGCAATAAAGGATTAGTTCCCTCACTGAAGGCCATAAATTTACTTAGTCTCAAAAAGCATGCCTGAATCTCTTGCCTTTCTTTTGGTGTTTCACCTCTTATTCACCTCTGTTCCATTATCTATTTATCTGATCTTTAGTTCCTCAATTTCAGTTTATGATTACTTTAATAATATGTTAAATAAATTCAAATATAAATGGCCCAGCCACCAATCGATATTTTTGCTGTCCAGAATTTAGAGGATCATCTCCCACAGGACAGTTACATTTTCATAGCAATGTAATGCCGCTCATTTATATACTTTCTTTAAATTCATACAATAAAGCCTAAACTTCAACCTACAAGAACATGTAAAATTCGTTGTCAATTAACAGTATGCAAATATTTCATTTCATGTTGCATTAGCATGAATGAGATACTGCAAGTTTCGAAACTCACTTTTAAATGATCATAAAGGCGAATGGGACTGCATAGCTCTGAAAGATGTATATGTCACCTCTGCAATCTTCATACTTTTTGAACTGGATGTTTAACAGAAATTACAAAGATTTCTTGTATCATGCTTGGAATATCAGTGCTTAATAGAAGATGTAACCGCACTAGGAGAACTTTGTATTATTTGCTCCATTACCTGTACTTAACTGCTCTATATAGGTATTACAAATAAATTTAATCATTCAGAGGATTTATCAAGTCTCGCCATGTCCATAGATAAGTGATAAGAAACACTGCACATTTTCCAGTCATAAAGATTATACATTAGCATACTGTATTTGACAATACTAGAAAGTATAAAAAAATGCTGTCAGCCTCAGACTTTCAGTGAAATATCAAGTGTTATCTGTCTGCATGTGAAGCCTCCCACTGGGACGCAGAACTAGGCCTCTTGGCAAAGAAGTGTGTTTGATTGCTTCTGCTACTGCGTGACCCTTAAAGCAGATTTTGTTTTCTAATATTCTCATCTTTTTTTATGCCCCTGGAACCTAACCACAGGCTAAAGTGTTCAGATGAAAGGAAATTTGTGCTTTGTTGCTAACAACATCACTGTTTTATATTGCTGTCCATGAATGCTTTTTGAGTTTTTTTGTTTCATAACCTGCACGCTACAATAACACAAATTCCTCCTTTAGCCTGTTCATAAAACCACATGCTAACATCAGCTGCAAAGAAAAAATATATGATCATTTCCACGTTGTCTATATTTAATTACACTTTCTTTGAGTTTAGGAGAGGACATTTGCAATGTTTTTTAGATCCTCTGTATATATAATATAAGTGTGGCACTTTCATTGCTTCACAAACATGCACTCTAAACTGTATTATGTCTCTTTATTACACTCATGCCTGTTGTTAAAAACAAGTTTTAACTGTTTTACCTCAAGGAGGCACTAGAGGATTCAAAACAGAGTACGTGAGTATTGTTTGATTTTGGAAGAACATTTTATCTTCTATTGTTTCACTTTGTAAATTATGCTGAAAATATGAACATTTGTTAACAACATTCATCATACCATCTACTGGTAGAAAAATACCCCAATGAAGCAGAGCTTTGCACAGTGAATTATGTATGACTGTGGCATCTAATTTATCTGTACCCTTAGCGTAAGCGTCACTGATCCTTTTAAGTGTATATATAGACAAAAAAAAATAAAAAATAATGAGTATGAGACCTAAGTCGAAGACTCAGAAATTACTTCTGATAAAATTCTACTTAACTTCGTGATTTTGTGCAACACTTCAAAACTATACTAAAAGGAAGATTTCTGACACTGATAAAGCATTCTGTAGTCTTTAGCTGAAATTACTGACTGCCACTTTAAACTTAAACTGAATTACTAGCCCACATTTCACATTAACTAACGACTGGTTTACTACAAGCTGTAAAAAGATATATATATTTCACATTCTATAGCAATATCACATACTACTGGAGCACAAAGTTATAGATCATGCGGTATTAATACTATAAAAGAATACTGATTTGTATCAATCTTTTTGTGGCTAATTAGGCTACACAATAGTCGGTATTCATAAAAAGAACACATTTCTGCACAAAAATAGTGCTGGAGCTGTGGGCAGTGTGCAAGGAGGGGATGATTCAGAGTCACACATAGCATTGCATTGCAAAGGTGAAACTACAACAGCATGCCATGTATGCAAATGACTGCATAATAATAATAATAATATGAAAATGAGGTTCTTGATACAAATAAGGCACAGTGAGAATACAAATGATGGCAGCAAACATGGGTGAGCGATTCAGAGATGCATAAAACAGGAAGGCTGTGCCATGGCATTCACCTCTTCTGAACATCAGGAATTGTTAGTGTACCACACTCTACAATGTTTGTGAAAGCGGCACCTCTGCAGAACAACATGTGTTAATGGCCACTCCTGAAACCAGTCTCTATAGCATGGTGCACTGTGGCTGTCAGTGCCAATGCACATGGTACCTAATCTACCAGCTGATCATGGACTGCTTTAGTGTGGATAGGAAGATCATACATGAGCTTGTCAAACTGTGTCACCGATAGGCAGACTCAAAGGGGATGCATGGACTGCCCTTTAAAGTAGACAGTAATGTGCATTCTCTCTACTCCATTCTACACTCATGCTGTTACATTCTTCTAATCCACCCTCTACATATATATAGTACCTCCTATAATCCCCCCCCTCTCTCTCTCTCTCTATATATATATATATATATATATATGTGTGTGTGTGTGTGTGTGTGTGTGTGTGTGTGTGTGTGTGTGTGTGTGTGTGTGTGTGTGTGTGTGTGTGTGTGTGTATCCCACCCTCTTCTTGTATAGTATCCTATAATTTCCTCTTTCTTTAAATACATCCTCCAGTATAACCCCCAGATGTCCTGTGTTATCCAACTCTACACATTCTAATTGAAAATCTCACTACATGAGGCAACTACTCTTAAATATTAAAATTCCCTGTAACGGACTACTTTATGTTACAATAACTCAAAGTATATGAATGTGCTGTGCTATTAGTATGTAATATGGCATTACATAAATCACCGCATTGTTTAAACTATGTTGTATTTTCTGATATGTAATGTATTATTGTAATGTGACATCACATAAATCACCGTATTGTCTAAACTATGTTATATTTTCTGATATGTAATGTATTTCTGTTCTTTTTATGTGGAGCATTTCTCCCCAGGCTTCCTCTGACAATGGGAGAAACCCCAGTTGGAATTTCCCGAGGAACAAATAGAAATAAATAAATAAATAAATATGTGTTGCTTTAGCTATCCTATGTGCAACAGCCTATCAGTGGCCTATGGGGGATGAATGGAAGGATCTTGGGTGCCAGCCTTGCATATACTACATCATTTCCTCAATATTATGCTGCAGCAGGTAGAGGAGCACGTATGGTTCTCAAGGACCATACAAGAGAGAAACCCCACTATGTGGGCATATTACACCACAGCATAACACCATAGCCCATTATAGTTTTTATCCATCTGCATTAAGACTCATTAATGCAGACATAAATATGGATGCATCAAAACTATAATAGATTGTTACGCTCTGGTTCTTTGTTTTCCATACAGTAATTCTATATATTTATTGCATACTAAAATTAATATATTCTCATTTAAGTGCAATTCCAGTCACTTCCTTATGTGCAATATCACCCAATCTCACCTCTGTGTATAGTGTACTTTTCTTTTCATATGTTAATTATCTAGTAGTCAGTGTTGTCCAATGTACTAAATAGTGTACAAGCATGTGCGACAGCTACTTAGATATTTAGATTTGTACTATAGTTATTGTTTATTCTTTAATACCTATCATGTCTGTCTTTTTGTGTTTGTTTTCTCCTGTAAAAGAACTGACACTCAAAATTTCATTAGGTGGCACTTGTGTTTCTGAAAGGACAATAACATTTCTTTGAATCCCTGAGATCCTGCAAGTCTTTGACTGCACATGCATTGCCATCAAGACCAAAATGGTCCACAGGGTTTCAGATACATTAACAGGAAGGACTTCCAGTCCTCCAACTGCTAGTTTCATGCAATGCGTAGGATATCATCAGACTCATGCATTTGGCAAACTCTCCATAAGGTCATCTTGTTAGTGGGTATAGAGGATAGTATATACAGTCACCATAAAGCAGAGAGCAGGCCACATGTAATGGTGCCACTGTTGTGGGCCTCAGGTGATGCTGGATACGCATTTGAACCATGCTTAATGACCCCACCTGGAACCTGTGGACCAGATATGATGTGTAATACCATACTGCCATGTACCCTGTATATCCCATATCCAGGTGTTCCATGCCTTGCATTTTCACTCTCTATACCTTGCTCTTGTTGTCCAGTTCTCAACATCACTACATATCTACCCTTTGTCTGTCTTTGCATTTTATATTTATTTGGATTGACAACCTTGCCTTCTCCCTCGATTCCTCCCATAACTATTATTCAGTATCCTTATCTTCTTATATACAATAGGGGCCTTTCCCAGCAAAAATGCCCCGCCCCCATCATTCCTTATGGCTACCATTGTGTGTTGTTCTCTGCTTATTATTCCATTTTCTAACTTGCCTATCTCCTCCTTTTCTCTACCATTTATATGATGAACCAGGACTCCATTTATATGATGAACCAGGACTGCATTTATATGATGAACCAGGACTGCATTCATATGATGAAACAGGACTCCATTTATATGATGAACCAGGACTGCATTCATATGATGAAACAGGACTCCATTTATATGATGAACCAGGACTCCATTTATTGATGAACCAGGACTCCATTGAAAATGGGCTCTTTGTGACCCAATGGACTATCCCGGCAAACAAACTGCAAATAAATAAATAAATAAATAAATAAATAACCTGTCTTAGCACTTTCCTGTACTAGTTCTCCTTGAGCTGTCTGCCATTGACAGTGTGGTACCAAGGTGTGATTTTGTGCACTCGTGACTGCAGATATCCTTGACTATTCTCATGCCCACTTCTTTGTCTTCCCTGTGATGTCAGGCATTCCAATTGCACCTACTTTGCTATTGTGGCTCCCCCACTGCACCCCCACCACATCTGCTTTGAGCTATTTCTCCCCATGATGTGGCTCCACTGATTTACTCTGCAGTCCTTTTCTTGAACTATGTTATATTTTCTGATATGTAATGTATAGGCTCTCTGATGTCTGTGATACATATTTGAGAAGCTATTGGCTGTGTTATGTTTGATATTTAGTGCTGCATAGGTACAAAGCCTTGTCTATGAATTCCAGCCAATATCCTACAGTCACTTAGAATAGAAGCCTTAGCATCTGTGTAAGCTTCATTTGAAATTATCATCACAGTTTATGTTGTTATTGTTTTATTTATGACTTTAAATATCGTGTCTCCAATGTATGATTAAATTTATTAGAACTTTTCTCAATGGGCTGCCAGCAAAAGTGGGTCTTTGCCCAGTCTACCTTTACATGGCTCTAATAATGTATATGATAAGTTAATAGGATTCATACAAAAGATGGGAGTTATAGCTACCTCATCTGTTTGACAGCACAAAGGACTAAGGCTATGAGCTGTCAACAAGCTGCTTTCTATACTCTAGAGTTTGAGTCCGTCAACTGTCATTTTCCTGCCATTTGACTTTGAGTAAGTCATTTAACCAGTGCTTGCATGTTGAATATGAAAAAGGTCCATATGAATCAATGTTCTGCATGCTAATATAGGTGACTTTCTGTCAAATCTCCATGAGAGCAGGTATCTTTTCTGTTTTCAAACTCTTCCATTGTATAAATAAATGAACTATACACAGTTCACCTGTATTTATAAAATTAATACTGTGCCATATTAGATAGCAAACTGTCAGTGTGCCGTGTCTTTTTTATGTGAAGTGCCTGACTGGAGAACCATAATTAAATAAGTTAAACACTACATACTGAAGGATTTTTTGTTGCAACACTAGTTGTGAAAGAAAGTACATCAAGATGGGTGATACAACAGTGCAGCGGTTAGAGCTGATACCTCACAACACTTGGTTGCTCAATTTGTTTCTCCTTTTGGGTGTATTTTATGTATAGTCTCAACATCCTTCCAATGTCCATGTGGGTTTGTTTGGGAGCACTTGTTTCATCCCACATCTGAAATATGGGCTGTTGGTGAAAATGTAATCCTCCAAAGTACCCAGTCATGTGCATTAGCATGTATGCATGTTTTGCAATGTGATGGTACCAAGACTAGGATTTGGTTCTGTGCCTCACATTCACTGATTGCCTGGGTAGGCTTCTCCTCCTCTGTGACCCTGAAATGAGGCTAATTAGAGAATAAATGAAACAATATTTTAAAATTAGAAGAATATTACAAAGCAGGGGCAAAATGTTTATCTATATGTCTGTTTATCTATGTAATATATTAATGGGTTTACTATTGTTTATTCGAACGGAAAAACATTTTCCGTTCAAATAAAAGAATGGTAATACCGAAAGTAAAAATAATACCTTTCACAATGTCGAACCAAATGCCCGACGCATTTGACTCGACATTGTTGTTGAAATCACCAGATGATAGCCATATAGGAGCTGATGTAAATCAAACTCCTATACAGCTAGCACGTTTTTGAAGGGGACAAGCCCCCCTGCACCCCCCCCTACTTATATATTCTAACTCCAAGATTGCACTACAGTGGGGATGTGGATGAATTTCCACTCCCCACTGTACCACGATCTCCATGCAGATAGTCGATTTCCACTTATGCAAATGCAGTTGTGCATTCGCATAAGTGGAGTCAACTATCGGGTACAAAAGTGCTTTTGCATTCGACATTCTGTTTTTCGGCACATTGCAGCCTATAGAATGTTGTTCGCACAAACAATAGTAAGCCATATTAATGTTATCACCTGGGGTTATAGACCTATCCATAAAGACCCATTTCAACCACCACCCAAATAAGGCAATGCAGTATGAAAAGTGTGTGGGTGAGTTGGAGTTAGTTGCTTGGCAAGCTAGTTAGCATAATCATTGTGATTAGTACTGATGAACCCCTTTAAGCAATTTTGTACATCAGTCAGACAGAGGGTGCAAATAATCAAGTGCATGATTTATTTCCTAGCCAATTGTCATCACTGTAGCAAGGCAGGACTTTTAAAAGAGTGTGTTTTCCATAAACAAATACATCCTGAGCTACAGGACATGCTCTCTGCTATTTATTTTAACATTTGTTTACCAGGAAAGTCTGGCTTGGAATGAAATAATTTTCAGTAGAGGCCTGGGGAGAAATGCTCCAGATGCATGTCTCTGCAATGTGGAAGGAAATCAGAGCACCCAGAGGAAAGCCACACGACTGCAGGGAGGACATACAGACTCTGCACTGACGGCACTCTGGGCAAGAATCGAACCGGAGAACTTCTGGCTGTGAGGTGACAATGCTACCACTGCACCACTGTGCCATCCACATCTATGCTGAAGATTGTTACAAGAGGGGTACTAATGGCCTTCAGCTAGTACAAACACAGCACCAACACCATAACTGAGAAGCCACAGTTAGCTACCAAAAGGCAGCAGGACTTATTCCTAAATATTTTATTTCATCTATGGGTTTTCTTAATTATCTACAGTATGATCACAGTTATCTCATTAGGGGTAGTTTGTAATTATCAACCATGAAATGGGTAAGACATCTCTAACCAAATGGGATAGATTACTTTGAGCACAAAAATGGAAACTCGCTAGGCTTAAAAAGGCTTACAAGGGGAGCTAGCCTAGTATTTACATACAAATCTATGTAGTTTCAAACTATCAAGACCAGTTTAGATATCTGCTCAGGTCATAGCTGTTTAGAGTAAAGTTTGATGTCTTTTGCTAAGGAAAAAATAGATCATACTAAGTACTGAAGACAATATGATAGTCTCAAGCAGTGGTGTGGGTTTGGCATAATGATTAAAATGTTTACCTCATATAGAAGATGTACAGGGTTTGACTCGTGTCAAGGGAAATTGGCTAGGCTTAAAATGGCCCATAAGGGCAGTTAGTTCAGTGCTTACCTATGAACCCTATGATGAAGACAACAGTCTAATAAGATTTGCTCCTCCGTTATCACTGCATTGCTGGATATTCCTCACTCCATTAAAATAGATCACACAGATCAGATTGCAGGATAAAAACTGGGGCTAGCAGCTACTCTCGGGTAGTTTATTATTCACTTCATGCATTATAAGGAAACACTCGCTGCATGAGGGATGAAAGGCATTAGTTGCAGAAGAGGCTGAAGTAAACCTCTTCAAGACTATTCAGGTGTGCTGTATCCCAACAGAAAGTCTGAGTTGTCATGACTGGCACATTTTCAAAATGTTGGCATTAAAGGGAAACTGGTTTGCATTGCAATTATACTGTTCATATGGCAGGGGAAAGACCAATAATACTGAAAAGAGGAGCAAATAAAAATGGTAATGGGAAGTAGCTCAGTTTGTTACACATCACACCACTGGAGTGCCAAGTTATTTGATATGGTATAGCAGGTCACCATGGGGATAAAATAACTGCTCATGAATTTGGAAATAATGAACTCCAGAATAAAACTTACTCTGTCAACAATACCCCAGAAAATAAAAAAAAATAAATAAAAGGGAAGGTTTTGCAGGCTTTGACAGAAGTACACGTCTGCAAGAAGTTTTTTTTTTTCCTAAAGAAATTATGCCACATACCAGGTATGAAGTGTTAGGTTCCCTGAGAGACTCCATGGATGTGATCAATGTTAAAGAAAAACTGGCTGATTCATTTAATAAGACTTTGTGGGCGCCTGTGATCCAGCTGATCAGATGGTAGGAGCTGTGACTATGATCCAAGTTACAGCAATTCCTGGTTGAAGATTTATTTAGATTTTAGATATTCCAGTCTTCTACCTTAAGTTTTACTGTTAGGATTTTGCAAAGACCTTACTGCTATGCTGGTGTCTTGCGCTCTAGGGATTGTAAAGGAAGAGAAGTTTATGGATTGTGTGAACAGACCACCATGGGTATTTGGTTGTTAAAATCAGCTGTAAGTCTTACCTAATGTGCATCATTTATCTTCATTTCCACAGCTCAAGCCCTTGGAATCTGTGTTTTGAATGACACCTGTATAATATATACATTACACAGGTCATCTTAGGTAGCATCAGTTCTTTCACTGATTTTTCATTGTGGATGTTACTCCTTGTCAAATGCATTTAAATTATTATTGTAATCCTGTAGTATTACCATTGAAAAATAACTTTACTATGGAAAGAGGCAGTATGAATTCATAGCATTTTTTCAGCCACACTTTAACCATGCATTATTTTTTCAGTCAGGAGTGTTACTACCAATGTGTATTTTCAATGTAACGGTAAACTCATTTTTGAAAAATTATAGATGAGGGAGTGGCAGGGGGGTCTTGCTTATGATTTGCAATATTTAATAAATTTGGCTTTAACTATATGTGTGTTAGTGAGTATGTGGGGGGGGGGTAACCATACCTATAATCTCTGTTAAAATATAACAGACGCACAGCTTGCTTTCTAATGTTAGAATCTTGTTTAACCCTACATAAAGTTTAAGCACCTACATGTCTGTAATAAGGTATCTGATGTTTGGGAGGGGAAAGATTTTTGTTTCCACTGTCCACTAGATATTATAGAGTGGACCTTTTGCAACTGAATCTGCTGATTGGTTGGAGTGTAGTGTTGTTTTGTAGGAATTTAGTAAAAGGGATTTTTCCCCTCCACATAGCTGATTATCAGCTGTCACCATAGCCTCTACACATCCATGGGTCTGCCGAGCACTTCTTCTTCCCGTACACTTGAGGCCAGTGAGGAGACAGAGTATGGCTTCATATTGCTGCCAAGGAGTATTTTTATGATTTAAGGCCTAACATCCCCTTCCCCACACTTCTGTCTGTTAACAACTAGGAGGATATATGAAAATGGGACATGTTTTAATACATTGCCCTGCCCCCACAGTAACTTGACTGCCCCCTAGCTATTCCCCCTTTTAGGGTAATGCCATCTGCCATGTCCCAGTCCTCCCTCATGTATTAAACATGAGGTACACCCAAGTGCGCACTCTCCCCTCCCCAGAATGGACATGCCATCCTTCCTTTGTCATATCAGACACCTGAGCTGCTATTTGCACTCTGGTTGCCTGGGCCTTAGTCAGGACTTTATCCCTCTATGCACAGTGCTGGCTAATAAAAATAATTTTTATTTATTATCGGAAGGTCTCCTTTGTTGAAGTTTGTGTTGTGTCTTGAACTGCAGGTTGCGGATGTGAACCAAGGATGGCATATGCTCCTTCTTGAGCTTGAACACCTTTGTTTAGACTATATGAAGACTACTATGCTACATCTTTTTTTTTTTATAAAGAAAGACTTGGCCTTATAAAAAGTAGATTATATAGTTTTAATCTCTTCTAAGGAGTCTGCAGTGGGCCTTGGTTAGGCTACAGGTGATTAAACAGTTGCATGTAGGTTAAGGTAGGTGAGACACAAATTATTTTATCCCCCTTGCAAGGGTCTCTAGTAGTTATGCTGGAGATATAGAAGGGATAATAGATGATTTTGGGATTCCATCCAAAGGGTTATATTAATAGGTTTGAACAGAGTACATAAAAATCAATAAGATATTCATAGAAGGAGGATGCCCTTTCATGTAGCTATCAGTGAGAATAAATAGTCGGGTTTATGATGCTCCCATATGTCAGAAGCCTGGTTAGAAATAATTATGAGGTCCTGTTTATACAGATGGTTCATGTATGTAATTTTGGTCTAAGCTATGGCTTTCTTTTAATTCAAGAATGTCAAAGGTGAAGATGAAGGCTTTTCCAGAAGTTCTTCACATCACCATTGACCCTAATGACAGGGCAGTAAAAACTAGCAAATTTAGTTCTAGAATGTATGCAGGCTCAGAATAAAGTTAGGGCAAATAGGACTAAATATATGTTCTCTCAAATACTGAGTAGTTGTGGATACACAGCTTTAAATGACTTGCCTACTCCTGTAATTTAGGTCTGCTTTTTAGGGGTGTAACTCAGAAAGTTATACAATAGACTGATGCTATGCAAAGGTCTTCAGAGCAGAACTGCAGCTAGGTCAGTTGGTGTCCCCCTCAACTACAGATAACAAAAAAGTCCTCCACAGCTGAGGACCAAAAATAAATAAACACACGCACGCACGCGCACACACACACACACACACACACACACACACACACACACACACACATATATATATATATATATATATATATATATATATATATATATATATATATATATATATTTAGTGTCTTAGCACAAAGTCATGTTAGAGTGAACTGGGAAATCATGAACGCACTTTCACGAAACCATAGAAACCCAAAACCACATAATGTAGAAACCTGAGAAGAACGAAGAACTTAAAGCGCAATGAGATTGTGTCTGCAGCTTTAAATGGCACTTAGTAGGCATGGAAGTTGTACTTAGCTACTGCAGTGAGCAATGGCAGATTTACACAGAAGCACTCCCGGTGTGCTGGGTGAAGTATACAAAACCAGTAAATCTCCGAAGGGTAAAGATGTACTAATAATTGAAGGGTATATTTACAATTTGGAAAAAATGGGGAAACCTGCAGGTATAAGAGAACTGCATTGTGCAAAGGCAGGGCAATCATGGAGATAGTACAGGTGAAGAATTAAGGAAGTCACCTGCACAAAACCATTCTGGGGAGCCCGAGGAAGTAGAGAAATATGCAGTGTGCCATACTCTAAGGCAAAGAGCCACCCTATCTAGGGATTCACCCTGTATGATAGTAAACGATGCCTTGGCGTCTTCCTCCCTAGATTTCGCTCCCGCACTCCCTAGTAGAAAAGCACTATTAGAGTGAGTCAGGAGAGTAAAAGTGAAGCAAAGGGGTGGTACGTACAGATCTTCTTTGGGTTTGTTAGAAGTACAAAGTGAGGACTTGCCTTTAAAAGAAGGCATGATCACAGAAAGAAAATTGTGGGATGGCAACAATGACTGCATTGTTGTGATGTTAACGACTGCTCAAAATCTAAAGCATTTCTGTAAAAGTGATATGTGGCTGATGGATGGAACATATTTTGCTAGAGGAACTCAACATCAACAGCTATACACTATACATTCTGTGTTGAAGTATGGAGCGTACACAAAGAGTGTACCTTTATTATACTGTTTAATGAGCAAAAAGTCACTTCACTGCTACAACTACATGTGGCAGTGCTTATTTGAACTATTTGCTGCTGAGAATTTAGACTGTGAAGTTTCCTATGTCCTGTGTGACTTTGAAATTGCTGCCATTAAGAGCATTAAGTTGAATGTTAGTAATGATTTGCAAGGGTTGTTTCTTTCACTTTGGTAGGAATATCTGGCGAAAGGTGCAATCTCTCAGCTTGGGTTCACTCTACAACTCAAATATGCAGTTCCAATTGGCAGTGAAACAGTTAGCAGTGTTAGCATTTTTGGAAGAGAAGGATGGGATACCAACTTTTGTTAGATTAAAGGAGTTTTCCTAGTGAAGGTAGGGAGTTACTGAAATATTTTGCTGAGTGATATATCTACTGTAAACCTAGGTCTTTCAGCACAGCTTCTGTGAGATTTCCACCTCTGTTTCCACTAAGTTTTTGGAATATTAGCATTTTGAATGAGTTATGTTTACTTCGGACACAGAATTCTTTGGAAGCTTGGCACCGACAGTTCAAATGTATGACCGGGAATCATGTTTGTAATGTGTTTACTGTTGTCGGTGCAATTGTGAGAGAGCAAAACCGGGTAGATAAAATCAGGTGCTGGATGTGTGCAGCTTGTCCAACGTCTCCTAAAAAACGTTTTGTACTCAGACGACAGAAGCAGTTCCAAACTGTATTTGAAAATAAGGGGAAATGTGACACTGTGGCTTATGTTAGGGCAGATGTGATTGGGGAATTAACATATCAAGTTGGGTTGAGGCGAGATTATTGACTGTTTTTCACGGTGTGATGTTCAACATTATCTTTTACAAGTAGATGGTATGCTTTCACAGTATGATGATTTCTGTTTTATAGTATGGAACTTGGGAAACACTGCGACAATCGCCTATGTCATTTTCGATGTTGCATGGTTCGTTGTCGGTTTTCGTGTAAGTCAGATTTCGGTGTATTCTGTTCACAATTTCCTTCAAGCTAATATACTAGATCCATATATATATATATATATATATATATATATATATATATATATATATATACACACACACACACACACACACACACACACACACACACATCAATCAAGGCAATCAAGGAGAACAAGCATAGCTGGCAGGTGAAATGTATCAGAATCAGCCAGTTACACAGGCAGCAGACCAGCCCAGCCCAGAACACTACTATAAACTATGCAAACACACTCCCCTCTAGTTTTTCGCATACTCTACACCACCGGTGTATATAAGTGGGGACATTTTAACAAACAAAACAACAAAATGATAGGGGCTGCAGCAGGCATCATACAACAACATGTGGAAGAGGCTGAGGGTGGTGAGGATGTGAATGCTGTCGACCAACCCACAGTGAGGAGACGAAGAAGAGTGTACAGACCCAGGGTAACCTACCAGGGGCTACATGGGCTGGAGATAGTGGAGCACTATTGGGTGGACAGAGAGAAACTACAGCAAATTGTTGAGTTGTGCCAGCCACACCTGACACTCTGAACTAACAGAGGGGAACCCAGCCCAGTGGATACTAAGGTATGTGTAAGCCTAGGAATACTAGCCACAGGTACCTCCCAAAGCTCAACTGGGGATATCATGGGGATCTCACAGGCATCAGCATCCAGAGTATTCCACCAGTTCCTGGCATGCTGGTGAGTACGTATATTTCCTCAACGCCCATGAGGTGTTGGCCAGCAATATGTGTCTCTTCCACCAAGTAGCAGAATACTCTGTGGTAGTGGGTGCTATTGACTGCATGCACATACACATCAAAGCACCACACAGTTATCAGGGTAGGTTCTACATCAACCGCAAGGGCTTCCCTTCTATCAACTGCCAGGTCGTGTGCGATGCTGAGGGCATTATAATGAATGTGTGTGCTGACTGCCCTGGAAGCTATCACGATTCCCACATCTGGCATCTGACGCAGCTGTACCAGAGATTTGCCAATGGGGACATCCCCTTATGGCCACCTAGTGGGGGATGCTGGTTACACACTGGATCCGTGGCTGATGACACACATTAGAAATGCACACACACCCGAACAAGAATGCCATAATGAGGCACATGCACAGACCAGACTTCTAATAGAGCATTTGTTTGGGATGCTCAAGTCATGATTTTGGTGCCTGGACACATCTGGTGGAGCCTTGCAATACTCACCAGCTACATGTACTCATATTGTTATGGTATGTGCTATGCTACACAATATGATCCTGTGGAAACAGCTGCAGCAGGAACAGCATGGGGCAGGCCCACACAGCCCCCCACCAATGCCAAGGCCTGCACAGGCACAGAGTGATTCAGAGGAGGAACAACCTGAGCCTTCCCCAGTAGGCAGATGGAGGTGTGCCCAGTATGCCCTGGCCTTGGCAAAGAGGCAACACATAGCACATACACTGACACAGTACGGACCCAGGTAATGACACCTCTCTCTGACTTGCACATACAATAAAAGGGATGCCAAACATTACACTACCTCTGCTCAACCATGTATAGGGAGTGTACTATGTACATACGACATAGGTAGCCCTCCAGCACCATCCTCAATACTGGCACACCCACAAAGTAAGTCAATCAACCTACCAATTGCCAAATGGAGTAGAATGTGTTGTTACCTGTATCTATGGTATGGATGTGAGCATGCAAGGGAATTGGATGGCTGAATGGTATACCAGCAGATAGTAGACACCCATAGTGGCACCATGAGAGCTGTAAAAGATACTGGAGTCACCATAGTAGCCAGTACTACACAGGGTGACAAAACCCACTGCAAGAAATGTGCTGGGTGACATGTGTGTCCATATGACTCACACATGCCAGTCTGGGAGGTTCACATACCCAACAACAGTCTCAGCCAGCAGGACAGGTGTAGATAAATACAAACAGAGGCTGTGCTATTGCCTCTGAATGATGCCTATGGGTAACCTCCCCCCCAGGCCTACACAGACTACAGCAGGTCAGGCAGTGGGATGTTAGTTCTGAAGGGTAGGATGTCAGACACTAATATGTAGGTCAGCCAAAGCTAAGACCTGTAGTACACTGATATGCCTCTAGTCAGCATGATAGGTTAGAATACAGAATGAAATGGAGTACTTGACATACCAGTACAGTCATAGCAAATGTGTACAAGTGCCAGGTGCCCCCCCCCCATCCTATGTAGAAATGTAGAAACAGTCAGGTGTGTCACCCCCCATTCTTGTGTAGAAATGTAGAAACAGGTGTCCCCCCCACAATCCTATGTAGAAATGTAATAACAGTCAGGTGTGCCCCACCACTCCTATGCAGACATGTAGAAACAGTCAGGTGTGCCCCTTCCCCCAATCCAGCATACACATGTAGTAACAGTCAGGTGTGCCCCCCCAATCCTGTGTAGAAATGCAAAAACAGTCAGGTGCCCCCCCCACAATCCTATGTAGAAATGTAGTAACAGTCAGGTGTGCCCCGCCACGCTCCTATGTAGACATATAGAAACAGTTAGGTGTGCCCCTTCCCCCAGTCCACCATACAAATGTAGTAACAGTCAGGTGTGCCCCTCAGTTCTGTGTAGAAACAGTCAGATGTGTCCCCCCACAATCCTATGTAGAAATGTAGTAACAGTCAGGTGTGCCCCCCACTCCTATGTTGACATGTAGAAACAGACAGGTGTGCCCCTTCTCCAATCCAGCATACAAATGTAGTAACAGTAAGGTGTGCCCTCTCCCAACCACTGTGTAGAAATGTAGAAACAGACAGGTGTGCTCCTTCCCCCAATCCTGCGTAGACATTTAGTAACAGTCAGGTGTGCCTCCCTCCCCCAATCCTGTGTAGGAATGTACACACAGTCAGGTGTGCTCCCCCAATCCAACCTAGACATTTAGTAACAGTCACGTGTGCCCCCAAACCTATTTAGAAATGTAGTAACAGTCTGGTGTGCCCCCCAATCCGATGTACACGCCTCTGTACCAGCAGTTATTATGTGTCAGGGCAGACAGAGGTGTGTGAATGCATAACCTATGTGGGCAAATGTATACCAGTAGTTACGTGTTAAACCCATATACATGGCTGTTAACATCCACATTGTCAGGCTTGGTCCACATGTCTTGCACTAAGGGGTTCTGTGTATACCTCTGGACTGCCCAGAGTGTGTCAGACTGTCCAAATATATTGGCCATATCTCTGCTGTAGTCCACAGGAGCATTACTGTGCTAGCAGTGGTACTGTACTATGATGTCCTTAGAATGTCTGTCAGTAGCCAATGGCGCACATGTTAAAAGCAGATGTGACCTCCCACACACACCATGTCTGTGAAGACAATCCCTATTACAGTAGTAATAGTCTACAAATATACCTACAATACATACCTGACATCCTTTTGCACTATGAAGTTGGGACTATAGGGACTGAGGTAGGGCTACACTCCATGTTCAGGACATATGTGAACATATATGTATATATAATTATCCAGATATGTATATAGATATATACACATATACATATTGACATACTTAGATGAATATGTATATGTACATAGATATACATATAAACACTCAGATATATACATATACAGAGCAATATATGTCTACACATATACAGATAGCGATACATATGCACATATACATATGGATATCTACATATATATTGACAGTAGTAGGTATATCAGAATAGATATGTATGCACATATAGTTATAGATATCTACATATATACCAACATAACTAGGCATATCTGTACACATAGGATGTGCATACATATATATTACTATATATACATATATGTATATCTATGTAAATATATATATATATATATATATATATATATATATATATATATATATATATATATATATATATATGTGTGTGTGTGTGTGTACATACGAAAAGATGTACACATGGCCATATATATGATGCACTATACAGATGTGTATACAGACATATGTATGGGTATACATTTGTATGTACATGTGGACATATATAGACCTATTATATGTATATAACCATATTCCTGTCATGTGTAAACCTCACCGTTGTATATACCCTCCCAGATATATCTCACCATATGTATCTACTATGTGTACATTATGATAAAACAACATATGTTATGCAACAGTCATATTAATAACAAGGACTACACAATTTGGGAAGCAAAGGCAATTGTTCAATACTACTCAATATGTGTATTGACAGCTATATTGATAAAACAATAGTTGTCTTCACAGTGGTCATGGCGTAGTGATTAAGTGTTTTGACATTAGTGTACAGGGTCCTGGGTTTAAGACCTGCAAGGGCTGTTCATTTTGTTGCTGGGCAGAACAAGGGCTGTCGGATACAGAGTGGTTAAGGCAGTTTTGAGCAGCTTTAAGTGGGTTTGTGTGGGTTTGCGGGAAGCTAAGCGGTGCTAAGCTATGGGTAAACATATGGGCACTTACACAGTGTAGGCTTCGCTTACCAGTGCACAATTCAGCTCAGCTGTTATATTGCAGCAATGTTGATACTTGCTAAGCATGGCTTAGCCCTGGTAACCAGATCACACCACCCAGTCTGATAACATAGCAGGGTACTGACATCTGTAATATGTGTATGTAATGCCATGTACAATATGTGCGCCTATGTGCTGTCATTACAGTAGCAAGGTGTGTGAGTGTCATGTGTGGGACACAGACATTTATGAGGCCTGTACAGCACTGTTATCCATGTGAATGTGTTACATACAGGGATATAAGGCCAGGTACATGCTGTCACAATGGCATGTAGTGTATCATGGCAGTACTACTGTTGACAGTGCTTACCCAGGCAAGAGCAGAGTGATCAATGTAGTACTGACAACAGGCACACCTACTGGCATAGCTGGACTCTGAGGCCTCCCTGTTGTATCCCTGGTGTCTGAGCTGTGTCACAGTATATACCCCTTACTGGATAATGATCCAACATGTGGAATGTAACTGCAGACTACCGTCTGTACAGCACATGTTATTGAGGGCTTCTGACACATAGTTATGGCATACATGTTGTTGTGAAACATCTCTCTGTCAACACACTCATCTTACTGCATAGCTACTTGCCAAGCTGATGACTGTCAGTCCCTGTGCAGATGTGCAGATGGCAGGTATCCATCTGGGATATGTACAGGCAACCTAAGCTTGATTAACACTGACATGTCTGCCTAGCTGTGTAAGAACTGCACATATAGGAGATGTTACCCTCTATGCACCACATGCCACAGGTACCTCCACTACACTACCACAGTCAACAGAACATGCTTGGTACAGGTCTTCATCACAGACACTAACCATGTGTTGTAATGCATGTTACATACATGTCAACGTGATCATCTCAGTGGCCATGTGCAGGAGGCACCTGGTGTATTGGCAGATGCATGTCATTTTCACCCTGAGGGTCACCACAGTAGTGTCTGTCGATAGATTGCCTGCTGCCACCTGGCAGGTGGCAGGATACCACTGTACACACAACCCCTACACAACCCATCTCTCCTTGGACAATAGCTAGGTACACAGCTATGACCACCTGCAGTGATACACCCCTGTACTGACACATGTGTATGTGCACATGACTGAGTATAGCAGTGTCTGTGTATTAGCACACTTGTACTTGGGAATTCCATGAGGGCCTTTACAACCAATGCAACACCCATTGCCATAGTCAGTTGTGGCTGCTGCTGTATGGGACATTACATGTACCCTGTTAAGCTCCTCCCCATACCAGCTACATGAGCCTTTCAGTACCAGCATAACAGTGTTTTACAAATGGGTTGATAGGCATGGGATACCCATTGTGTTCTGGCATGTGTGTGTAGTTGTGCATGTCCATATATCTGTAGGGTAGAGTATTCCAAGGCCACATACTCCTATTACAATACCCATTGCCACACAGTAGTACAGATAGTATTGTTGCTGCCCATAGGTGAGGTATGACAATGCAACACCCTACTATGCGTGTGGCATGTGCATTAAATGCATATCCCTGTAGTACCACAGTTGGGGTATACTATGGGTTGTATTGTAGTCACAGCCAATGTGTGATGGTGGGTATGGCAGAGTGTCATCATGGGTTTCAGGGAGTACAATATCCACTGGGGGGTGCAGGTGCTGTGTACACTGTCATTACACCAAGGTACACCCAGTATATGTCCCATGTACCACGTTATGGTTACCACTGTCACCATCAACCATACAGGTAACTGATACCACAATCCAGGCCAGTTATGCATGTGCTGTGTGCAGCCTACCTGGAACACATTGGACACATGGTCAAGTTAGCTAGCAGCGATAGGCCCTGGTATCTCAGATGTGTGTCTGCCTGTTATGTGTCTATTAATGTGTATCTAAGGTATGTCACACTACATATTTTCCACATACACCTATTACATTCCCCATTAGCATGCTGTACATGTCTGGGGATGTTCTGCATGTAACATGTAACCTGGGACACACCTCACCCTAAACGCTGTGTGGTGTATGCAATGTAAGGCAGACACTTCAGTATCACTACATAGCTAGGTAGGGGTCTAGTCCCAGTGTTTCCAAATAACAGTGTGCGTGTATGGTGATGGGTCTACATCAGGTTGCAGGGCATACATGCCTCAGCGCGGTTACCTGTCCATGTGGTACAGGCAATAACCATTTTAGTAACCTGTGACATGTGTTCAACTGTACTCCAGATATGTCACAGCCATGGTGTCACCACAGCGCCATACCCCATTGTGGAATATGACTGCAGACCATCCTCATGCTGACACATGTGCACCTACAACACAAATGGATAACATTATGGAGACCGCAACCTACCAGTGTTACTAACAGCTATAATTCATCATTGCTGGACGGATATACTACCTGCCATATATGCATTACATTTTACTCCTTGTAACATGTTACACTGCAGTACAGTCACCATGTGCATCAGAATCATATTAGCCTGTACCTGTATTGATGGTATGGATGACAGAGATGTGGCACAGGTATCATCATATGCACAGGGCATCCTTGTACTGACACATGTACACCTACAACACAAATGGATAACATTATAGAGACCACAACCAACCAGTGTTACTAACAGCTATAACGCATCATTGCTGGACAGCTACACTACATACCATATATTCATTACACTTTACTCCTTACAACATGTTACACTGCAGTATTGTGGTACACATAAGTACAGTCACTGTGTGCATCAGAACCATGTTAATATGTCCCTGCATTGATGGTATGGATGACAGGGATGTGGCACAGGTGTCATCATATGCACAGGATGTGATGTTGGTTTGCCAGAGGCCGAGGGTGGGCCATACATTTGACACCATGTGTGTGGGTGAGGGGTGTACTGTGGTGACCTGGGCATGGTGCTGTGATATGTGTAGGTATGGGGTTGCCCTAGGAGTGTTTGTATAGTGTGGGGGTATGCATGCACACAGTTCTGCGATGTGGCTGCCCTACACAGGTGTTTATGGACAGCTGCAGACCATACCTGGCAGGGTGTGCAGGTCACTGTCTCCAACCATGGACACATGGACTGTGCCTGCCAGGGGTTCCATGGGCACGTCCAGGTACAGGCCTTGATGTGCTACTCTCACCTGCTGATGACAAATGTCCACTAGTATCAGGCCCCTCCTGGGACTGGCCAGGACCACATGCACATGGCCTGTTGTGGTGTGGTGTGAACAGCACCCCCCCTGCACTGCCGGGGCTGGTACTGACACTACTGGAGCCTCTTGGTGTCTTAGCATGTCCACGTTGACTGACAGCTGTTGGTGCTGCTGGCCTACATCAACGCAGCCATTGCCGCACTCCCACCACATGTTCAAGCACAGGCAGACCACGGTCAATGAGGGCCATCATCTCACCTGACCGTCTAGCCAAGAACTCAGTTAATGCACGTATGGCACCTGCCAGTTCACGGGCATTGTCAATTGCAGATGTGAGAACAGCCCTATGCAGCCTCAGGCCCTGTCTGGTGTAACATTCTATATGTGCCTGTGCCTCCATGACAGCCTGAAACATGCACCTGCTGATACCAGCTATGTTGCCTCTGTCAGGGGCATGATGTCCAGTGACCCTACCATGAGCACCCTGGGACATCTGCTTTGTGGTGCACTGCCGGACATCTGGCTATGCCTGCTGTGACCCGACACAGTAGGCATGATTACCAAACTTCCCTGTGCACAGCCACCAAACGCCAGCTGCCCCTCCGCTATGGACACTGGTGATGCGGTATGTATAGGCACTGAAACTGTGTGTGGGCGTGGGGTGGTTAAAAGGGGGATGTCAAATGATGGTGCTATTATGGCCCCTGACAACCCCGCCTGTGCCTCAGCAGTACTATCATCATCTTCGGTATCAGTATGGACACCAACATCAGATTGCATGCAGGAGGGACCCTAACCCACCTCGCCACCTCTGGGGAAAAACAATAAACACACTTTAAAACCTGTACAGCATTGCCTAACAGTACACACACACACACACACACACACACACACACACACACACACACACACACACACACACACACACACAAACACACACACCACCATAATACCTACCTGTCCATAACTTTACAGACAGTCCCACATATATTTCCATGTGTTCCCCATCCTGCCTCACACTTAGTAACATACACACATTGATACCACTCATTAATATATCAGTCCTCTAAATGCCTAGACAAGTGAGCACAAGACAAGACCTGTTTCTACATTACCTACCTGACCTGTATGTAGCAGTGTTAGATGGCCTCACTGCTGTCATTCAGTGTTTACCCTGCATATGACCTGACATCATGAGCATGGTCCCTATATGTGTGGGCTACTATGTTCATTCCATAATATCATGCACTGGTGTGTCATGTGTATGTATTGGTCAGTACATGCCGGATATGCTGCTCAATCAACCTATCATGTGACAACTGTAATTTATGGATACACTCTCTGGTGTTGACTAGTACTTCCCTAATGCATCTGTAGTGCTGCATATGTGGGTTGTAGGTCACCTCTCTGCTGAATGCGATATTAAGTGTATACCTGGTGTCTACCTTCCCTCTCAATGCCCGTTCCATGCTACAGACCTTATTATAATATCAACTGTCCTGTGATTACACACATGACAAGTATTCCTGGTGTGTAATGTGGCAGTCCATGTACATGCACTGCACGGTCCCAAAGGGACATACTGCTTTATGAACACCACACAATCACACGTGTGCATCCATGGCCACCCACACAAACACACACACATGCACACACGCATCTTACATGCATCAACCTCCCTCCACTTAACCAGAGTGACCCTACAGACAAACTAACTAACCACCAGGATGCACACACACACAAGCACACACACGCACACACACGCACACACACGCACAGACACACACACACACACACACACACACACACAATCTGGTGAGGTTGCACAATAGTACACACAGTCCTCCTATTACCCATCTGTCAACATGCATAACATATGGTATACAACAGCATGCAGTGCAGCTATAGTCAATCCATGCTAGTAACAGTATACATTTGTGTGATGCATGTGCTGTGTCACTAGGTGATGCCCCTTCCCCTGGATACCATTGCACCCATGTACACAGTATTGCTGTGCACCTGTTCTGCACCCTGCCATGTACTGTGCACCACACCTCACAGGTGTTCATCCCATTGCAGAATTCATAGTACTGTGTCAGTTACATCAGCTTTAATGCTCACAGCCCCTATGTTTTTCAGCAACACATACCTGGGATGATATGTGGACAGATGTCATTTGTGAATGCCTGATGTCTGATTTACAGCTCTCAGCATCAGTGGACCATGTATGACCAATCCAATACTCTTACGCTAACAATCATCAGAGCATACTGTGGCTATGGGGGTGTACACACCCTTCTTAATATGACGCACCTATCCATGATCTGCAAGGGGCCCACATCAATGCATATCTTAACAGTACATGAGCCCGATATGTGACATATGTCTTATACTTTCACATGCAGTACCTACGGAATATGTTAGGTGTGCGGATGCTGACCATGATGCATGCACTCCGTGTGGGCATATGTGTGCTATGACGGTTTGTCGCACCTCTTGTTATGTGTACTACAGCAGTCACTACTCCTGATGGGGGTTTACCAGCATAGGCCATCTGCAATTGCTAGTGTATGTTCAGTCTGCCCTACACATGTCCCCCTAATCTGCATGATTGCTAGGTCTACTCATGTGCACATCCCTTGGTGTTCAGACACTGTCATCACTATTGCTGTGGGGGGTAGGGTTACGTCTGCCACAGGTCCTGAACCTGACTATGTGCAGATACAGCCATTCTTAGCATCCTTAGGATCCCTGCTGCAGTGCACTGGTGTGTCATGCTGACACCCCCCCCTTTCGGCCATTTTGCAGATGCATGACAAGTAAGCCCTACACATGTGTGTCACTTTGCAGTGTCCCACACACTGAACACCACATGTTACAGCCTAGTCCCAGCTGATAATGGAGACTACTGTAATGCCATATGCCATAATGTATCTCTGCAACAGTTGCCATTGTCCTACAGGTATATACACTGGTGTTGCACTGTATATGGGTGTTGTTCCAAACATGTCCCTACTGTAGGCCATGTCTCCCACCATTATGTTACTCCCTGTGGACACTTTCCACAATGACAGGATGTTAGTTATCATGCAGGTGTCTGACATACCCTTCCAATACCCCACCATGGTCACCCCTGTGATGCCGTGCATTTTACAGCAACAATACGTGCACATTTACAGCATGCATTCTGGGTAGGTGTGTTAGATGTGTGCATGAAATATGCCATCACCATTACATACCCGGTGTGTTGGCAAGCATCTACATAAACCATACTCACCAGCTACAGGCTGTTGCCTTGGTGGTATCCCAGAGGGACCTACATAAGAGGGTGAGAAATGCAATATCAATGGCCACACCTGTGGCAGTGCTACAGGGTGGGTGCAGTATTACAATACATCAACGGTACATTTACCCAAAGCTACCACATATGGACATCTGTTTATCACTACTATAAAGCAACACAATATATCTATGACATGTCAGATATGCATGATCTACCTGTACCGATGCAGATGTATACACAACAGTGGTCTACTGATGTTCCCTGTGGACTTACCTGCATGCTCCTCAGCTGGTGTGTGGGTGGCACCCACCTCCACAAAGTTGGCCAGCGGTTGGTGGCTGGCTGGACAGGCAGGTGCCACGAGGCTGGCCAGGAGCTCCTCCACACGTCGGGGGGATGGATGGCATGGACCCCCCTGAGGTGAGGTGATCCCCTGGACTGCAGCAGCATGCTAACGGACATTGCAAAGCAGGTCAGAACAATGATGCCAGATCTGCTCATAACTAGGTCATTCCACAGGGCAGTCCACTCCTGATGCTCATGGGCAGCCCAGCCAAACAGGACAGGGTAGTGCTGGATTACATACGTGAGCAATACTTCATTTCTGGCAGCTGAATAAGATGGTAGCCGTGCATGTGACATCTTAACTGAAAGACATAAAGATGGAAACAGGTCTGAGCAAGGTTACCACAGTTCTTCATACACATCTCTGTCAACCCCCACCATATCAGTGACAACAAACTGTACACATAACTCATTAGGTATGGCTTCAGCTTACCTACCTGTGGGACAGATATTCTATTGTATCACACTTTGTGCTATGTGTTTGTAGCCATGTTCCTTGTGTGGACACTATCATTGCTGGCTTGTTACAGACTATTCACCTGCATGCCATTGTCAATGCAACTATGGTTCAATATATGCCTGTGGTATGGCTGCTTTGTGAATGCTGCACATCTAACATTCTCTGTTATTGGGGATATCTATGCATGCTGTTGGACATGTTCCGGGATTGTGTAGACTATTACTACCAACATATGTTCTATAACAATGACCCAATAGCATGTGTATGTACTATTGCCCAGCAGAATGACCTCTCTAAACCCATCTGCCCATGTTATGCAGCCACATCACATGTGTTTCCCACCCTGGGGCCTCCTCATGTACTGGTCCAGCAATACTGTCAGGTGGAACCAACCCAGGGGATGTTGTACCCCCCAGGGGCACACACAGACATGTTCCTGTCCCCTGAGGTCAGGTCCAGGGTCTGTTCCATAACGGGCTCCACAGACACATGTGGGATGTGCTACATCACTCTGAGTCATCCAGTACACATACACAGGGCCGACATGCTCCTCCTGTCAGCCTCCAGGCCAGGCACCTTCAGGACGTGGACTGCTGTTGTGAGTAGAAGTGGGTGGGAGGCTTGTTCCCATTGTGTCCATATTGGGGCCCATGGGGCATCCAGATCATAGACCACACACATCATCCAGGGTGTTTACCTACCACATGTGTCACATACCACCCCTGTAAACTGTCCTCTATATCTACCAACCCTGACCATGTCCACAACTATACCTGTCATACTTCCCCATATTCCCATTCCATACTTCACAGTCAAGGGCAATGTGGTCCTAACAAGGGGTTCACATGTGACATACCCATCCATGTTGTACACACTGCCAGCTGTAGATATCTGTGTGTATTGCTATGTGAGCTGTTTCCTCGCACATAGCATGCAGCACTGTGGTATTAATATAGGGGACATATATTTACATGCATATATGTTTGTGTGTATGTGTGTGTGTGTGTGTGTGTGTGTGTGTGTGTGTGTGTGTGTATATATATATATATATATATATATATATATATATATATATATATATATATATATATATAGACATGTGCATATAGGTATATATCTATATATGTGTAGATATATGTGGTGTATATATGTGCTCATATATATGTCTACACATGGGTATCTGTGTATTTGTGGATATATATATATACATATATCTATATATATATATATATATATATAGTTTTATATATTATATATGTGTACATATGTACACATATGCATACCTATGTGTGGGGTACATTAAGATATCAGGTCTACAATCTCACAACACCTTCCTGCACAGCTGCACTGTTGTGCCTTGCTACAACACAGAGAGGTGCCACATATGAACACAGCCTGACATCAGGGGGGTAGATGTAGGACCAGATTGCAGGTAATCCCATTATACACCTATGGCATTCCTGCATGCTACATTACAGAATAACCTGAGAATTCTGCAAGGGGTGGGCTGTTGATCCCATGTGTCCATCATAATGGCATTACTTCCACCACCAGCTATTGGCCACATAATATACATACTTCCCATTACACAACACACACTATGATGGCTTACATCTTGTCATCAGTGCTGATCTGCACAGTTAATGGCTATGGCCCACTACCCACAGGGACACACTATTGTCCATAGCAGTTGTTCAGTTGAACATCATTACAGCAACACCTGCTGTCACATATAAATCATTCCACATCATCTATCCCATTATTATGGACCAAGTACTCCATTCAATTACATGCATATATACTTCACATACCTGTTGTGGGAATGATGTCTGTTTTGGATAGTTTGCTGGATGTAATTATTTTCTTTGTTTTTTTTTTTTTTTTGCTTTGCTTTGGCTTTCCCTTTGTCTTTCTCTCTCTCTGTCTCTCTCTTAATTGGATTGAGCTCCTTTGAATAGATTGCAGCATGGATTTTGTAGGTGATGCACATGATCAGGTGATGGCTTCTGCACCAATCAGTGTCCTCCACTTGCTACCTGCATGCTGTGTAGTACTTCCAATTACCACTGTCATGGCAACCACCTACTATAAATCCCTACATCATGTGGGCCTGGTCCCTTTACCTTTCCTGTATGATGGACATCCTTCCTGTGTGTGGGCATCAGTGTTGCAAACAACAGGTAGCAATACCTCTTACAGGAGAACCTTTACACACAGGTGTGCACACTACAGACAGAGTGTGAGTAGAGTTGTTGTATGCATTGTATAGCACTGGTGTTACAGGGTTTGTGTATACATACTAGTTTACCTTGGAATGCAGTCTGTCTGCATAGCTCTTAACTCTGGGCCTATCCTTTTGATGGTCAGAGGTGTGCCTATTATATTTTGTCTGTCCACTACACAGGTCTTGTGTCAGATATTTCACTGGTAATGTGTGTGTTGAGTGTTATCAGTACATGGCTACATCCATTTCTGTTTCTAACTTCAAATTCCTGACTAAGAGTATGTTGAGCACTATCCTGTAACACCAGCAACTTGCTTAATATATGAAAACAGTTTTCCACATATGGGCCTGTGTTCCAGCCTCTTTCCTCCACCTACATACCTGCCTTTGCACATATGACATGCTGTCAGGGGGTTGTTCTGTAGTGGTCTGTGAGTATGTCATGCTGCCATTTCTGACATCAGTCCACTGCTGATGTGTCCCCCACACATACTGTGAGGTTGGGGCCATATATGTGTGGGCTTCACCTACACAATACATGTGTGCCTTTATGCACTCCAGAGGCCAGTGTATGTAACAGTGGTATATGGCCCTGTATTACTGAGTGTAGGGGGAGATGCACCATAACTAACTTAGGCTGTTACAACATGTATGGGGAATCAGGGGTAAGCTAACTTAAGGTATCTGGATGTACATTACCATACAATCCACCTTGGGTAAATGCAGGTCTACTGCCTCCTGTCATACAGACTGTTCTGATTGTCAGTGTGATTGTGTCAGTTATGCCTTCTTATGTAACAGTTACATGCCATTGTGTCAGCTGAGGTCCTTACCCCCTAGGGATTGTGTACAGAGTGTAGATAGAGGCTGCTGACCTACACATCTGCATTACTTACTGTTGATTGTTTGGTATCCTGTGGCCCATTCTGTCTTTACTATTGTACTACTTGAAGGCCTCAGCCTGGACAGCAACGCATGTAAACCTTTCCAGACTACTGTATTAGTATAATTGTTTCACAGTTGCATTACTCTGTTTATATGGATGTCAGTGTCTAAACAGCTATATGATATGGCATATACAACTGTAAGAGTACACAAATAAAGCTTTCCCATATATGGAAACCTGCATTTGGTGTTATATCCTTTGACCTCTCTGTGGGTATATGTTGCAGGCAACGACTGTCATTTGTATGGGTGGCTCATACAGTGTCCATTTGGTAAGGTGGTAACTGTAGGCATAGTGGCTGTTCCATATTTTGTGCACCTTCTACATATGTATCTTTCTATACATATCTCTGCGTGTGTATGTGTAGTTACATATATATATATATATATATATATATATATATATATATATATATATATATCTGTATCTGCATATATGTGTCTGTGTATATGTATCCTAGGGATGTTGATTGCTTCCACATTGTACATTCCCTATGGGAGCCAGACTGTACTGCATGATATGTTACTGATACCAGCCTGACATCATACAGGTGGGATGGAGTACTGTTAACATCTTGTGCCCATGTCATGTCAAGTCCTGGTTATGGGATCTGCAAAAGTTGGTAGTGTATTGCAGGGCAGTTGGCTGTGGGTGGGGGGGGGGTATCTATTCGTACAAGATGTATGTTGTTTGGGGCTTCTCAACCCCATTAACGGTGCATGTGGACATATATGTTTTTATGTTCCCATTTTTATCTACAGATGTATGTCTGTATATACCTATATATATATATATATATATATATAAATATATATAAATATCAGGGGTGGCTCGTGCTATAGGACTGCAGGACTGCAGCCCTCCCACCTCTGTAGAAAAACAAAAAAGTAACATATTAAAAAAATGAAAAGTATTTAAAATAAAAATAAACATAAACTTATTAAATAGAAAACTTAAAATTACGAGTCCCAGACACTCCGCATGCATGTGCGCATGCACTAGACTCACAGACACAACTCCAAACTGATTTGAAAGCAGTCTGGATAGGGGAAAGGCAGAGATGCCCCACAGATGCCCAGAAGTCTGTGTGGTGATGACCGCACAGAACAGAGAAACGTCAGACTGCATTATCTGCAGGCTGAACCACTGAGGAGGTGAGTTTTCTGCAGCTCGACCAATCAGGCTCTCGCAGATGGGACTTTACTGTGTGTGCGGTACTTTTGGGTTTGTGCAGCTAATGGGACTTACTTTGGAATGGTTCATGGAGCTTTTGCATGGAGACTGTACTTTTGGGTTCACGGAGCTTTCGTTGGAGTGTGGGCGGTACTGATGGGACTTACTTTCGAAGTTTCAAATGGATTCACAGAGCTTTGGAGTGTGCACATTTATATAGGTAAGTGTGTTGACTGGGACAGTGGTGTGTGTATGTGTATGTGTGTGTGTGTGTGTGTGTGTGTGTGTGTTTGTGTGTGTGTGTGTGTGTGTGTGTGTGTGTGTGTGTGTGTGTGTGTGTGTGTCTGTGGTAGCTCTATTGATATACATCTGTTTTCATTATATAGTTAATATCAAAGTTACACATAAGTGCTAAAGTGTTCAAATATCGAATACTTTCATCCTTGTCAGTCCATTTTTATTGGTTCACTGTAATTATGGATGCAATGTTTGGCAGTCATTCATAGTTCTGTTTTAAAAAATGATTAAGTTGCATGTGTGCTATAGGGCCAGTCCTCTGGGTGATGCCAGTTTAAACATGCCACAAAGCCTTGTCAGTCACTTTGAGAATGTCTAACCTACATGAATTGTTTCGAGGTCATGTCTTGTGCCTCTTCACCACTTCTCCATTTCTTGTAATCCGATAAACAAGTGCTAGCTTCCCTTTAGGTATGGTAAGAATACCCTTCCCCTTTCCTTTCCTTTTATATAATACATGTTCCATCAACAGGTCTAAATGTACAACTAACTGGTGCATATAAAATATTATACAATCCAGTCCTACTGTGCAAGCAAAATGCAGAGCACACTAAGTGAAATAATGGCAACAGTCGCAGTTGTATTTAAATCAAATAAAAACAGTAAAGTGGGTTAACAATCTTTGGCTTCTGCTATAAAGGATCAGAATGGAATTGCCTGGGAAGAAGATAAGCACAGACATGAGCTATAGTGCACTGTTGTTGTCTTTTCCTGGTTAGGGGTCACCACATGGGATCATGTTTGCTTATAATTGGCAGTGGATTGTTACAGTGCCAAGGTGCCAGCCCAGCACCCAGCCTTTAGAGAAGGCACACCCATTCATGCATGCACCTATCTGTATATCGTTCAAGTTTTCACAACCACGGAGAACAAGCAGACCACGCACAGAAGGCACTCCAGCCGAGAATTGAACCAGAGAGCCTTTTGCTGTGAGGCAACAACACTAAACGCTGCACCGCAACAGCCATAACAAGGTATAGTGCATTACAGGTTTTATACTGGCTGTTAACAAACAGGAAATTAACAGGAAATTAAACAGATTATTTTTTCTTTCTTACTGCCTACCTGTATGTTCATAGGTTCATAGGTTCATAGGTTAGTACTAGGCTAATTGCCCTTGTGGGACATTTTAAGCCTAGCAAATTATCCCTTGAGAGACTCAAACCCTGCACTTTGTGTTTGTAAGGTAAACACTTTAACCAACTGAAACAGCTGCATTCCAAGACTCAAATCTAAATAAAATGAAAATACCAGTTGCATACTGCTGCCAGAATGTGGCTGTACAATAACTCACAAAACAGCTATTTTTCAAATTTAATACTCAAGTAGCTGTTATCACTCATAGCCATCCAACACTTACAAGTGGGGGTAGCCATGATATTTGTACCACAGGCAAACAAATGCATCCTGCAAAGTATAGTATGCGCCACACTAGACAGTACCATTAAGGACCGGAGCAGGACTAAACTTATTAAAATGCATTGCACTTTCTAAACTGGTTGAACTAAAACTCCCTTTTGTGTGTCATGCACTTAATAGTGAAGGAAAACTTTCCTGGGCTGCATAAAGCATGGCTTTGGGCTGCATGTAGCTGTGGGCCACTGGTTGTTGATCCCTGTTCTAAATTAGTTTATTTATCCTAAATATTTGTTTCTTTTATTTTGCATATTTTAAAATACAGCACATTTTCCAGATTATCTCTTAAATTCACCACCCAAATAATGAACCTGAATTCATTGCATGTTTTCTATTTTCAACAATCCTGTGCTTCTCTATAGTATAAAATCTTGTATTTTGGTCTGATTATTATTTTATCTATTTTTATTATTTCCTTGCATTCCCCCCTCAAGTCTTGTCTATTAGTTTTTTGTTGTAGCTGCTGCATTGTATCCTAAGACACAAAATAAATGAACTTTGTAAATCCATGTAATTAATTATGATTATGAATCAGTTATGAATTAAGTAGTTTTACATAGGTTCATAGGTAGGTACTAGGCTATCAGCCCAAGGGCCTATGTAAGCCTAGCCAGCAAGGTTCCATAGCTTATGCCACCCAAGAAAGTTATTTTCCTGTGCCACTGTCCAGCAGAGACACAGAAGTGATCCCCGGGGTGTATTTCCTATTTCCCATCCACTCATCAAGATTTTTCTTGAAGAGTGCTAATGAAGAACTTTGCTTGACATAGATGGGTAGCTTGTTCCAGAGCATAGGAAGTCTCTGGGACAGGAATCTATCCCTCCAGCATGTCCTGTTTATTGTGGTGACAAGGTTTAGGTCCCTAGAGTGTGTAGCTTAAAGTGATTGGGATTTCTTTAGGTGTAGCATGTCCAGTAGCTCTGGGTTTGACATAGCTTTATATGTTAGGCAGAGATCACCTCGGAGTAGGTGATATGCTACAGAGTAAAGCTGGAATTTTTTGAGGCATTCAGTGTAGGGCATTTGTTTGATGCCAGTAATCCTCTTTGTGAGGTACTTCTGTGGCCTTTCCAGCTGCTGCAGATGTCTTGTCAGGTACATTCCAAAAGGGGCGTTGTACTCTATAATGGGTCTAATGAGTGACGAATAGAGGGGAACAATGACCTCTTTTTTCCTGGATGAGAACCCTTTTATGATGAGGTGTGCCAAGTAGAAGGACTTTCTGACTACTTGGTGATATGACTATCAAAGGAGAGACTACTGTCCACCTGGGTCCCAAGGTCTCTTATCACGCATTCGGTGTTAAGTAGATTGCTGCCTATGTGGTAGTTCATGGGTACAGAGTTTTTACCAAAGGGGATGATACTGCACTTTTTGGCATTGAGCTTGAAGCCATGGCTCTGACACCAGGCATCTGTCTCAGTGAGGCCCTTCTGTAGGATGTCCATATCATTTGGGGACTTGACTATGGCTCCTAGTTTGCAGTCATCTGCGAACTTCATTAGCCAGAGGCATTCTGTGTTAGCCTGTACTTCAGAGAAGTGGATATCAAACAGGAGAGGTCCCAGGATGGAACCCTGTCGTACTCCACTTGTCACTGCTTTGAGGTCAGATTTGGAGTCTGCAACTTTTACGGTGTGGGTTTTGTCAGTGAACCAATTGGCAACCCATCTTGTGATGTAGGGATTTATACCTAGTTTAGTGAGTCTAGCTATAATTCCAGAATGGGGGATGGTGTTGAAAGCCTTGGCGAGGTCAAGATAGGCTGTGTGAACCACCTTACCCTCATCCACGGCTTTAGTGACTGCCTCAAAGAAGTCAATCAGGTTCAGGTGGCATGATCTACCTTTCACAAACTCGAACTGGGTGGGATCCAGAGTTTGGAGATTAACAATGTCTTTGTTTATGAGTTCCATGATGGCCTTGCAGACCAGGCTCGTCAGGCTAATAGGTTGATAGTTCCCGGGATCAGTGGTGGCTCCCCCTTTGTGGAGTGGGATAACTGTTGCTGTGCACCATTCAGTGGGCACAAAGCCTGATGCGAGGCTATTATTGAACATGGTGCTTAAGTGGGGAGCCAGTTCGTTCTGAAGTTCGTGTAAAACACAGTCTGGGATGTTGTCCGGTCCCATGGATGCTGTGTTTTTGGCTTTAGAGAGTGCAGCCTTTACCTGCGTAGTTGTGATTACAGGGACTCTGCATTCTTCCTGTAAAGATATGGGCCCTTTACAGGGTGGGGGGGTGGGGTAAAGTTAGCACTGAACCTATCTGCCAGGATGTTGGCAATATCAGTTGGTTCTGTAATTTTCGTGCCTTTGTGCTGTGATTCGGAGCAGATCTGGGTGTTACATCAATAGTAAAAAGATCAAAATCCTATATAGAGAAAGGGATATAGGCAAATAATTCTGCACAATGTAAATTGCTCTGCAAGCTTCTAAGTCCTACAGATAAGCTTACAGCAAATTTATGTTGTAATTAATGTTGCCTCTATTTTTTGTGCTGTGTATGTACAAATATGGCGTTTGTACATCTATCTGGCTCACATAAACAAAAAGAATGAGTGCACACACAAATATACACACACACACGCACACACACACACACACACACACATGCACACACACACATATATATATATATATATATTTATGTGTATATATATATATATATATATATATATATATATATAACTACATAACATGCAACTAATACATTAATTGGTGTGATTTCTGGTGTCTGCTGTTCTACCTAATTGTGCAGGATTGTAAAGGTTGTTAAGCAGTTTGTCACTCATTAAAAGATGCTAACAATTACTACAAATGAGTATGCAGGAGCAGTTTTTAAAATATGATTAAACAGCCATGAAAACCATACATGTGAATTGATCTTCGTGTGTGTGTGTAAAATGCCCCAGTTGCTATATACTGGTGGTGGGTAGAGAATACCTCAGGTTTGAACCCTGTACCTTGGATGCAGGTGGCAAGGGCCTGAATTCCCTACCCACCACCATTTGTAAAAAAAAAAATTGCAGATTTTTGCCTCATATTTGTTCTGTTCTGTTCTTTATAAAATCTGTTGTTTCTGTATTTTTGTTACACACTCACTAGTGCAGTCAGTGGTGCAGTGGTAGCATTGTTGCTAAACAGCTACAGCTTCTCTGGTTTGATTCTTGGTTGGGGTGCTTTCTGTGTGGAGTCTGCATATCCTCCCATCTTACAAAGACATGTGTCTGGAGTGTTTCTGCCTGTGCTGAAAATTGGCTTTTGTTCCAAGTCAGACTTTCCTGGTTAACAAATGTTAAATAAATGAAAATGACAGGTATTTGAATTTCAGACTTCATATTCTTCAGAAAGCACATGGTAACACAAAACCTTTTATTCTAGCAATTTCTAAGTTTATAAGATGGATATTTGAAATTTGTCCCTATTTTTTGGACTGTATTCCCCTATTATTGGCTTTGTCCAGGTTTTTTGTGCTAACGCTGAGAGCTATGGTGATAACTGAATTCACTGAATATGTTTGGGGGCTGTATTCCCCCCATTACTGGCTTTGTCCAGGTGTTTTTGCTAAGAGGTTGAGAGCTATGATGAGAACAGAATTCACTAAATGATAGCCATTTAAGTTTCAGTTTTCCTTTCTTTCACAACACAGCTGATTTGGCATAGTGGTATGTTGCTCTGACTGTTTTGCACAGGGTCCTGGCTTCAAAACTTGGCAGTGAAATGTTTGGTGAAAACATGGCATTTTATTCTAGCAACTTTCCAACATTATACAAGCAGTGTTTAAAATGTGTCCCTGTTTTTTGGGCTTTTGCCCCTCCCCCATAAATGTTGGCTTTTTCCAGATTTCTTGTGCTGCAAAGTCCACAGATATAGCTGAGTGTTGAATAGACTTTACAAGGAGCTGAGATCTGCAGGGGAACTAACCTTTAGTGCTGCTTATGCTGACTTTGCTTGTATTGTTAATAGCGCAACAGGTAGTGTACTTAGTTTTGATGCAGAAGGCTCTGGGTTCTACTCCCACAGTAAGTAATTGCATTGCTGATACCGTACTGTGTGATAAAGGGAGGTGGATGCTGCAGTCATTTTTGGTGAAGATACTTAGTAACAATGAATCTGTTATCAGTTTGCCATCCATTCCCTGTTGCAATATTACTAGCTTATTTTTTTAATGCAACATAGGTAATTTATTCCTCAAGGGCAACGGGCATTTTATTTGTAGATGAAACAATGAAATATAAAGTTGTTTGCTAGCAGCAACCTCTTCATTAGTTACATATTTCTTTAATGTGGAATTATTTAGATGTCTTTTACTACTTAAGAGATTGTGCATATTTACTGATACTGGTGGAATGTAGACGTTTGAGTAGACTTTTATGATGGAAATGTTCTGAATTGGGCAGTTTTGTCATTATTGGTGCATGCATTTTATGTCATTGTTTACTGGAAAAATGTTCAAAACAATACACTTAAAATGCCCTCTAACAACTGTACTGTATTATACAAGGAATCTAATTTCATTTAATACAATCAGGAAGGTGTTTGTTTCATGTGCAAGGGGCCTACGATTTGAAAAAGCCCAAAGTTAATCTTTATCTGCCACTGGAAAAATGTATTTTTTAATGTTGTTTTTGATGCTGTTTCAATGAATGTGAGTTTCAAGGGCAGAGAAGTTTTAATGCTAAGTCTATTTTCAATGTGAGACTGCATTGCTTTGTTAAGCAGTTATCTTACGTGTTTTGTGTTGTAAAATGCAAAATAAAACTTTCAAATGAAATCCAAATCATCGCAGAAGTATAGCAGTATGCACATTACAGTGTTTTTGGGGTGAAATAACCAAGGAATGGGACATTGGAATGGCTGCAGGGGGGGAGGCTCCATTTGACCATGATTTTGTGAGGGGGGAAGGGCAGCAAACTCTAGCCCCGGCTGAACTATACCTCTCAACTATCCAGATTTTTGCAGAATTAATAGATTTTTGCTTCTTATTTTTGGTTTGTTCCTCATAAAATTTGTGGTTTCCTAGCAAATCATTTAGGAATGAAGTCACTAAATAATGACAGACATTAAGTTTCAGACGTCATAACCTTCAGAAAAGTGCATGCTAAAGCAAGACCTGTTATTCTATCAACTGTCTTAAGTTCATAGAAGAGCAATTTTTAGTACTGTTTGCATGTTCCCCCAATATATTTGGCCTTGTCCAGATTTCCTGCATTAAGAGGTTGAGAGGTACATGCAAACAAATTGCTTTATAGAATTAGGAATATCCAAACCTCTCAACTGTCCCCAATTTTGGCTCAAAATGTTGCTTTCCCCCTAATAACCCCTCCGCAAAATAGCAATTTTGGAATAAAATGTGGAGGGTTTACAATTATAAATAACTGTAATGATCAGAGTTATAGATTACTTTTATTTCAGAAATGCATGTAGATTATCTAAATTTGTCAGCTGCTCAAGTTAACAATACTAATATTAAAAAGGTGCCCCTTCTTTGACAGGTTCCCAGCTGTATTGTGTGGCAATTTTATATTTTTGCATCACATTTTTGGTCCGTTTTTCATAAAATTGTGGTTTTCTGGCAAATTAGTGGCAAATTATTAAAGACTGAAGTTAGAAAATAATGGCAGATATTTTAGTTTCAGATTTCATACCCTTCAGAAAAATTCATACTAATGCGAGACCTACTATTCTATTATCTTTCTAAGTTTATAAGAGCAATATTTAAAAACTGTCCTTATTTTTGGGCCTGTGTCCACTTCTATGTATGGCTTTGTCCAGATTTCTTGCTCTGAGGTTGAGATGTATGAGTGTCAGAGCCATTACCATCAGCCAGACACTTCAAATTGTGACATACTTGCTGCACCCCATTCCCCCATGTAGTGACTCTTGATGTGTCCTAGCAAGGCAAGGAGCAGTTATGTAGTGTAAGTGTGCAGAGTATTCCCCCATGCAAAGGGGACACAAGTACGGCAGTGGCTTTTCATCTGTCCTTGATTTTGCAGAATGTTCTGGTTTTCTGTCATATTTTTATACTGTTGATTTATGCTTATTATTCAGAAAATGCATGCTGTCGCAGTGCCCTGTTGCTCTGTGTTTAAGTAGCAATGCTTTAATGACCATCAGGTAAGCTTGTCAGAGATTGTAACATGCAAGTAAGTTTTAATAAGCATACTGTTAAAGAATTACCAACATTGAAAGCCTTTTTTGTTGTTGCCATGCAGAGAATATTTACATAACTAGATAAAATATAAGCCTTGGGTATTGAAATGCATATGACAGTATTTGTAATAAAGGACAGAATTACAGTATTTTCAGAAGCTCGTTACATTTGTTGGAGGTTTGCAGTCATCTTTGCAGGCTTTACCCATAAACTAAACAGAATGCTAATCTATTATGTGTGGTCCATAACTTGTGCAGTGATCCTTTAAGCTATTTATCTTGAGCTTGTTTCTTGTTTGCTGTTCATTTTTTTACTTTGATCATGTCTTCCCCATAAAACAAGTAGATAGTTGTTGTCAGGCAGCAGGTCTTTTTTGGATAAGAAACATTTTTACAAGTGGGGGTATCACAGAGATTGCTACTTTCAGCATGTTACTTGGTACTTTTATAAAGCTGAATATAAATTATAATTGGAACTGCACTGCAAGAAGTGGTTTGAGTTGAGTGCTGCTTGTTTTTTTTTTATACTTGATTTTGACTGGCATTCCAGTAATGGATTTAAAAAGTAATTTATTTTTTATGCCTCACAATCTATGTGTTTCCATCTAGATATTAAATACGCTGTCATGTAGCCAATGCATTGAAATATTTTTTTCTTCTACACTTCATTTGTCTTGATTGGATTCTCGTAATGACAGTTTGGTACCTAGGGCAGAGTATTTAATTAAAGTACCAGTTGTTGTGGTTTTGAGCATAGCTCCACTCCTTTCTAGTTGGCCACACCCCTTCCCATTGGCCCCACCTATTCAGCTGTCTTCTGCAGCCCCCCCTTTAATTTGAAGTCACCAGCCACCACTGATATATATATATATATATATATATATATATATATATATATATATATATACATATATGTCTATATATATATATATATATATATATATATATATATATATATATATATATATATATAGATATAGATATGTTATATCTAGTTAGATATTAATATCTATATATATATATATATATATATACAGACACACATACATCTACATGTTGAAATACATTCCCTGTACTGTTGAAAACATCAGGGTTATGTATATCTGATATGGCTTAGTTGTACGTCACTTTGGCTATAGTTTGCAGGGTCTTGTATTCGAGCCTTGCAGAGGCTGTTTATTTTGTTGCTGGGCAGAATAAGGGTCGTTGGATACAGAGTGATTAAGGCACTTTTGAACAGTTGTAAGCGGGTTTGGTGGGTTTGTGCCGAGGTAAGCACTGCTAACTTCCGGTTACAGTTTCTTATACTCAGTTAGCTTTCAGTTGCTTAACCTCTGTAGACAGTGGTTACCTCCGCGCAGAGTCTTAAACCCACTTACTGCTGCTTAAAAGTGCTTACTCCTGCTTACCCTCTCGCTAATTTCTTTAAAAGAAAAGAAAAAAGGGTTGATAGGAAAGTGGTGAAAAAGGGGCACAAAAAGGGAAAGACAGTAGGGAAAATAGCTAGGGATGTGCAGGAAGGGTGTTGGGAAGTTCCATAGCTGTCCATTCCTTCTACAGCAACAGCTGTGCATATACATTGAATTTGGAGGTAGATTTGGACACTCAAACCCCTGTGAGAGAGATGAGGATAACAATAATATGTTGCCAATTAGACCAGATTACATGTGGCCAGTGGACACGTGTGCGAAATGGACAGCTTTGTATGGGGCAAGATTTTTTTTTTGGGGAACAGATTGCCCTTTCTTTTTTTTCATGTGAGAGTGGGATGTTGTGGAGGGATAGTAGGTATATTTGGGGAGGTAGGTTGGGTAGGTTAACAGACAAGACAAACAAGACACATACAAGGACAGTATATGACAGATGTGGGGGGGTAGACACCTTGATGGGGAGTGGTGTTGGGACATCAGAAGCCCATGAGCCCTTTGGTGGAAACAGTGGGACTGAGATCCCCACCCATAGGCAGTCACCACTCCACCCGAAGGTGGCTGTGCTGGGGGCTGAGTCGCAGAGCCAGGCCGACCCTCTAGTTGTGACACATGGCCCTCAAGCTGGCATAGCAGATCTCTGACATCCCTGAGGAGCTCGTGACACACCACGATCCAGACCTGGTGATGGGTGACAGGTTCTTGTCGACACCCGCTCCCGGGGGGGGGGGGTGAGCCCCATCCCCTCAGACAGTTCCACCCGAAGGTGGTGCAGGACCAACGGATGAGGAAGTCCTGGTTTGGGCCCCAGCTGTGCTGGTGGCCAGTGCCACGGCCAGCTGAGGAGGGACAGGTGGGTCTGCTGGGACCGGCCTTCCCAAATGTGCTATAGTGTTTACATTTTATCATCATATGTGGGTTAGTAATAGTCAACACATTCTAGGGTTAGATATAACCGCATGCATAGATATTCCCATTAACCCAGACACCGGATACGGAACAGTTGCATAGCAAACGGAACACATGCATATATGGGACCACAGTGGTAATAACAACAGCATGCAAGTACATTGATGGCACCATGCCACCAATGTTGGAATATTTCAATATAACATGCATGGAAACAGATTTAAATAATTATCAACCAATAGGACATAATCAGAACAGTGAAGTCATTACATACCAGTTGAGGTGGGTATGTAGTTTATTGTTGGAGATATGTTGTGGGGAGAGAAAGATGTCAATTAACAACTAGTATACTCCTGTAGTCCACATTACTTTCCTAGTCAGTGCTGTTATCAGTACATTACAAGTATTACTACAGTACCCTATAGCCTTAGTTTGGACAGTGATATGGCTGTCATCATCGTTATACATGAAATGGTTTTACCTGCAGTTTACACCTCTTACCTGGTATACCTTTGGAGGAAATGTTTAACACTAACCAACTGTTTCTACACATACTCACAGATTCCAGGTTAATGATGTGCACATATCTATCCATCTCTGTCTGCACAGACTCTGGTCATGTCTTGACCACATGCAGGTGAACTGGGACATATCTAGACTATTGCCCTCTTCAACCTTTAGTGACTTACCACACCCTTATACAGGCTTTCCTACACAGTTATATTATGTAGTACAGTATGGGTGACAGTGATTAGTGATACCTTATTATTCAGATCAACTGCAACACTCACAATTCTATACAATGCCAGTGTAAACAGTACCAGTACAGTGTATCAAGCTTTTTTTTATTGGCACAGTGTTCCTATCCAATGTACCTGTGGGAGCAATGTTTGTTAGCACTACCTGAATGTTGCCACGCAAAGTACCAGATTACACATTAGTATTATGCACATACATCTCACTCTGTTACTGTACACAGTCTGGTCACAGCTTGACAACATGGGGGTGTAGATAGGGCATACTTGACTTATTACTCTCATAACAGTTTCAGGAGTTGCTAGAGTGACAGGTTTGTTCTCATAGATGTGTGACAATCAGTTGTATTCCCTATTTGCTGCCTAGACATCTGGGATCATCCCACAGACTTACCAGGGAGACAGGGGGACAGGCAGCAGATATGGGCCCATATACTGGACATTCTGGTCTTATCTGTACAGTTGTGGGATATGATTCTGTATGTAGCCTACTTCCACTCCCAGGATTCAGACCATGGCTGTGTCTGCTACAACTTAAACACTGGCCATCAGAGTTGTGTGTGCTATATAGCTATTGCTGTATACCTCCTATCTACTTTCTGTCTTATAATTCTCCTGTGGTTTTGCATTCTGACCTTGTATTACAACACTCTTATACAGGATTTCCTAGACAGTTATATTGTGTAGGACAGTGTGGGTGACAGTGATGAGTAATACCTTATTATTCGGAGCAACTACATCAGTCACAGTGCCATACAATTCCAAAGTAAACAGTACCAGTACAAGGAATCATTCTTGCATTTCTGGGAACAGTGTTGGTATTTGACAGACCTGTGGGAGAAATGTTTGTTAGCACTACCTGAATGTTGCCACACACAGTAACAGATTCCACATTACTATTATGCACATACATCTCACTCTGTTACTGTACACACTCTGGCCACAGCTTGACAACATGGGGGTGTAAATGGGACATACGTGGCTTGTTACTCTCATAAGGTTTTGGGGAGTTGCTAGTGTGCCATCTTTGTTCTCATAGATGTGTGTCAATCAGTTGTACTTCCTGTTTGCTACCTATACGTCTGGGATCACCCCCTGATTTCCCAGGGGGACAGGCAACAGATATGGGCCACTTTACTGGACATTCTGGACATATCTATACAGTTGTGGGGTATGATTCTGTATGCAGACAACTGCCACTGCCAGGATTCAAACCATGGCTGTGTGTGCTAAAAATGCAGCAGTTCACTTCTCAGTTGCATGTGCTATTCGGATTTTACTGTCTGCCTTTTCACTGTTTTCTGTCTATGTGTCTCTCCATTGTACTAATTGGCCTCTGGGGATTACACCAGTCACATACAGGCATTCCTACACATTCTATTTATGGGGCACAGTGTGGGTAACAGTGCTTAATACAACAGTACTATTAAGTGATTGCAAATCTACATTACCATATGATACCAGAGTATACACATGCAGTCCAGCAGTTAGACTTTTATTGTCAGGCTATTACGCTTTTATTTACATACAAACTATATGAGACTCTTCCTGTCATATTCTCCAGTGTATGCAGTACTTGCCTTAAACAATACAGGTTTTATACTGGCAGTTAATTTACTAATACTTTTAGATTTATTTCTTATGACAGTACATGCAATATTACTGACCTGCCTCGCATTGCAACCTCTCCAGGGGACTTCCATGGGCCTCCTGGTTCACGGCCCACTCACTTGCAGCTGTGGAGGACATAAGAGGAATATTTAGCCATACCTATCCATGATATACATGAGCTGGCAATTATTGCACACAAAGTGGAGTGATACTTACACACAGCTGGGACAGCCCATGCCATTCTAGCCTCTTGGATACATTGCTCCAAGAGGTCCCCCTTATGCCACTTCAGGTCAGCATAGTGATGCCTGACCTGCTCACCAGTTCAGGGTATGCCAGCGGCACTGGTGAGGTCACGGGTGAGATGGTCTCAGGCTTCCACCTTGTATTGGGAACCCTGGTACTGTCCCTGTAGCAGTCTCTGCTCATGGTCTTTGACAAGGAGTCCTGCTATGATTCTGGACTCCTGGATGCACCAGCACTGCACCCGGAAGTGCACACCTTCTCCCTTTTCTGCCATAGTGCTGCAAGGGGAAGCTACAACCAGTTATGAGATGTATTCCTGCCTGTTGGGTTTAAGTAGGGCTGATTTCCCCCACTTTTGCATGATTGGCCAGTTTTGAAAAGGCTAGTCTATGGGCAAAGCTGCTTACCTAAGGTTGGCATTGTTTGAAGGGATATAACACTGGGCACATTGAGTTAGCTGGCCTACACATTGCTTACACCTCCTAAGCTGGCCTGTGCAATGCTTAGAGTTGCTTACATTAGACTTTGCATTATATTTTCTTTTTCACATTGATTTCTTATTCATTACATCGTATATATATATATATATATATATATATATATATATATATGCCTGGTATCCATGATTCATGTGTATGTACACTGTATGGTGTTCTTGTGTTTTATTGGGGACTTCAACACTCTATTACAATTACACCTCACATCTGGGCTTACTGCTGTACTCCAGTTCACATATTTATGTTATGTAGTGGGTTATAGAACATATGACTGTATACTAATTCCTTTCACAGGTTCAGTTTGATTTTACTATAGTGAGGACTTGTTTGGTGATACCTCATTCTTCTGTACTGCTGTGATGGCTTGGTGGTTAACTACTGCGAGTATAGTGACCTGGGTTCAAGACCTGCAAAGTTATTTATTTTGTTGCTGGGCAGAACAAGGGCTGTTGGGTACAGAGTGATTAAGGCACTTTTGAGCTTATGTAAATGGGTTTGTGTGGGTTTGCGCGAGGGTAAACAATGCTAACCTCTGGTTACATATGCTTACAGAGAGTTAGCTTTAAAATTGCTTAACCTGTATGCTCATTGCTTACCCCCACACAAACAGGCCTAAACTCACTTACTAGTGCTTAAATATGCTTACTACTGCTTACTGGTGCTTACACTTGCTTACTAGTGCTTACTCCCACTTACAATTGCACTGATTTAAACAGTAATATCTAATGGTTTTTGGGAAGGTGGGAGATTAGGAAGCTGTACGGAGTTGTCATTCATTACACATTTTACCTTCCATTTGTATCCATGTAGCTGTGGTGCAGTGGTTAGCATTGTCCCCTCACAGCAAGAGGTTCTCCCGTTCAATTCTCAGCTGGACTGCCTTCTGTGTGGAGTCTGCATGTCCTCCCCACAGTCGAGTGATGTTAAAGACATGCAGGTAGGTGCATGTGTGAATGGGTGTGCCTTCTTTGAAGGTTGGGCATTGGGCTGGGAACTTGGCACTGTAAGAATCCACTGCCAATCATTAGCAGACTGGAGTTTCACTGTGGTGACCCCTAACCAGGAAAAGCTGAAAGACATTACTTTTTTTACCTTCCATTTGTATCCATGATTCTTGTGTACATATACTTTATGGGGCACATGTGCTTATCTGGGGACTTTGCAACATTATGACACTGACACCTCATATGTGCATTTAATGCAGTACTCCAGTTCACAAATATATGTTATTTAGTGGATTATGCAACTAAAATATTGATCATAACGTGATTTGCCATGGAAAATGGAATGTGTTGCAGTGGGACTTGAACCGGGAATGCCTTCATGTAAGGTGAATACTCTGCCCACTACACTATTGCTATCTTGCTTCATTTGCATATATCTTCCTTGTTATCCTCTTCAGCCATTTAAGCTGTATTAACCGTAGCTAAGCGATGGGCACACACGCGCACCTATGGTTAGCTTAACAAAAAAAAAAGGTTTGTTTATTTGATTTGTATTTACTATTGCTGTTGTACACATGGGGGAATGTTGCTGGGGATATGCGGACAACTTTGAGTGGTCTCTCTCATTCCTTTGGCCTTTCTGCAGTTCTTCATTGTAGGGGCATGTATATTCTGAATGCTCTGCTCTCAGACATGTCCCTTGCACTATTACACACTCCATGTAAGATTAGGAGCTCAGGCAGCGCGCCTTCATTAATATGCATGGCATGCTGCTGTCCTGCTCCTAAATGTCCACTTCTGTGCAGGACTAAGCTAGTCCTGCATGGAAGAATAGTAAATCTGGGGGTTTGTCTAGGGCCACTGGTACTGTTACAGTGCTGAGAAGATATACCTGGGTATGTAACCAAAAGTTTGCTAATAAAGTAATGTCTGAAGTCATGGATTCAGCTTTAGATAAGAGGCATTGTTTGGCTCTTCTACTACCCAGGTTCTCAGACAATATGATGAAAGAGGGAAATTAATTCAAAGGATTTCTAAAAAGAGTTCAGGTACTCCAATAAAAATATTACAAGTCTCTCTTTTACACAAAAAAGCCAGATAAACAACACCGAACTTTTTCTGGTAAACAAAATGCAAAAAAGAGATGTTCAGAGAGTAACCATAACAAAAAGTAGGGGGTCTTTTCAGAAAAGAGGATAGACTAATAGTGCAGAATGAGTATGCCAGCATTCCTTACCATCTCCCTCCCTCTCTCCTGCCTATTATCTCTACAAATCTGTCTGAAAACTGGCTCTCAATATTTCTCTTTAGCAAAAGATTCTTTCAAACTCATGGGTGTTAAAAGTGAGGTAGAAGGGTTACCTATGGCACAGGATGCAAAACCTTCTTTCAAAGGTATATCTCTGCACCTTCCGAACCAAACAAATTTTCCCCTCATTTTCCGCAATCTTTACACAAACATTGAGTCAAAGAACTAGTACATTTAAGACAAAAAAGCAAAGGACTCTATTCCAGAATGGTTCTGGTACCAAAAAGAGGCCTTTTGGAGACCAGTACTAGCTCTTTAATTTCTAAATCTGTACATGAAAGTTGAAAATGTTAACCTTACAAAACCTGTTACCTCTCATTCCTCACATGAGTTATTTGGTAACTCTAGACCTAAAAGATGCCTATTACCATATTACCATAACCACAAGGTTCAGGTTATTTCTGAAGTTATCTTTTTCTGGGTTACATTACTGGTTTCCTCCTTTGCCCTTTGGTTTATCTATAGCTTCAAGAGTATTCACAAAATGTTTAGCTCTAGTCATAGCTTATTGCAGACTGATTAGCATTTATATCTTCCCTTATTTCAATGACTTGTGTATCTTTATATAATCTTTATCCAGAGGTCAAAGATCATTAAAACATGGATTAAGTGTCTTTTTTACCACTCTGGGTTTCCAGATAAATATTACAAAATCCTCCTTGACTCCATCTCATAGGTTACTTTTCTAGGACACTTTATATGATTCTTCTCTTCAAAAGGCCTTTTTAACACAGGACAAGGTGGATTTGTTTTTCTAAACTTCTCCAATTAGTATCAAATGTCTGCAAGAGAATTTCTTAGAATCCTAGACTTAATGGCTTCTATGATTCTCACGATACTTCTTACCAGATTACAAATTAGAAGAATACAATGGTTTCTTGAAAACACATGAATCAATTATTTGCATTGTCTAGTCTAGAGGGAACTGCATTAGTGGAGACAACAAATTCAACTGAACCTAGGTCTCCCTTTCTCTCCTCAGACCCCAAACCAATCTGTCACTACAGACATGATTTTGGTTGGGGAGCAATTTTCAGAGGGATAAAAGTATAATATCCATGGAATCCTTTAGACAGACCAAAGCACATCACCTTAAAAGAGATGTTGGTTGTGATCCATGCTTTGATGTCTATCCATCACTTTTGGTCCCCAGGATGTCTTCAAGTGATTACATTCAATACACAGTTATGTACTATGTAAATAAACAGAGAGGTAGTCAGAGTGAAGGAGTGTGGAAAGGGGAAGCCACAGCTTTTTGGAGATGACTGGTTGTTTTTTCCTAGGTGGTAAACAATCCATATAGCCTAAGGGCTACTGCAGCAGTGAGGAATTCTAACATCTGCTGTTATGGATAAGTGCAAGTTGCACGAGTGTACTTTATTTTTGAATCCGTACTGCTGACTGTTCAGTGCAAAATAAGGCATGTTCTACTATGGACTTATGGTGTATGAGCTGAAGAGTGAGAATTAGCTTTGTATTTTGAGTGAGAAATGACATTGCCAATATATAGTAATAGCTCATTAATAGCTGATAGCAATTGTTATTTTCACTAGCTTCTTAGACACAGACAATTTATTTTTAATCATATTTTGTTGACTTGCTAAACTGAGGAAGCACAAGTCCATTTTTTGTTGGTGACCTGGAAACATGGGCTGGTTAAGGGACTTGCTCAGAGTCATACCATAAGCAAATCAAGATGGAGGCACTCAAGCCCATCACTATAGGATAAAGTTTCTTAGCAGGTTATAGCATAATCCTTTGTACTAATACTAAAATGCAAAAGTAAGTATCTTTCATTTTCCAAAAAAATGAGAAATCTGAAGACTGAGGTTGTTAGGGAGGCTGTGTCATTAGAGGACTAGTTATGTAGTTTATTTGGATAGCTGAAGATATGCTGTGATATCAGGAAGTTTTGGAAAAGGAGGACATCTGCAAGTTTCGCTGTCTTTTTGTGTTCACGAGTACTAGTTGGTTGTGTTGTTTTCATATCAGGAAGGCAGGATATAGTTAATGGGCATAAATGGAGAAGATATTTTCAGAAAATGGCCCTAGGACATGAGGAAGGGTATCAAATAGTATTGTTCTAATTTGTAACTTATTTAATAGTCCGATACAAAGATTATCACAGCTGCTTGATATTCAGGTGTTTTCTTTATCTTTGTTCACCTAGCAGGTCATTAATATAAGCTAAAAACAACATGGGTACCTCTTTGTGGGCTCATGAAAAAAAACAAAGAAAAACTTTCAAAGTCCTTTGCAGCTTTCTGTTTATTAGTTACATGTAATTTAACAAGTGAGCCTAAATATTATGTATTAATTAATTTATTTTAGTTACTGGAATGTGATCCTTAAATATTCATTAATGTCCACTGGTCACTGTGGCTGTATGTTCTAACATCTTTCTTGGGATTAGAATGCTGATTTTTAGTTAAGTTTCCAGTATTGCACACTGCAAATCTAAAATGTGCACATTTGAGTCATCGGTTACTTCTTTAATTATTGGAAAAAAAATCCCCTTATTCTTCACAAAACAAATATTCCTGATGGTTTATTTATACGCTAAAATAAATAATGCTTGCCTTTCTGTTGCTGCATCTTCTAATATAAATGTTTTAGGCAAGCACTGTCTTTAACTGGATCTATGTTTAGCTATTGAATGGAGCATTCATCGAACGGGGATTCATCGGCAACATAGCATCAAACATCTGGTTCCTCAAAAACACATATCATTGTGAATAAAACATCGAACTGTCACAGTTGACTAAGAGAAAGGAAGCAGAAAGAAGTACGTGCTTCTGTGTAAGGTAGGCATAAGGAAAGTTTCCCTTTCCCCATTGTAGTGTGATCTCAGAGTTGGTATATATACCTCCTTATGTGGGGGGTTGCACACCCCCACCCTTGCTAATTATATATACCAACTCCAAGATCGTACTACAGTGGGGAAAGGGAAAGTTTCCTTATCCCTACCTTACCCAGAAGTATGTACTTCATTCTGATTGCTTTCTGATGGCCAACTATGACAGTTCAATATTTTTATTTACGATGATATACCTGTTTGAGGATAGGGATATTCGATGCTATGTTGACGATGAATGGCCGTTTGATGAACATGCCTTTCAATTGCTAAACATAGACCCATCTATTATCATGTGGCTGTCATAATATACTGCATACAGAAATAATTTAAATGGAGAAATCTACTGATATTATAACTGAATAGATATAGCAAGGTTCTTAAACTTCAGATAACGCCATATGTGTTCCAAGTGGAATGCACATTAGACGCATACTGTAACTTGTTTTTCTACTTCTTCGAATGCTAACAGCAGGACTGAACTGCAGTGATATTTTTTACATCTTTTTCCTGATGTTAAGGGGACTTGCTCTACTGTGCTGTCTTTATTCTTTTAATAACATCTCATAGCATTTGAAGCATGGAATTTATACACCACATGAGCTGTTCACTAACCTGTCTACCTGATTCTGGTTTGAAACAGATTTGTGTCTAGCAAATAACCAAATATTAAACATTGCTCACTTATTGCCCCTTACTGTGCATTATGTTATTATCAGTCTGCTGTCAAACCATAAGAGATGTTTACTGTGCTTAAACTGAAAAGAAAACACTGAAGCAGGGACTATATAATAAAATCTGACTTCTAAATCCAAAGCAAAGAGAACTTCATCATCTGTGCTGCTCTCTGTAAGTAGGAAATTGGAACTGTGAAGCACCTAAGTATAAAAAATAAAGAACATATAACAAAAGATAACCTGCTTTATATCTTTAAGGGTAATGCAGCATCATGACGGACTGCATAGTAATTAAATATTAATGTACACCATCATCTTTTAACGATGTGATAGTAATAACGGCTTATTTTGTCATGGAAGAGAAAAACATTTACCCCTTGAAGTGGTTTCACTGTGAACCTGAAATGTGTTATGTTCCTCATTGTAATGTATCATTTGACATAGTGGCTTAATTTCTTTTCTGTTTCTGTGGCCTGACTTCCTACCCTGTATTATGGTGTTAACCTAATACGGTTAGAGCTGGCTTACACTTCTTTATGAAAATAAGAAAAGGAAAGAATCAAGAAGACTGTTTTCAGGGGCAGAAAAATAACTATCAACACCGGGTTTGTGGCAAAGAAACATACTAAGTGCGGATCACAAGATTACATTCAAGGTAAACTCACACCATCTGCACATTCATTCATATCACACTGCATATTTTCACCAATTTGTGCAAGTAAATGCACTTAGATTTCTGATTCCTTCCAATGTTTATATTACCTTTACAATTTTAGCACTGGGATTTGTAGTTTGATTTTGGTTACTTATTCTAGTACTATAATGTAAGCCCCAGAGGAGCTGTAAACATCTATAGTTGTCTTGATCTTTTAATAATTGTATATAACTGGAAATAGAAGGGTTTAGATGTTGGTAAATCCTACTTTTAATACTTTACTTCCTCATTCATTTGCTGGCATTCGAGATGTGTAGGGTGTAGTCATATCAAGACTTCAAGTTTAACTTATTTTACTATCAGAATTAGCATCCATACCTTTATACTCCACCAGTGGTAGTTGTGAATTATCTGTTCCAAAATACTATGCTATGGATTTTGAGACTCTGCACTATTCTAGGTATGCCTACTTCCAATAACTTGCAAAATGTCATGCTAATTCTAAGCATCTAAGAAGCTCTTTTTTTTTTTTTTTGAAAATGCTTAAATACCTCTACATGTATGAGAGGAAATCCAAGAAACACACACTGTAGAGTTACATTCACACTGGTTGCAAACCAATCCCTGAAACATGAGGTGTTGAGTAGTGCACATATTAGATTAACTGCACAAATAAAGGTATATATTAGATGACAATTCTCTTTTCTGTCAGTTTCCTTGCTTGGAATTATTAGATAAGGCCACCTTCAAAGAAACATTTGAGTTCATATAACAAGGAAAAATTAATACAGAACCTGATGTTGTCTGTTGTTAATTTGTCTAAATGTTTTGTTTTTATACACCCTGATAGGAGTGGACCACATTCCTAAATTAGGGCATAATTAAAGATCATTTAATCAGTTTTGCCTCAATCTTTGATGTTTGCCAAGGGTGTTCTTCTCAGCACCTGCAATGTATCCAGACTTACCTCTATCTCCACTTCATAAAAGGTTACGTGTATAACTATCATAAGCAAATCCATCTGAAATTTTGATTTTATTAGCCCATTTGTTGCTTCTACACCTGGAAATATCTGTATATCTTTATTCCACATTGTTCTGGTTTCTTCTTGTCTGTCTTGATATATTAGAGAATTATGTCTTTTACTGCATAACACTCTGTAGTCACTGACTATAGCAATGCTGTTAATAGGTTCATAGGTTCATAGGTAGGTACTAGGCTATCTGCCCGCAGGTATTTATAAGGCTAGCTGGAATTTTGCTGACTTTCACCACCCCCTTAGATTAATTTCCTGTGCCACTGTCCAGCAGAGCCACTGAAGTGATCCCCGGGGTAAACTTTCTATTTCCCATCCATTCGTCAAGGTTTCTCTTGAAGAGTGTTAGCGAGGAGCTCTGCCTAATGTAGATTAGAATCTTGTTCCAGAGCATGGGAAGTCTTGGAGACAGGAATCTATCCCTCCAGCATGTCCTATTTATTGTTGTGGTGAGGTTTAGATCCCTAGAGCATGTGGCTCGAGAGGATAAGGTTTTCTTTAGGTGGAGCATGTTCTTCAATTCTGGGTTGGACATGGCCTTGTATGTCAGGCATAGATCATCTCTGAGCATGCGGTATGCAACCAAGTACAGCTGGAGTTTCTTCAGTCGAGCTGCATAGGGCATCTGTTTGAGGCCAGTGATCCTCTTGATGAGGTACTTCTGTGGTCTTTCCAGCTGTTGCAGGTGTCTTGTAAGGTACATCCCAAATGGGCATTGTACTCTATGATGGGTCTGATGAGTGATGTGTAGAGGGGCACAATGACCTCTTTTGATCTGGATGCAAACTCTTTTGTGATTAGGTGGGCTACATAGAAGGATTTTCTAACCACTTTGGCAATGTGATTAGCGAAGGAGAGATTACTATCTACTTGGGTCCCCAGATCCCTTTTTACATCTTCCGTATTTAGGGGGCTACCAACTATGTGGTAGTTTGTGGGTACTTTGTTTTTTCCAAAGGGGGTGACTATGCACTTTTTGGCATTTAGCTTGAGGCCATGGTTTTGACACCAGGTATCTGTCTCAGTGAGACCCTTTTGGTGGATGTCTGTGTCAGTTGGAGAGTCATTATAGCCCCTAGTTTGCAGTCGTCTGTGAACTTGGTCAGCCATAGACCTCCTGTGCTTGCTTGTACCTCTGAGAAGTATATGCCGAACAGGAGGGGTCCTAGGACTGAGCCCTGGGGAATGCCACTTGTAACTGGTTTAGAGTCAGACCTAGCTCCCGCAACTCTTACCATGTGGGTTCTGTCCATGAGACAGTTGGCAACCCATCTCATGATGTAGGGGTTTATGTTCAGGCTGGAGAGCTTGTCTATAATACCAGAATGGGGAATGGTGTTGAAGGCCTTTGTGAGGTCTAGGTAGGCTGTCTGGACCACCTTTCCCTCATCTATAGCCTTGGTAACTATCTCAAAGAAGTCCACCAGGTTTAGGAGGCATGATCTGCCCTTAACAAAGCTGAACTGGGTAGGGTCCAGTGTTTGGAGGTTCCCAATGTCTCTGTTAATGAGATCCATGATGATGTGCTCCATAGCCTTGCAGACCAAGCTAGTCAGGCTTATAGGACGATAGTTCCCAGGGTCTGTTGTGGTTCCACCTTTGTGGAGCAGAATAACTGTTGCTGTGCAACCTGATGTTGTCTGTTGTTAATTTGTCGAAATGTTTTGTTTTTATATACCCTGATAGGAGTGGACCACATTCCTAAATTAGGGCATAATTAAAGATCATTTAATCAGTTTTGCCTCAATCTTTGATGTTTGCCAAGGGTGTTCTTCTCAGCACCTGCAATGTATCCAGACTTACCTCTATCTCCACTTCATAAAAGGTTACGTGTATAACTATCATAAGCAAATCCATCTGAAATTTTGATTTTATTAGCCCATTTGTTGCTTCTACACCTGGAAATATCTGTATATCTTTATTCCACATTGTTCTGGTTTCTTCTTGTCTGTCTTGATATATTAGAGAATTATGTCTTTTACTGCATAACACTCTGTAGTCACTGACTGTAGCAATGCTGTTAATAGGTGCATAGGTAGGTACTAGGCTATCTGCCCGAAGGTATTTATAAGCCTAGCTGGAATTTTGCTGGCTCTATCTCCACTTCATAAAAGGTTAAGTGTATAACTATCTATGGGCACGTAGCCTATGGAGGCTGAGTTTGAGCAGTGTGTTTAGGTGAGGGTCGGTTCATCTTTGAGCTCGTGTAGGATGCAGCCTGGGACACCGTCCGGTCCCATTGATCCTGTGCTTTTGGCTTTGGAGAGGGCTGTTTTAACCTGAGTGTCTGTGATTTCAGGGGCACTACAGTCTTCTGGTATGGTTATGGGCCCTTTTGGGGGTGAGAGGGGGGTGAAGTTTGCACTGAACCTGTCTGCCAGGATGTTGGCGATATCGGTCGGTTCAGTGTATTTTGTGCCATTCTGCAATAACTCCGACCAGATCTGAGAATTGCCACTTAGATTTGTGACATAGCTAAAAAATGCCTTGTGGTTATCTTTGGAATCTTTGGCAATTTTTCTTTTGAAGCTAGCCTTGGATGATTTTATGAGGGATCATAGTTTCTTGCTGATACTGATCAGGGGTGTCTTATCTTCGTGGGATTTTACTCTTTTCTGTACTAGTTTCCGCCTTCTATTGTATAGCTTGTTTATGGCAGGGGGTCCACCAGACTGATTTCCTTTTCTTGGAGGAGTGAGTCTTGGTTTTGCTTGGGATAGCACAATCCATGCATTTTTATAGGTAGCCATAGAGTGTATTAGTAAAGGATTTTCCAGCTTGGGCAGCGTTATCCTTTAGCATGGGGGCTTTGAAACTTTCCACCTTGGTCTTAAGTAATGTGAAGTTTGCTTATGAAAAGTTTTTCATGGTGGTTTCTTTGACCGGGGGTGGGGGTGGAATGTAGATATCCAGAGTGATTAGTTTTTGGTCAGATATAACCAAAGAGGGATTGACCTCTGGTGTGGAACACCAGTCGCCCATGTTGGTGATGACCAGGTCCAATATGTTTTCACCTCTGGTGGGAGTGTTGACCAGTTGTTCCAGGGAGTTTGAGTTTATAAATTCTAGGGAATGTTGGGCAAGTGAGTTAGCACTTGAGTAGTTCTCCCAGTTAATGTTTGGGTAATTGAAATCACCCAATATCAGGGTATTTGGTAGGACCTTTATGTTTCGCAGTGTTTCCAGAAATGCAGAATGGGGGTCCTGGGACATGGTGGGTGATCTGTAGCAAGCTACAATTTGGATTACAGTTTTGCCCTGTTAGTTGCATGTGGATGATCTCTGAAGCATCGTGCTGTGCCACTAACCTGGAGGTGTGGGTATCCTTGATGAATATGGATACATCCCTGCCTTTTGTATTTCGGTCCGGGTTTTGTGGCTGAAATGTATGGTATGAGTTGTAGCCTGGTAGTGCTGAGGTGCTCTCTAGAGCCTTAAGCCAGGTTTCTGTTACTGCACAGATATCGATTTTCTCCATACTGGGGAGTGTCTCGAGTGCGTGCATTTTGAGGTTTAGACTTCTTGCATTGAGCAGCATTCTTCTCAGTTTTTTTGTTACCTGTGCTATTTATGGCGGTGGGTTTGTCTTTTGAGCCTTGCCTAAAAAGGCACTATGGGGGTGGTAAGAGCCTTGGCCAGTATTCAAAAGCCTAAGGGTGACAGGTGCAAGCCATCTCTAACGAAGCAGCTTGGCTTGTCGAGCATGTCATCTCAGGCTGACAGACACTGGATCACCTTTTAGGTTTCTGATAACCCAAGAGGGGGACCATGGCCTTTGAGATTGGAACTGAGGGAACTGTGGTGGCAGGTTTTAACAAATGTTTATATGTTCCCTGGTCTCAATGAAATGAGTTCTGTTAAATGTCTTTTAAAATTGAAATCATTGGAGAGGCGTTGAATTTCTTATGCAATATGTAAATATGTAAATATGTGATTTTCCCTGTTGTATTTGAATGAGCAAAGGTATTTAAGGTTGTGTTTACATGTGTATATTTGTCTTTTGACATATATGTTGAAGTTATTTGTGTATTTATATATATTGCTTTTTTATATATTCACACATCTAAATTGACTAATACTTTTAAAAGTGTTTTTATGCATTTAGGTTGTTGTTGCTTTAAACACTAATTGATGAATCTGAGATGTCATTCTAAGGGTTTATTTAAATCCCTTTACTTATTACTTATGTTGTCTGAAAAAGGTTGCATATTTTTGCGTCCGAAAGTGCTTACAATAAATTTGTTTTCCTGGTTTACCAAAGGTTTGTTAAAATAATACTTAAGTTTCATTTGAATCTCTTATTCCCCTTCTGTTCTAAGGCCATGACTGAATTTTTATCTTCATGACTATATACTCCATTTTCATCAATTCCTATATAAAGCTGCAGTTCATATTTTCTTATGGCAGTCCATACCCAAAGGACCATCAGTCTCCTTTCTATCTGTTACAGACAAGCTGTTATCTTTTTCTTATGGAAGTTCACCATAAGTTTGAAATGAATAACTAAGAGATCATTAGACACACACACAGACACACAAACACACACACACGCGCACACACACACACACACACACACACACACACACACACACAAGAAATAGCTTTTGATGAGTAACTTTTTTAAGAAATTGAATATTTCATTAAAGTACTACTTAAAACACAAAACCTTGGATAGATAACATCAATCTGTATTAACTTTATTGTCCATGAAGACTTGTATATACCAGAAATACAGTTTACAAAGTGCGACACTGACTGATCAGAATTAGTTTCTTAACCATGCTAGCTGAGTGTTGGGACATACTCTGGATCCACAGTGACAGTGACCATAAACTGGATAAAGCAGGCACAAATGAATGAAAAAGCATTTCTGAGTCATACATAGTTCTCTCTACAGCTGTCATTTTTCCCTTGCCAGGGCCTTACTGCAGAGAGTGGTCTCATGGAGGAAGCCAAACTTCAAACTGGTAGTCTCTGGGAGTGGCTAATGCTAATTAGCTATGTTGTGCTCTTTCCCGGAAATGTCTGTGATTCCAGAGTAAAATTTTACTATAGTTAGAAAAATACTGTTAAAAGATAGTGGTCACCCATTTACTCCTATGGGAGTATTTGTGGTGCAAGGTAAATGGAATGAAACCTTAGGGCTAGAGGGGTGCAGTGTTTGAAAGTGTGTAGACTTGTGTGCGTACATGTGTATCTTTAGAGGCATTAATAAAGCCACATGAATGTTTGTGTATGTGACTGTGTCCACCTGGGTGGTTGCAGTAGGGAGTGAGATTCAGAATCACAAGTGTGTGTGTGTGTGTGTGTGTGTGTGTGTGTGTGTGTGTGTGTGTGTGTGTGTGTTTGGAATGTCCATGTGTGTATAGCTGAGTATTTCTGTGAAAGTAATCGAGTGTGTGTGTGTGTGTGTGTGTGTGTGTGTGTGTGTGTGTGGGGGGGGGGCTAGCTTGTGGATGCGTTGCGAGATGGCATAATGATTAAGGTGATTACTTCCCAGACACAAGATACAGGATTTGATTCACCTCTGAGGGAAATTGGCTGGGCTTAAAATGGCCCACAAGGGCAGCTAGCCTAGTCCATAGAGATGAACATATTAACCTAAAGTATGAGCAGATGTGTGTGTATATATGTGTGTGTGTGTGTGTGTGTGTGTGTGTGTGTGTGTGTGTGTGTGTGTGTGTGTGTGTGTGTGTGTGTGTGTGTGTGTGTGTGTGTGTGTGTGTGTGCATATGTGTGTGTATGTGTGGGTGTGTGTGTGAATATCTGGTGTGTGTGTGCATGCAGGGGGTGCCTTTGCTAACATGATATATAAGCCCCTAGGGGGTACACTACAGTGCTCAGGCCAGACACATGGTAATGACCCATTAATAAAGTCTTTCTCATTGTGGATATAACTAACTCTGAATCAAAATTTCTCTCTGTCATGCTAACTGACCAAACTGCATTCAGCAATTAGCATGGATGGTGAGACTTTTACTGAATCCTAGGGGGAAATGATTTTTCCATGATCTATGACAGTATCTACGCATAGTAACTTGGAGAAATTCATTGATTTATAGTGGAAAATCATCAACACTTAGATCACAGATGTCCTGTTGTTTGGAATTAGAGTCAGAGTGATATAAAATGGAATGTAACAGAAAAGAGCAGACTCGATTAAAACTGAAGGGAGTGGAAAATCATGAGGTCAGAAATGAACTGGGCTTGTTTTGCTTGGTAGTTTTTGCTAAAATGACAATTAAGCAAACTCATTTAATTTCATATTTAGTTACTGATCATATACATTTGTGGAGTGTGTGTGTGTGTGTGTGTGTGTGTGTGTGTGTGTGTGTGTGTGTGTGTGTGTGTGTGTGTGTGTGTGTGTGTGTGTGTGTGTGTGTGTGTGTGTGTGTGTGTGTATGTGACAGCATGTGTTTCTCTATGTTTCTGTATAGGTATTTTGTGGATGTGGGCATTCAAGAATGTGTACTGCAAGATCCATTGTTTTATTTTTTTTTAACCTTCATGCTGACATCAGTAGCATAGCTGGCTCAACCAGTGCCCTCTGCCAGTTTGACAAACCAGTGCCCAATCCCCAGTGCAAAAAAAAAAAAGTTCATTCCTTTTACTGGCACACCACCAGGTAGCCAAATTCAGAACACCTCCACCTTCTGCCCTAGCCATTCAGGTCTTTTCTCTGTTCCCTGCCCCCCAACCATACTTTCTTACTTAATTTATAGTAAAAAGTAAATAGAAAATGATTGAATGAATGAATGAACGAATAAATAAACAAATAAATAAAATTTTCTTTTAAACAGTAGCAAACTGTTTGCTACAAATGGAGCAAACAGTTGCTGTACTTTATAGCCAACACAAATCACTAGGGTACTCAAGTTTTAGTTAAAAAAAAAAAGTTCTGTTTTAAACTGTAGCAAACTGCTTGCTACAAATGTAGTAAGCAGTTGCTACAGTTTATATCCAGCACCAAGCACTACAATGCTCAGGTTTTCATTTTTTTTACATCTAGACTGTAGCAAACTGCATGCTGTAATGTTGCAAGCAGCTGCTACAGTTAGAACACACGTAACATTAAAGCTCTCAGATTTGACTGCAAATGCAATACTGGCTTTTATAACATGTCTTTAACACTTTGTGGTCAAGGTAGTTGCCCCTTTCATCCTGCCTTAGCTATGCTATGGCTTAATGTGACAATGTACATGGATGCAGACAGTAGAGAAAGACAAAGATACATAGTAGCAGTGACAGCAGCAGTGGCAGGAGTGATATGATAATTTTGATGCGCTATTCTTTAGTTCATAGGTGCTTATTAGGCTGTTGATCTGTGAGGATCTTTAGAAGCCTAACTCTGAATTTTTATGCAGTTTTTAGCCCGTGTAATTTCAGTACAAATAACCCAGAACTGGGCAGAACATCTACATGTTTACCCTGTCAATAAGAGACAAGGGTGCAAAACCAAGAATTAATTTGTGTCTTCTCATCCATTTAGCTAGATTATGTTTGTCTAGGGTAGGGAAATACTTTGTTTTATGAGGAGAGGAAGACAATTCCATAAAAGTGGTATTCTCTGTGATATATATCTATCATTCAAACATGTTCTGTTCACATTGCAGAAGAGAATAAGATCTCGATTAGGTGTTTATTCCATCGTCAGACTTGTGGCTCGAATAGGTGTTTATTCCACGATCGGACTTGTGGATGTGCAGTAGATCAGACATGTTCTGTTCACATTACAGAAGAGAATACGATCTTGAATAGGTGTTTATTCCACCACTGGACTTGTGGATGTGCAGTAAATCAGAGAACAAAGGGTCTGTCAAGGCTCTGTATGCATGGCAGAGATTACATCTCAGTAGCCTTTGAGATAGTCAATGCAGGCTTTATGATTTAGATCCTTGGTTTTCTTGGTGAGAAAGCACTGTGGTCATTGTAGTCATTCAAGGTGTTTTAAGTGTTGACAGATATATTGCAAAGGAGGCATTACACTCAATGATCAGCCTGATAAGTGCAGAATGCAGTAGATCACATCCCAGTGGATACATGGTGATCAAAAGACAGTTTGTCATCCACATAGGTTCCCAGTCCCTTAGCTACTGACTCAATTTTCAGGGGTGTGTTGTCAATGTGAAAGTTATAGGGGACATCATGTTTGCTGAAGGAGACTATTATACATTTTTTTGGCAATTAGTTTTAGTCCATGGTTATACCTGCCATTTGTTTGAAAAAGGCTCACTCAGAGGATAATGGTATCCTCTGGAGAGTTTATGATTGTACCAAATTTGCAGAAGTCTGCAAACTTGGTCAGCCTCCAACTCTTTACATTAACTTTGACTTTCAAGAAGTAAATGCCAAAGATGTATGGTGCAAGGACTGAACCATGGGGTGCACCATTAGGTTTTTGTAGGAGGTAGAGCCACCCACCCTAAATTCCTGGGTTATATTTGTGAACCAGTTTGCTGTTCAACATAAGGATTAACATTTATTTGTGAGAGTTTATCAACAATACCTGAGTGTGGGATGGTGTCATGTACATTTAAGAGTTTTAGCAATGTAATGTGTCTGTGCAGGTCTACCTGAAAATGCCAAAATTCCACAACGCCGACAATGAGAACACCGACACCGGAAGATCGACAATGGAGAAGACAGTTGAGAATCCTGATGCTGAGAACACCAACATGTTAAGGTAAGTGTGCGATAGGGACGGACGTTAGGGTCAGGGTGTGGGTAAGGTAAGTGTGTGATAGTGACGGACTTGAGGGTTAGGGGCAGATTAAGTGAGTTAGGGTTAGGGTGCGGGTAAGGTAAGTGTGCGATAGTGACAGACTTGAGGGTTAGGGGTGGATTAAGTGAGTTAGGGTTAGGGTGTGGGTAAGGTAAGTGTGTGATAGTGACGGACCTTAGGGTTAGGGTTTGGGTTAAGGTTAGTGCATAGATAGTTGTGTATGTAAGGTTTAGTGTAGGTTTGTAAGGTTTTTGGTGTGCTTGTGTTGTGTGTGTGTTTTTTGGGAAAGGTATTTGTTTTGTTGATTGTCGGGATTTTGGTTTGTCAGGCATGTGAAGTTTCGTGTTTTTGAACTTTCTTTTTTTTTCATTTTTTTCATGTCGGTTATTTCGTTGTCGGTGTTTTGGAGTGTCGGTGTTATCAGGTAGACCCGTCTGTGCAGGGTCAAAGAGCAAAGCATGAAGTAAAAATATTGACATTATGTATTTTACTTTTCAAGAATTGTATCAGCATATTTTCGATTTTTCTATCAATACATTACATAAGACAAATAAGCGGTGTTTACAATATGCCAATAAAAGGACTTTTCACCTCCACAGTTTGCTTATCCATGTGCCCAGTGCACTGGTTGAAATTTATCTGGTTTTGTATGATAGAGACATCCCATCCTGCACATAAAAGTGCACGACAGAGGTAACCGAAAATAAAAATGGATCCTGCTATTCACAAGCATAGTACACAATGCACATAGTAGCTAACTTGCAGTGTTTTGTATACTTTTGTGAAATACCGTTATTCATAGACATGAATGCAGGTACTCCACGATGGTACAGTACATTCCTACCAACACTCCTGACAGGCACAGGGAAGGGCATAGTGCATCACTGTGTACACTGTGTTCATAGCAGGAGGGTGTAGTGTGTAGCATGACAGTTCTACATGGCAAGGCAGTGAAAGACAACTTAGTAAGCTATGCTGTATCTTAGTATGCAGCTATGTTTAGCTACAGAGTTATGTAATACCTAACTAGGCTGATTTTCTTCTTTTTGATGCACACTTCTGTGATGCCTAGACTGATTCACCTAGAGACTTTCCCATAGTGAAAAACAAGACTCATTTAGATGCTGTACAAATGAAGCAGCAGAGGTGTAGCTCACTATTTGGGCACCTGGGGCCATCTCCTGATGTGGCGCCCACCTCAACTTAAAAAAAAGCTCTTCAGGCTTCAGACTTTAAGACTAAAACAAGTTATTTTTTTAAGCTTTAGCAAACTTCTTGCTACATTTGTAGCCATCAGCTGCTACAGTTTATGCCTGCCACACACAGAGTGCTGAGGCACTTCAACGCAGCTATAATACCACATTCAAATGCTGATATTGCACCAAACCAGATGGAAAGGTGATTATAGAAGAGTGCAAATAATTGTAAATAATGTATTATATATGAAAAATGTAAATATTATAAGCAACATGTTTAATAAAGGAAAACTAATCTTTTTGATGGATGCCGTGGGATCTTTTACATGTACCTGAGCTACCACCAACTCAGGCAGATGAAGCCTCAGTTTAAGTCTCATCCAAAGGACAGCACCCTTAGGAGTGCAGCACACCTCTTATGCTGTACTGAAGTGTCAGTGATTAATCTATCTGATGTGGGGATAGAACCCAGAGCTTTCTACACTAAAGGTGACTGGTGTTACCTGTTACACTACTAATATCAAGTAAAACCTCATAAATGTCCACAGTAATTTGTAGACTATATCATGTGCATCTCTAAAAGTTATAGTTTCATAGTTTCATAGTTTCATAGTATAGTACTAGGCTATCTGCCCTGGGGCATTTGTAAGCCTAGCCATAGTGATGTGGCTTTAGCCACCCCCTGAAATGGTACAAAAATGTACAGAATAAATCTAGAATACTGTGTCTCTGTCTAGTAGTGACACAATGAAGGTCCCCTTATATAATAGAATTAGGTTACTGTGCCCCTGTCTAGCAGTGACCCAGATGTGACCCCTGGGGTAAATTTTTGATCTCCCATCCACTCATCAATATTTCTCTTGAAGAGAGTCAGTGAGGGGATCTGCCTAATATGAACTGGGATCCTGTTCCAAAGCATGGGAAGCCTTTGGGTTATGAATCTATCCCTCCAGCATGTCCTATTCATACTTGTGCCGAGGTTTAAGTCTTTAGCTGTTGTGGTCCTGATGGATTTGGATTTTTTGAGGTGGAGCATGTCCATCAAATCCTGATTGGACATGGCCTTGTACGTCAGGCAGAGATCACCACTGAGCAGGCGGTATGCCACTGAATAGAGCTGAAGTTTCTTTAGTCTGGCGGAATAAGACATATGTTGGAGACCCTTGATCCTTTTGGTAAGGTACTTCTGTGGTCTCTCCAGCTGTTGCAAGTGCCGGATGAGGTACATACCAAATGGGGCATTGTACTCAATCATGGGTCTGATGAGGGAGGAATACAGGGATACAATGACATCCTTGGATCTGGATGTGAATCCCTTCATGATGAGGTGTGCAAGGTAGAATGTTTTTCTAACCACTTTGGCAACGTGGGTGTCAAATGAGAGGTCGCTGTCTACTTGGGTCCCTAGGTCTCTGATTACTTTTTCCGTACTCAGTGGGTTGCTGTCTATGTGATAATTTGTGGGTACTTTGTTTTTCCAAAAGGGATGACTATACATTTTTTGGCATTTAGTTTAAGGCCGTGACTACGGCACCAGTTGTCCGTTTCAGTGAGGCCTTTTTGTAGGATGTGTGTGACAGCTGGTGTATCGACTATGGCACCTAGTTTGCAGTCATCTGCGAACTTTGTCAGCCACAGCCCTCCCATGTTTGCTTTAACATCTGAGAAATAAATGCCGAACAAGAGGGGTCCCAGGACAGATCCCTGTGGGACACCACTTGTGACTGGCTTTGAGTCTGACATTGCTCCAGCGATTTTAACTTTATGGGTTCTGTCCTTTAGCCAGTTTGCAACCCATCTAGTGACATAGGGGTTTACTTTTAAGCTGTTTAGCTTATCTATGATGCCTGAGTGGGGTATTGTGTCGAAGGCCTTAGCCAAGTCCAGGTATGCTGTATGGACTGCTTTGCCCTCATCAATGGCTCTAGTGACTGTTTTGAAAAAGTCAACCAGGTTTAAAAGGCAGGATCTGCCCTTCACAAAGCCGAACTGGGTGGGGTCAAGTGTCTGTAGGTCCCCTATGTCTCTGTTTATGAGTTCCATAATGATTCTTTCCATAGCTTTGCAGACCAGGCTAGTTAAGCTTATGGGGCGGTAGTTTCCAGGGTCTGTAGATGCACCCCCCTTGTGTGGTGGGACTACTGTTGCTGTACGCCAGTGTACAGGTACATAACCCGAAGTAAGGCTAAGGTTAAATAGCATTTTTATGTGTGGGTTTAGCTCCTCATGGAGTTCACGTAACACGCACCCCGGGATACCATCAGGTCCCATTGATGCTGTGTTTTTTGCTTTGTTTAGGGCGGTTCTCACTTGGACATCTGAGATGACAGGGATATTACATTCAGCTGGGATAAGTATTTCTTCTTTTGGGGTGAAGGAAGTTTGCACTGAACCTGTCAGCCAGAATGTTAGCAATATCTGTGGGTTCAGTGTATTTTTGTTGTTGTGAACCAACTCTGAGCATATCTGAGGTTTCCAGGTTTCTAACATAGCTGAAGAAGGCTTTGTGGTTATCTTTAGTGTCCTTAGCGATTTTTCTCTCAAAGTTTGCCTTGGATGTTTTTATGAGAGAACGTAGTTTTCTGCTAATGTTGATCAGAGACGTCTTCCCTTCATGGGATTTCGCTCTGACGTGCAGTAGCTTCCTTCTTTTGTTATACAATTTGTTTATGGCTGAGGTCCACCAGACAGGACACTTACATTTGTTGGAGAGGGACTTGGATTTGTTTGGGATTGCATAATCCATGCATTCTTGGATATGTCCATAGAAAGCATTTGTGAAGGATTCGGCATTGCGGGATGTGGTATCCACTGGCACAGTGTGCTTAAAGGATACCATCTCCTTCTTAAGAAGAGTGAAGTCTGCTTTTGAGAAGTTTTTCACTGTGGTCTTTTGTGCTGGGGGTGGAGGTGGGATATGTATATACAGGGTGATTAGTTTGTGGTCAGATCTCACTAGTGAGGGGTATACTTCCGGTGTGGAGCATTTTGTCCCCATGTTTGTGATGATCAGGTCTAGTATATTATCTCCCCTAGTGGGAGATGTGACTAGTTGTTCCAGTGCATTTGAATTTATGAATTCCAGGAACCTTTGGGCTAGGGTATTAGGGCTAGAATAATGTACCCAATCTATGTTTGGGTAGTTGAAGTCTCCCAGTATGATGGTATTTTGTGATACATTCATATCCTCCAATGTCTTCAGGAAGGCTGCATGGGGTTCTTGAGATTGGGAGGGTAGTCTGTAACATGCTACCAGTTGTATAGCAGTTTTGCCTATGGTTAGTTGCACCTGTATGGTCTCTGTTGCTTCATGTGTTGCTACTGTTGTGGAGTGTGGAGTCCTTTTATGAAGGGTGTCCTCCCCTACACCCTCCCCTCCCTCCTTGTAGTTCGGCCGGTGGGGCCGAAAAGCATAATATAGCATATAGCCTTGGTGCTCTCTCAGCTCAGGAGCCTTGAACCAGGTTTCTGTTACTGCACAGACACCACATCGATGATGCTGAGAGGTGCATCAAGTGCCTGCATCTTGAGATTTAGACTTCTGGCATTGCAGCATTACCCTTAGTTTTTTTCCATTTTGTTTTCTAAGGAGGTGGGTTTGTCTTTTGAGCCTTGCCTAAAAAGGCATTATGGGGTGGCAAGAGCCTTAGCCAATATCCGAAGCCCAGTGGTGACAGGTGTAAGCCATTCCTTATGAAGCAACGTGGCTTGTCCAACATATCATCCCAGGCAGACAGATACTGGATCCCCTTAGAATGACACCAGTACTCAAGCCAATTGTTAAAGCTGATCATCTTGTCTTTGTATTGTGGTATCATTCTTGGTGAGGGTAAGATGCTGCTCAGGGTCAGGGTCACCAGCCTGGGCTACATAATCGGAGAGCTCTTCTATGTCTCTTTTCATGTAGTCCAGGGAGGTACGTCTCAGGTAATTCACACCAGCATGGACAATGACGGAGTCATATTTGTACTTGCTTTGGAGTGACCTGAGTGCATGTGTTATGTGGCAGATCCTAGCCCCCAATAGACAGCACACAGTCACCTTCTCCTTGTTCAGCCTGGTCAGTGGGACATCAGTGTGTCTGACTATGGAGTCACCTATTACTAGTGTATCAGGCAAGGTGTTTGGCCTTAAGGGCTGCGATTGGTCGACACACTGATTTATTGAAGTATGTGTTGCATGTGTTTTGTTTTGAGGTGGTGGATTTTTGGATGTCTGCTTTGGGAGCCTCTGTTGTTTTGGTAAGTTTTTTATTAGAGCCTCTGAGTATGTCTTTGTGTTTTTATGTGTTTGGTTTGCAGTTGTAGGTCTATGTGGGACTGTGATTGTTGTGTGTGTGATTGCCATCTCCTCCTGTCTGGTCATGCCAGCCCTGAGTTGAGAGAGTTCAGCCTCCAGTTTGGCTATATAGTTGCATCTCTCACATGTAATTGTGTTTGTTGGGAGGAGGAGAGGGTTGTCTGTGTACATGAGACAATTGTAGCATTGTCTCAAGATGCCCAGATTGACCAGCTGAACTGGAGATGACGCCAGTAATCTACCACTCGACATGCTAGAACAGTATAAGGGAGTGGTATACCTTTAAGGGAAGTGGGTATTCACAGGGGTGGTAAGTAGATGTAGTGCTTTACTTAGTACTTACTTAGTGCTTACTTAGTAGAGAGGTATTGAGAACAAGTGCTAGGCTTATAATACAGTGAGTATTCTGGTTATACTAAGAGTAGAGCTTCCTTAAGGGAAAATTTGAAGAGCAGACTTGCCGGAGCCAGAAAAAGTTTAACCTTGTTTAACTGGTGCTGCGCTATGCACACGACTGCACAAAGCCATGCAAACGCGGATTTTAAACAGTGAACTACAAACTCGCAAACAACCAATTACTACAGCTTCTTGTGCTGAGGTCACTTCCCCCAAGGACAGGTAGGCTGCTCAAGGCTCCCCACTCTCACTGGTGAGCAAAGAAACTTCCTTCTATCCAAGTAAGGTAATGGACAACACAGGAACTACACCACAGCCCAGAATACAGCAATGCCTGTAAACTGGTCTAAACTAGTCGAGGAAGGCGGGAAAACAAGGATTATTTTTTGTTTTTTTTTGGTAGAAACACACAGAAAATGCAGAGACAGTGATAAATTAGTTACACAGGCTAGCACACTTTAGTGGGCAGCCTCCACAGTTAAATTAAACAAACAAACAAGCAAACTTTCGATCAAATTCGACTAAATGTAACTTTAAGTGCATATTTTAAAATAAATGCAGCAATCAGTTAAAAAACAGTTCAGGCTAGTTCAAGGTAAGCTACAGAAGCTATTTCAAGTGAAAAACAGCAAAGATACTTAAATCCAGAAGGTAGTCGCTTTTTGAGTTCCTTGCTGCTAGGACCACTCTGCAAACCCAAGTGGAGCTTGTCTGAGCAGTATAGCCAGAACAAAATGCCCAGAGGCGGATTTTAAACAGTGAACTACAAAAGAGCTAGGAATGGTCCCAAACAACCAATTACTACAGCATCTTGTGCTGAGGTCACTTCCCCCAAGGACAGGTAGGCTGCTCAAGGCTCCCCACTCCCACTGGTGAGCAAAGAAACTTCCTTCTATACAAGTAAGGTAATGGACAACACAGGAACTACACCACAGCCCAGAATACAGCAATGCCTGTAAACTGGTCTAAACTAGTCGAGGAAGGCGGGAAAACAAGGATTATTTTTTTTGTTTTTGGTAGAAACACACACAAAATGCAGAGACAGTGATAAATTAGTTACACAGGCTAGCACACTTTAGTGGGCAGCCTCCACAGTTAAATTAAACAAACAAACAAGTAAACTTTCGATCAAATTTGACTAAATGTAACTTTAAGTGCAGATTTTAAAATAAATGCAGCAATCAGTTAAAAAACAGTTCAGGCTAGTTCAAAGTAAGCTAAAGTAGCTATTTCCAGTGAAAAAAAGCAAAGATACTTAAATCCAGAAGGTAGTAGCTTTTTCGAGTTCCTTGCTGCTTGGACCACTCTGTAAACCCATGTGGAGCTTGTCTGAGCAGTATAGCCAGAAAAAAACACCCAGAGGCGGATTTTAAACAGTGAACTACAAAAGAGCTAGGAATGGTCCCAAACAACCAATTACTACAGCTTCTTGTGCTGAGGTCACTTCCCCCAAGGACAGGTAGGCTGCTCAAAGCTCCCAACTCCCACTGGTGAGCAAAGAAACTTCCTTCTATCCAAGTAAGGTAATGGACAACACAGGAACTACACCACAGCCCAGAATACAGCAATGCCTGTAAACTGGTCTAAACTAGTCGAGGAAGGCGAAAACAAGGATTATTTTTTTGTTTTTTTGGTAGAAACACACAGAAAATGCAGAGACAGTGATAAATTAGTTACACAGGCTAGCACACTTTAGTGGGCAGCCTCCACAGTTAAATTAAACAAACAAACAAGCAAACTTTCGATCAAATTCGACTAAATGTAACTTTAAGTGCAGATTTTAAAATAAATGCAGCAATCAGATAAAAAACAGTTCAGGCTAGTTCAAAGTAAGCTACAGAAGCTATTTCCAGTGAAAAAAAAGTAAAGATACTTAAATCCAGAAGGTAGTCGCTTTTTTGAGTTCCTTGTTGCTAGGACCACTCTGTAAACCCACGTGGAGCTTGTCTGAACAGTACAGACAGAAAAAAACGCCCAGAGGCGGATTTTAAACAGTGAACTACAAAAGAGCTAGGAATGGTCCAAACAACCAATTACTACAGCTTCTTGTGCTGAGGTCACTTCCCCCAAGGACAGGTAGGCTGCTCAAGGCTCCCCACTCCCACTGGTGAGCAAAGAAATTTCCTTCTATCCAAGTAAGGTAATGGACAACACAGGAACTACACCACAGCCCAGAATACAGCAATGCCTGTAAACTGGTCTAAACTAGTCGAGGAAGGCGGGAAAACAAGGATTATTTTTTTTGTTTTTTTGGTAGAAACACACAGAAAATGCAGAGACAGTGATAAATTAGTTACACAGGCTAGCACACTTTAGTGGGCAGCCTCCACAGTTAAATTAAACAAACAAACAAGCAAACTTTCGATCAGATTCGACTAAATGTAACTTTAAGTGCAGATTTTAAAATAAATGCAGCAATCAGTTAAAAAACAGTTCAGGCTAGTTCAAAGTAAGCTACAGAAGCTATTTCCAGTGAAAAAAAAGCAAAGATACTTAAATCCAGAAGGTAGTCGCTTTTTTGAGTTCCTTGCTGCTAGGACCACTCTGTAAACCCACGTGGAGATTGTCTGAGCAGTATAGCCAGAAAAAAATGCCCAGAGGTGGATTTTACACAGTGAACTACAAAAGAGCTAGGAATGGTCCCATACAACCAATTACTACAGCTTCTTGTGCTGAGGTCACTTCCCACAAGGACAGGTAGGCTGCTCAAGGCTCCCCACTCCCACTGGTGAGCAAAGAAACTTCCTTCAATCCAAGTAAGGTAATGGACAACACAGGAACTACACCACAGCCCAGAATACAGCAATGCCTGTAAACTGGTCTAAACTAGTCGAGGAAGGCGGGAAAACAAGGATTATATTTTTTGTTTTTTTGGTAGAAACACACAGAAAATGCAGAGACAGTGATAAATTAGTTACACAGGCTAGCACACTTTAGTGGGCAGCCTCCACAGTTAAATTAAACAAACAAGCGATGTCTGGCTCATCACCATGACAGCATAAGACAATACTGTTAGTGAAGCACTGTGTTAATTCAACTTGATATGCAAAAAAAGGTACAGTAGAATCAGATAGCCCTAGCTGTTTGTACACCACCCCTATGGACATGCACAGCTAGAAAGATGAAATGGACCCCTCAATACTGGCATATATTCTGCATTTGTGTTTGATGTTTCAAATGTTTAATGTTTTATCTTTGTGTATATATGCATATAAAAATGTAATAGACTTCTGGTTTTGGTTTGCAAGAAAGGGGGACTCACATTTTCAAAGATGTAAGGTTCCTTTATACTTATGCCCCCAAACATTTTTCACCCATGGCAGCTGCACCACCCACACCCCTTTGCCCCACCTTAGCTTAGCTTCTGTGAAGCAATAGTTAAATGTGTAAAAACATACTGCTGGATGATTTACTCTTTTACAACTGAAAATTTAATCTTGTACCTTTGTGAAGCTTTTTTTTCCTACTACTTAACTGCGTATGTCTTTGGATGTGAATACAATTTGCTTGTTTTTCCTTCTTTTCAACTGTTTGTTTCTGGGTGAGTAAAACTTTCTTGTGATGGGCCCTTTAATACAAATTGTTTTTTTCAGCAGTGGCTACCATATATATTGGTGATCAGGCTTTAACACACTTCCATCATGATTTTAAAAGGAAAAGCAACTAAAATACAAAACTTTCACTCTCATGCATCATTCCTGCCAGACACACAGTGATACCTGGTTTGAACTCTTTGAAGTTAAATAGCTGAATTCATGTATGAATGTAAATGGATTTGAGTAATTCTGAGGACTTTTATGCAATTTTGGGTGCTGCAAGTCTAACTTGGTGCTGCAGCATCTTGCTGTTTGGATTAAGAAGTCCGGCAGCTGACACAGAATATTATGGCAATGAACCGTTTCCTGTGGTTCAGGGTATGACTCCCTCAGTCTCGATTTGTCTGAGTGACTCTGAGCAACTCACTTAACTGGACCATTCTCCTAAATCTGGAAAAGGAAAACAAAGATCTTTGCCTTGCTCTTTTTAACCAATACAAATAAAGTAAAAGCTGTTTATTAATGTACTTTCTATCTTTGAATACAAGTAAATACTGACTTTAAATAACTTGGATGTGTTTTAGAAGTCGCTCAGTTGTAAGAAGAATGTTTATTAACTGTTACATGCACCACAAATTTTAAATGTCATTTTCTGATACAACAAGTGGGTTGTATTTTCTAGACACTCCCTTGTCTTTCTAGAAGTGTTTTTTTTTTTGTTGGCTGCTTTGCATTGTGTATAGTTTTGCTTTATATTCATTATTTAGTGTGAAAATATTAGGTATATTAAGCATTATTATTGAAAATGAACTAAACTGTTTTTCTGTAGCACAACATTTTAATCTAAGTTTTAGACATAATATTATCAGTTCTGTTTTTTCCTTATAATTGTCCTCTAAAAAATTTGACTTACTAATTAACTTAAACTTAACAACTGAGCATATTACTAAGGCACATGTGCACATACACACAGATAGACATACACAAACCCATACTAATTTGCTAACTTCTGTATGTTATTTTATAATCTCCTTTTATTGCAAGTTCTTTATCAGCTAGACACTCCCCCCCCCACACACACACACACATTGCACAGAGAAGATGAGGTGGGCATAGGATTTTACCCTTCTTCATTCAGCACCTTCACGTCTGTCATGTTGTATGTATCCTCACTAGACCTAGATGATTGACTTTTAATATAAATAACCCCAATAGCAAACTCTGCATTTGATAACTTTGATAATTTAACTGTCAACATTTTGGCATGGACTGTACTCTCACCTCATGTAGAGTTAAGGTGTTTTGTCAGCAGTTACTCATGTTACAGCTAATTTCATTCTTATATCCATTAAGAACATTTAGAGTCCTGTACTGAATGTACAATGACAGTCAATTAATTAAATTTTCTATAAGAGAAGCAATACCTGAGTGTGTAGAAGCCTCCTGCACCTACATCCTAAGTGGTTTACCCTTTTATCATTTAAACTTCTCGTTTTCCTTGTGAGGTGCTTTTCTACTATTATATTTTTATTAATTTAGGTAAAGGGAAACTTTCTTGTGAAGGATCCTTTAACCCAGCTTTCTTGTTTTTAGTCTCACAGGTAATCCATAGTTCATTAATGGCTACCATGTATTCTAGAGGTCAGGTTTTCCACTGCACTATTGTTCAGTGTTTTTCTTGAATAACAACCAGGTAAGAAGCAACCATTTTGACCTTGTAAAACCTCCATACCAGACAGTCAATGAAAATAACTCATATTGAGTTTGAACTGCCTGACTTCATATCCCTTTGTTCCACTTTTTTAAAGTGTTGTTGATATTTCAATTTAAGAGAATTCTGAAGTGTATATACATTTTATGCAGCATAATCCAATAAAAGTTGGACTAATCCACTGATGTTGTAAGTCCACCTCTGGAAAATCACTGATCCTGTTCATCTTACTATGCTATGCTCCACTTTGTTTACCAACTGTAATGATAAGTGAAGTAAAACTGCTACTGTCTGTGTTTATTGCTAATACTTGCTACCACCATTGTCACTTTAAGACTAGTGTATAGCATTGTCATTTTAATATATCCTTATATACTGTATCTTGGGACTAGTGCCAGTATTTTGGAAATGGCTGACGTTTTGCCTTTGTTTATGCTGAGCTGCTATTTGTACTTTGGATAGTTACACTTTTAGTCATCATTATGGTGTGCACATAGGCGACAACATTTTCTTCACTTTTCCAGAGCTTTCTTGTAATATCAGACTACTCTACACAATACTAAAGGAAAAAGTCCTTCATGATTAAATGCCTGGGAAACAAATAAGAATTGGCATGCCATTGTTTGAGTGAAAACATACATCTCAAATTATTCAGAATAACCAGCAAACTAAAACTATCTATAAAATGTTCTACAAGTGATGTTCTGCACAACCACTACCTTCAGCTAAGCCACTTTGTCCAGTTAAAGTTAGAGGGAGAGAAAATGTGGCACACGACAGAAGTTGTAATGTAGAAAACTAATGAACTGAGATCCCATGTGCTGCATATTAAAGATGCTGGGATAGTTGTACAAAATTGGAGGCTTACTCACATAATTCCATACGAGTCTAAATTTAAAAGACACGTGAGGCTTTTGATGACCTAGGTATAATGGCTGATGAAAAACTAGATTTCAGAGGTCCTGTTAATAACACAATTAGGCAATGTAATGTCACATTAAAAGTTCTATTAAGAACTATTTCATCTAGGGATTTTAAGGTTTTTGGGGAGATCCATAAATCAATAATTAGACTGATTATGGAGTATAGATTTGACTTTTGTATTTTGTCTAGAAATAATATTATAAGACTGGAAAGAGTACAATTTTTTTACAAGGAGTGTTAGGGGCAATAAATTAATTGCCATATGAGGAAAGATTGTAAAACGTAATGCAGTATTCGGTCTGTTACAGAATTATAAGAGAAAATCTAATTTGGATGTACTAAAGTTTTAAAAAAAATCAACTGACGCAAGAAACATAACATATATCATTCCTGTCACATGACCAAATGATTCAAAATAAAAATATTACAGTGAAGGCTTATGTAATTATTACTAAATTGGGAAGAAGTTTTTCTAATTCAGTGCAGGAAAGAAGTAGAATATTTTGTCTTTAAAGGTTAGACAAGCAAACAAATGGGATTTATTTTAAAAAAAGTAGTTGATTTGTAGCGTGGTAAAAAAGTATTCTGTTTTTTAAATCCATGGAGGTTGGCTGGCAGTGACCTTGTATGATATCTCATGTCTTTTAAAATCATCGTAACATTATTTCAGAGTCAGTATAATGAATATGAT
>NC_056742.1:400229709-400254709 GCF_019279795.1 Protopterus annectens | reverse complement strand
TCTTTAAAGTATTCAATTGTATTTATTACTGCTTGTTAGTAACTTGATTAAAGTGTAGCTATCATTCTAAGTCTTTTGGATTAAGCACTTGGGCTTCAGACCAGTTGTTTTACATTAGGAAGGTTTGTGGCCTGCACTGTGGTGGCAGGACAGGTAGCTTACATCCTTTTAAGTTGGGAACTGCTGATTGAGGGCTCAGTGTCTGTTATTCTAAAAGTGTATTAGTTCTGGTTTAAGCACTTGGGCTTCAGGCCAGTTATTTTACATTAAGAAAGTTCATGGTCTGCACTCTTGTGGGAGGAGAGGCTGGACTCTGCCCTTCTGAGCTGGGAATTTCTGGTTAAAGGCTTATAGTGCCTGCATATTTGAACTGTTTCTTACTGAAATTGGTACACCTTGTTTGCTGTAGCATAGACTAGGTCCAGGCCTGCTGAATCTAGCTTTGTTTGTATGCTTGTTGTTTGTTTGCTTGCTATTTCCCTGAAACGCTAATTCCACCTAAAATGTGGCTTTTCAGTGCTTCTGTGGATCCCTAGTGATATCTGCATTGCTTACTGTACTTATTTCCTTGTTTCATGTGAAAAAAAGCTACTGTTTGTCATTTTTTCATTTAAGTTACCTGTAACACAGTCGCAGGCTACACACTCAAGTGTGCTAGCCTCCTCTGTGTATTTAAAGTAATTTAAACTCTGCATTTCTGTTTCTAAAAAAAAAATCCTTGTTTTCCTGCCTTTCTCAACTAGTCTAGTCCAGTTTTCAGGCTTTGCTGAATCCAGGACTGAGGTAAAGGTTCCTGTGTTGCCCATATCATACTTGAATAGTTAGGTGGCTTCCTTGTTCACTGTGAGAGAGGGAACTCTGAGTAGCCTATCTGTCCCTGTAGGAGTGGTCCCAGCCAAGCAACTTGTAGCTCATTGGCCATTTTTGGCTAATTTCTATCCTTTTTGATCTCCCTGGTATAAAAACAGCTTAGCGCGGTTTTGCACTTGTATACTGCTCAGCAGGCTCCTTGTGGTGCCCTGCAGGGTCCTACAAGTGGCCGAGAGACAAAAGAGAGACTTTGGACTTGATTAAGTATTGTTTTTGCTTGTTGTTTCCCTGAAATGCTAATTCCACCTAAAATGTGGCTTTTCAGCACTTCTGTGGATCCCTAGTGATATCTGCATTGCTTACTGTACTTATTTCTTTGTTGCACTTGAAAAAAAGTTACTGTTTGTCATTTTTGCATTTAAGTTACCTGTAACACAGTCGCAGGCTGCACACTCAAGAGCACTAGCCTCCTCTGTGTATTTAAAGTAATTTAAGCTCTGCATTTCTGTTGCTTCTGAAAAAAAAACCACAAAAATATTCCTTGTTTCCCACCTTTCTGAACTAGTCTAGTCCAGTTTTCAGGCTTTGCTGAATCCAGGACTGTGGTAAAGGTTCCTATATTGCCCATATCATGCTTGGATAGTTAGGTGGCTTCCTTGTTCACTGTGAGAGAGGGAACTCTGAGCAGCCTATCTGTCCCTGTAGGAGTGGTCCCAGCCCAGTAACTTGTAGCTCATTGGTCATTTTGGGCTAATTTCTATCCTTTTTGATCTCCCTGGTATAAAAACCGCTTAGCGCAGTTTTGCGCTTGTATACAGCTCAGCAGGCTCCTTGTGGTGCCCTGCAGGGTCCTACAAGCGGCTGAGAGACAAAAGAGAGACTTTGGACTTGATTAAGTATTGTTTTTGCTTGTTGTTTCCCTGAAGCGCTAATTCTGCCTAAAACGTGGCTTTTCAGCACTTCTGTGGATCCCTAGTGATATTTGCATTGCTTACTGAACTTATTTCTTTGTTACACTTGAAAAAAGTTGCTGTTTGTCATTTTTGCATTTAAGTTACCTGTAACACAGTCGCAGGCTACACACTCAAGTGCGCTAGCCTCCTCTGTGTATTTAAAGTAATTTAAGCTCTGCATTTCTGTTGTTTCTGAAAAAAAAAAACACAAAAAAATTCATTGTTTTCCCACCTTTCTGAACTAGTCTAATCCAGTTTTCATGCTTTGCTGAACCCAGGACTGTGGTAAAGGTTCCTGTGTTGCCCATATCATACTTGGATAATTAGGTGGCTTCCTTGTTCACTGTGAGAGAGCGAACTCTGAGCAGCCTATCTGTCCCTGTAGGAGTGGTTCCAGCCCAGCAACTTGTAGCCCATTGGCCATTTTGTGCTAATTTCTATCCTTTTTGATCTCCCTGGTATAAAAACCACTTAGCGTGGTTTTGTGTGGGTTTGCGCACCGCGCAATGCTGTTTAGCTGCAGTTAAACTATTCCAGGCCATGAAGTCTGCACTTCAGTTTTTCCCTTGAAACTTGAAACACTTCAACCCAGCACTAGAAATAAGGCAATTTAAGACTGTCACTTACTAAAACTCACTAAAACTAGCACTAGCTTACAGCTTGCACTTCAGCCCTATACTCAGGAAGTATAAGGCTCTTTACTCATCCAATCAGCAATACAGTCCCGACCATCTATTCAGGCATGTTCAAGGGACAGCTTCAGGTGTGTTCTCTAGTCCAGCTGGTGAATATGGGCATCCTGAGGTAATGTTACAATTGCCTCATGTGCACAGACAACCCCCTCCTCCTCCCAACCAACACAAACATATGTGAGAGATGCAGCTACACAGCCAAACTGGAGGCTAAGCTCTCTCAACCCAAGACTGGATCAACCAGTCACAAGGAGAAGGGCAACACTAGCACCACATTACCAGACTCACATAGACCAGCCATAGCTGCACCAGAAAACATCTCTCAGAAACACACAAAAACATACTCGGAGGCTCTAAATAAGAACCTGTCTAAACAACAGAGACCTCCAAAGCATACACCCAAGCAACCCCCACCCCACAACAGAAACCAGGTAACACATAAGTCACAACATCAGTGTGCCAAGCAAAAACAGCCACTAAGGCTAAATAACACACCTAACACACTAGTAATCTGTGATTCTATCATCAGGCACACAGATGTCCCACTCACTAGACTGAACAAGGAGAAGGATACCGTAAGCTGCCTGTCGGGTGCCAGAATCCACCACTTAACACATGCACTCAGGTCACTCCACAACAAGTACAAATATGACTCTGTCATTGTACATGTTGGCGTAAATGACCTGAGATGTACCTCCCTGGACTACATGAAAAGAGACATAGAGGAGCTCTCTGACCATGTAGCCCAGGCTGGTATGACTCTGACTCTGAGTAGCATCCTGCCCTCACCCAAAATTATGCCAGCATACGAAGAAAAAATGATCAGTTTCAACAATTGGTTAAACTACTGGTGTCATTCAAAGGGGATCCAGTACTTGTCAACCTGGGACGACATGCTTGACAAGCCATGTTGCTTCACCAGAGATGGCTTGCACCTGTCGCCCCTGGGCTTTCGAATACTGGCTAAGACTCTAGCCACCCCATTACTGCCTTGTTTAGGCAAGGCTCAAAAGACAAACCTGCCTCCATAAACAACAATAATAAACAAAAACTGAGGGTAATTCTGCTCAACGCCAGAAGTCTAAACCTCAAAATGCACGTACTCAAGGCTCTCCTTAGTATGGAAGAAATCGATGTATGTGCAGTGACAGAAACCTGGTTTAAGGCTCCAGAGAGCACCCCAGCACTACCAGGCTATAACTCTCATCATACCTTTAGGTCCCCAAACCAGGACCGGACCACAAAAGGAGGGGGTGTGCCCATATTCATCAAGAACACCCACACCTCCAGGTTAGTAGCACAGCATGCAGAATCTCAGACCATCCAAGTGCAATTGACAGCAGGTAAATTGACTGTTCAATTTATAGCTTGCTACAGATCTCCAACCTTGCCTCAGGACCCTCACGCAGCATTCCTGAGAACATTAGAAAGTATGAATATTCTACCCAACACCATGTTACTGGGTGACTTCAACTATCCAAACATTGACTGGGAAAACTACTCAAGCTCAAATGCCCTAGCCCAATGCTTCCTTGAGTTTATAAACTCAAATGCCCTTGAACAGCTGGTCACCACTCCCATAAGAGGTGACAACATACTGGACCTGGTCATCACCAACATGGGGAACCTATGTTCCACACCTGAGGTAAAGTCGTCATTGGTAAGATCAGATCACAAACTAATTACACTGGACATCCACATCCCGACCCCCCCCCCCCCCCCCAGTCAAGGAAATCAAGGTAAAAAACTTCTCTAAAGCCAATTTCACACTCCTCAAGACCGAGGTGGGAAGTTTCAAAGCTCCCAATCAAATGGAAAATGATGACCCATCGGCAGAATCCTTTACAAGTGCATTCTATGAACACCTTCAAGAATGCATGGACCGAGCCATCCCAAGTAAAACCAAGACCATCTCCTCAAAAAAGAGGAAGCCAGTCTGGTGGATCCCAGCCATAAATAAATTTTACAACAGAAGGAGGAAACTCCTGCAAGATAGAACAAAATCCCAAAATAAGAAGGCATCTCTGATTAACATCAGTAAAAAACTGCGCTCCCTCATTAAATCATCCAAGGCCAACTTCAAAAGAAAAATAGCCAATGACTCTAAGGATAACCACAAGGCCTTCTTTAACTATGTCAAGAGTCTAGGGGCAAACTCTCAGATATGCTCTGAGCTAGTGCATAATGGCCATAAATACACTGAACCAACCGACATTGCCAACATCCTGGCTGACAAGTTCAGTGCAAACTTCACCCCCCCTCTCCACCAAAGGGGCTAGCACCCATCCCAGAAGAATATGGCACTCCAGATATCTCAGACACACAAGTAAAGACAGCCCTTGCAAAGGCCAAAAACACAGCATCAATGGGACCAGATGCTATCCCAGGTTGTGTCTTACACGAGCTTCAAAATGAACTAGCCCCCCATCTCAAATCACTATTCAAATTCAGTCTCTCTACAGGCTATGTACCCAAAGAATGGAGTACAGCAACAGTCGTACCACTCCACAAAGGTGGTGCCACAACTGACCCTAGGAACTATCACCCTATAAGCTTGACTAGCTTGGTCTGCAAATCCATGGAATGCATCATAATAGAGTTCATTAACAGGGACATTGGGAACCTCCAGACACTGGACCCCACCCAGTTCAGTTTTGTTAAAGGCAGATCTTGCCTCCTGAACTTGGTTGACTCCTTTGAAACAGTCACCAAGGCCATAGATGAAGGGAAGGTGGTCCAAACAGCATATCTGGACCTCGCTAAGACGTTCGACACCATCCCACACTCAGGAATCATAGACAAACTCACCAGCTTAAATATCAACCCCTATGTCACGAGATGGGTTGCCAATTGGCTCTCAGACAGAACCCACACAGTAAGAGTGGCAGGCACCATGTCTGACTCTAAACCAGTCACAAGCGGAGTCCCACAGGGCTCAGTCCTGGGACCCCTCCTGTTTGGTATATATTTCTCTGAAGTACAGGCAAAGGCGGAGGGACTGTGGCTAACCAAGTTCACAGATGACTGTAAATTGGGTGCAATAATTGACTCTCCAGCTGACACAGACATCCTGCAAAAGGGTCTCACAGAGACAAACACCTGGTGTCAAAGTCACGGCCTCAAGCTAAATGCCAAAAAATGCATAGTAATCCCATCTGGGAAAAACAAAGTACCTACAAACTACCACATAGATGGGAATCCACTAAGTACAGAAGAAGTAATTAGGGACCTGGGTACCCAAGTAGATAGCATGCTCTCCTTTGATAACACATAGCCAAAACGGTCAGGAAATCCTTATATGTGCACACACCTCACAAGGGTTTCTCAGATCCCCAAGGGAGTGATTGCCCCCCTTTACTCCTCACTCATTAGGCCCATAATAGAGTACAATGCCCCATTTGGGATGTACCTCACTAGACACCTGCAACAACTAGAAAGACCACAGAAGTACCTCATTAAGAGGATTAAGGGCCTTAAACAATTACCCTATGAAGCATGACTAAAGAAGCTCCAGCTCTTCTCAGTCGCTTGCCATGTGCTCAGAGGTGACCTATGCCTGACCTATAGGGCCATGTTAAACCCTGAACTAATGGACATGCTTCAACTCAAAAAAGCGAGATCCCTCAGAACCACTCATTCTAGTGACTTGAACCTATGTACAACAATAAACAGGACATACTGAAGGGATAGATTACTGTCCCAGCAACTCCCCTCACTCTGGAATAGAATCCCAATCCATATTCGACAGAGCTCCTCTCTGACCCTCTTCAAGAGAAATCTTGATGAGTGAATGGGTAATCGTAGGTTCTACCCTGGGATCACTTCAGGAGCCCTGTTGACATAGGCCCAGGTTACTAATCTAATGGGGAGGCGAAAGCCATCACTCTGTTGCTAGGTATAAATGGCCATGGGCAGATAGCCTAGTACTTACCTATGAACCTATGAACCTATATCCATCAGTTCTGAGTTCCATACTATCTCCTGACCAGATAAACAGCAGCTGCACATTTAAGAGGCACATCCTATTTCTTATGTCAGTTTCTGGCCAAATCCAAAATCCAGCAATTAAAACTTCCTGCCTTTGACCATCCTTGCTTTTGAGAAGGGTAAACAGAGGCAGATCAGAACCAGCTGAGGTGGAACATAAAAGTAGGACTACTCCTAAACAAGATACATTCACGGGTTCATAGGTAAGCACTAGGCTAGCTGCCCTTGTGGGCCATTTCAAGCCTAGCCAGTTTCCCTTTTTGTGGTTGAATTAACCTATCCTACTTGTTTAGAGATTGGCTTAACCATCCTGTGATCGATTATTATATATTAACTGGATCATAACATAGATCATAGATGCAATAAAGCATTTAGGAAATGCCTCTGTCCATTAATAGTACAGGGCCAGTCCTGGGGTAAATTTTCCATTTCTCATCCATAGATCCAAGTTGCACTTGAATATGAATAGAGTCGAACGTTGTTTTATGTGGATGAGGAGTCTGTTCCAAAGCAGTATCATCTGCAAGATGTAGCTGTCTCTCCAAACCATTTTGTTGAAGTTGCCAAAGAGGGTTAGATCCCAAGACCGAGTATTTCTGATGCCATTTGACTTGCTGATGTGCAATAAATCCATTAGTAATTTGTTGAAGAATGCTTTGTATGCTACGCACATTCTGCCATCACTTCCAGAAAAGGTGCCAGATGAGGTGAGGCCACAGTATCCATGGGGTCAGCAACATGACAGAGTCTCTGGAGTCATGTCTTCTAGCAGATTCCTATCAGCATTTTTCCAGTTTCATATAGTGGAACCAATTATTCATGAAGCATACATTTGAAATCAAGCTTGCAACCCAGAAAAGAAAAGAAAAAAATACATTTGTCTGGTTTGAGAAGTGTAACCTCTCAATCTCATAATTTCCTGATATTTGAGAGATACAGCAAGTCCTTTAGCTTTTATTATCTAATATCCCCAACAGGTTAGTTGTGACTTTATATTTCTTGCTATAAGATCATGACAGCTGTGTATGTTTAAAACTGTGTTGTCTGCTCATTATAACTGCATGAAAACAATATAACCCTATTTGCCATACTAGGCCAGCCTGGACTGAATTATATAAAACTTGAGTACTGAAGTTGGGGGCATGTAATGTTCTAGGGCTGTATTGCAAGCATAAAACCTGCCATGACTTTATTAACTGAAAACAGACCATTGCACATATCATCCAAATAACCTAGTATATTGCATGTAAATGCATAATTTCAGACTGTCAAATTCCTTGTTATCAACAGCATTTCATTGTTTAATAAAAAGATTGCCTTGGCTGTCTTCCAAATAAAGCTGCCCTGTCATGTCCTATCCATGAACAATCAAGAAAATACCCTGGACAGTAGAACAATTAAAACAGTAATCATCAGGACAGAGACTTAGCAAAATGTCCTGACCTTCATCTACAAAAGTATGCCCTTGCACAGTCCATGTTCCTAAGACATCATAAACCAACCAACAGAGTTCTGATTATTGTTTGCCAGTTTTGTTTCCATGTACTATTCAAAATTATATAAGCCTTTCTATTCAATGCCCTTCAGTCTTAAGTGTAAAACTCAAAATATCTAAGCTTAGTAGTAAAAATTAAACCTGTAAAAAACATTCCCATTTAACATTGAACTGCAGATTCTATATTGCAAACGTTTCCAGCAACTTAAATGATCTGACGGTGTACATTCTGTTTGCTGTAGGTTTCATAACTGCAAACAAACATACTGCTTAAGAATATGGCATGGCCTGCTGTAAAATTGGTCTATGTTCAATATGCTTGGCACCTTAGACTCTAAATGATCCTGACAACGCCTAATAAAAAATTAGTCAGTATGCATTTGTATAAGACTGCTGTACTAAGTTAAGAGATAAAAGATTTCTCTGTATATCATACACAAGTGTCTTTAAATGTGTGTTGATAAGGCATTCTTATAGTCCTGTAGTATTTAAGGATAAAAAGAGACTTTTAAAGCATTCAGTTATATCATGTCAGTTTTGCTGTACTTCAGTAAAACATTTAAAAAATATGTGGAAAGTCAAAAGGTCTAAATGTGTATTTAATAACACTAATACTGATTGTTGTGTCTTTGTTGGAAAAAAAGGGCATGAAAGAAAGGTTATGTAGGGGGAAAAGCTGAAAGGCCCAGGTTTAGATTTTACCAACCACCTTCATAATGAAATGTTATATTAGTGTTGTGTCATGAAGAAAATGAGTTTTATATAAAACATTGCACATTGTTTGATTAATTTCCAAAAACCATGATGTTTATGCCTTGTGACAACCCACAGAGTTATTATACTACTGTATTGCATGGAATGTCACATTACATTGCATTTCTGATTTCACAAAGCTTCAGGGCTACATTCGCCCATTAATCACAATATGCTTCTTTGGTTACTTGTTCTTCTCATGTTTTAGTAAAAGGCCTTCACTAGTCAATGCCAAAACCATGTTGCTGTCTAAAAAGAAAATAATAAATATCTAAAGGCAAAGGTACAACCTGTGTGTCTGCTTCAGACAGCACAAGGTCAGTCAATTCTTTCAGCACACCTTTGTTAATAATAATAAAAATACAAATTCCAAAAATATGTTACTTGCATTTTGTGTGACCAACCATTATTATATTTGAAAAGGCTCTAGGATGTTTGATTGAAAGATCAAAAGCCCGAATCCATTACCACCAAACACACTTTAATGAAAGAGCTTTCATCGAAAAAGCGCTTTCGTTAAAGTATGTTAAAAAAAACACAAAATCTACTTGAATGCAAGGGGCAAGCCCTCTGCACCCCCCAATGTGGGGGGCTGCGTCCCCCCAATTTAATATTGTCACTCCAAGGTTGCACTACAGTGGGGAAAAGGGAATTTTCCCTTACCGCACCGTAGTACGACCGGAACAACAAGCATACTTACGCAAAAGTGCTGCTTCTGTGAAAAGCACTTTTGCGCAAGTATTCTCACCAAATTGGGATTCGGTGAAAGATGCAGTCGAGCATCTGTACGAATCCCATTTGAAAAATAAGTACACTGACACCTGCAGGGGGAATTGTACTTCCTTTATAAAAATATTTGTTTAAAGCTGTTAAGAACTGTCTTAGTATCTCAGGATAACAAAATATGTTTTTTTTTTTTACAAATTTACCTGTTGCCATGGTATCACCTGTACCATTTGTATTTTATTATGATGCTATATTATTAAAGTTACCCATGAGTGTAGCAAAGTTATGCATTACGGGCACTGACAGTTACCTACAATTTTAATAATGGCACATATGCTTAGATATATGCATCATGTCTCACAAGGTGCACAATGGCTATTTAAAAGCTGCAAGATGTAATATCCAAATATGTACTTTTAGACTGTGTCATGCATTCAAAATATTTTCTTTTAGTCTAAGATAAGAATGTATAAATATTGTGAGGTTCATTAGAATTTTTTAAACTATCATCCTAAATTAGGGAATAAATGTCCATAACATCTTGAACATTTGATGTATGCTGTCCAAAAAACTATTATATGAAATTATGACATTTTAATTTTTTTTTATAAAATGTTTATCTCCTTAAAGTTAAGGGACAGCTTAGTAAGAATATTTTAAATGGCAAATTTAGATAATGTAAGAATAGCCTGGTAAGTTTTTAATAAAGGTTTGGAGATTAAGACAATCAAATAAGTGTTCTTTCAAACTGATAGCTAACTTATTGTAGTCCAGTGAAGTGTACTGATGAGATTCTTCTTTGCAAAAGAATGCTGATGGGGTTAATGTGGGATATTGTTAGTGCCAAAGGTCATGTATGTGTCTTAATATAACATTGTCTGTCTTTCTCTTAAATCCAGGAACATTGTTTCTTAGGTTCCTTATCAGAAGTTCAAGACTCAAGAATGCAAATCCCAACACTATGAAAATTTAAGTGTGATTTCATGGATTTATATCATATTATTGAGTTTCAGAAACTTGAAATTCATATGGTCGAGACCATATGTTCAAGTTTCCAAAAACTCGAATGTTAAAAAAAAAATCTATTTTTTTGCAGGGGGACAAGCCCCCTCACCCCCACACTCCTTGAAAATTATATATACCAACTCTGAGACTGTTCTACAGTGGGGAAAAAGAGTAAATTCCCCATTAAAGCATGTCTATGTAGATTGTGGTACAGAGGTAATTGGTGAATTTACCCTTTTACCCGCTGTAGTGCGATCTCAAATTTGGTATATATAATTTGCAGGGGGTGCAGCCCCAAACACTAGGGGTGCAGAGACTCCCCTGCAAAAATGTATACTTTTTTTTATATTCGAGTTTTTGGAAACTTGTGCATATGGTTTCAACCATATGAATTTTGAGTTTTTGAAACTCAGTAATATGACATAAACCCGATTTAACACAAGTAGTAGAGGGCTTCAAACTTTGATGCTACACATTTAAAGCATTTTTTGCAGGGGTAAGCCTATGTACAACCCTCCTATGAGGGCTGCACCTCTAATCCCACATGCAAACTACTTAATAAAGGTACACATGCATATATAAATATATGTGTATATTATATATGACTGCTGTACCTTGAAGAAAAGAGAATGCTTTGATATAGCAGTTTTGGAGTTAGTATATATTTCCCTAAAATCACACTTACGTTCTCACAGTTCAGAAATCATATAGTTATGGTCCTTCAACATAAATGGGAACCAGATTTCTTAATAAGTTTATCTAAAAAAATTCATTTCATATTGGATGTGTGTCAGTTTTGCAGTTGCTAAGCAAATAATTTTCATATTGAAATTCTGCAGCGATAATCCAATAGATCATGAGGTAACACATTAAAACCTGGCCCAGAATATCAAAAAATAGTAAATTCCTAAAAAGAGTGGCCACAGTGTTGCAGCGGTTAGCATTGCCACCTCACAGCAAGAGGTTCTCTGGTTCAATCCTTGGCTGGGGTTCCTTTTGTGCAGAATCTGCATGTCCTCGCTGTGGTCACATGGGTTTCCTCCGGGTGCTCCAGTTTCCTCCCACATCCCAAAGACATGCTGTAGGTGGACTGGATACTCTAAATTGTCCCTAGGTGTGAATGCATGAGTGTGTGTGCCTTCTGTGGAAGGTTGGGGGCTGGGCTGGCAACTTGACACTGTAAAACTCCACTGCCAATCATGAGCAGACAGATGATCCGCTGTGGTGATCTCAAACCGAGAAAAAGCCGAAAGGAGAAGAAGTAAATTCCTAAGAAAAATGCATACTACACTAAATGCAGTTCCATAACATTTGCGATTAACAACACTTTTTTGAATGAGAAATTTATAATATTATATTTGGTATACAACAGAGGGTCATTTTCATAAAAATGTAGTGGATTACAAATGACTGTAGAAATGGCCTTGGATAGAAGTTTGGTAAGTTGGGTGATTCAGAAATGAATCACTTAAAACACCGTTGCATAGGAATGTCTATGGACCATGCAGATAGTTAGTCCTTAGGCATTCCTTATGCATATGAGGACTCAGAAATGTTATCCATTTGGCAAGAGTAATTCAGAGACAGCTCTGCCAATACATTCAGTAACAGATACGCATGTGATCATTTTCAGTCTGCATTATTAATTCCTGTAAGAGATATTTAAAGAACTGGCACATGGATTTAGGCACAAGTCTGTGCTATATAATCATTACTGATTGATATCTACACTTCATGTTTTTAAAAATGGAAACCGTACCAATACCTTAATGCACCTGTGTCATGCATTCAAAATATTTGCTTTTAGTCTAAGATAAGAATGTTATAAATATTGTGAGGTTCATTAGAAATGTTTAAATTATCATCCTAAATTAGGGAAAACATGTCCATAACATCTTGAACATTCGATGCATGCTGTCCAAATAAATATTATATGAAATTTTATTTTTTTTTAGAAAATGTTTATCTCCTTAAAATTAAGGGACAGCTTAGTAAGAATCTTTTAAATGGCAAATTTGAGATAATGTAAGAATAACCTGGTAAGTTTTTAATAAAGGGTTGGAGATTAAGACAATCAGATAAGCATTCTTTCAAACTAATAGCTAACTTATTGTAGTCCAGTGAAGTATACTGATGAGATTCTTCTTTGCAAAAGAATGCTGAAGGGGTTAATGTGGGACATTGTTAGTGTCAAAGGTCATGTATGCCTCTTAATATGACATTGTCTGTCTTTCTCTTAAATCCAGGAACATTGTTTCTTAGGTTCCTTATCAGAAGTTCAAGACTCAAGAATGCAAATCTCAACACTATGAAAATTTAGGTGATTTAATGGATTTATATCATATTATTGAGTTTCAGAAACTTGAAATTCATATGGTCGAGTATGTATGTTCAGTTTCCAAAAACTCGAATGTTAAAAAAAAATCTAGTTTTTTGCAGGGGGATAAGCCCCCTCACCTCCCACACTCCTTGCAAATTATATATACCAACTCTGAGACTGCTCTACAGTGGGGAAAAAAGGATAAATTCCCCATTAAAGCATGTCTATGTAGATTGTGGTACAGAGGTAATTGGAGAATTTACCCTTTTACCCGCTATAGTGCAATCTCAAATTTGGCATATATAATTTGCAGGGGGGGTACAGCCACAAACACTGGGGGTGCAGGGACTCCCCTGCAAAAATGTATACTTTTTTTATATTCGAGTTTTTGGAAACTTGTGCATTTGGTCTCAACCATATGAATTTTGAGTTTTTGAAACTCAGTAATATGACATAAACCCGATTTAACACAAGTAGTAGAGGGCTTCAAAATTTGATGATACACATTTAAAGCATTTTTTACAGGGGTAAGCCTATGTACAACCCTCCTATGAGGGCTGCACCTCTAATCCCACATCCAAACTTCTTAATAAAGGTATACATACATATATAAATATATGTGTATATTATATATGACCGCTGTACCTTGAAGAAAAGAGAATGCTTAGATATAGCAGTTTTGGAGTTAGTATACATTTCCCTAAAATCACACTTACGTTCTCTCAGTTCAGAAAACATACGGTTATGGTCCTTCAACATAAATGAGAACCAGATTTCTTCTTAATAAGTTTATCTAAAAAATCTCATTTCATATTGGATGTGTGTCAGCTTTGTAGTTGCTAAGCAAATAATTTTCATAAAGAAATTCTGCAGTGATAGTCCAATAAATCTTGAGGTAACACATTAAAACCTGGCTCAGAATATCAAAAAATAGTAAATTCCTAAGAAAAATGCTTACTACACTAAATGCCGGTCCATAACATTTGCAATTAACAACACTTTTGAATGAGAATTTTATAATATTATATTTGGTATACAACAGAGGGTAATTTTCATAAAGATGCAGTGGATTACAAAAGACTGCAGAAATGGCCTTGGGTGGAAGTTTCGTAAGTTGGGTGATTCAGAAATGAATCACTTAAAACACCATTGCATAGGAATGTCTATGGACCATACAAATAGTTAGTCCTTCGGCATTTCTTATACATATGAGGACTCAGAAATGTTATCCATTTGGCAAGAGTGATTAAGAGACAGCTCTGCCAATACATTCAGTAACAGATGCGCATGTGATCATTTTCAGTCTGCATTATTAATTCCTGTTAGAGATATTTAAAGAACTGGCACATGGATTTAGGCACAAGTCTGTGCTATATAATCATTACTGATTGATATCTACACTTCACATTTTTGAAAATGGAAACCGTACCAACACCTTACTGCACTTGTAAAACAAATTCTTTCCCTTAGTACAAAGGCTAACTCAACTTCATAAACATGACTGAGGAATCTAACAAACTCAAACTCCTCCTCAAATTATGTGATGAAGCACAGCACAATTGAAAATGCAACCCTTCCACAAATTCCTGAGCCAAATATGCCTCGCTATATAACCTAGCCAAGCAATCCATCTGCAGACACGAAAACAACTGTTACCAAAACAAACAAATCTAATTTTTAGCCAAACCGAAAAGATTCTGGAGTGAAATCAGCCTGTTGACTGGTTGAAAAAATCAACACAACTCTATTCCTTTCAACCTCTCTAACACCACCACAAACAAACTCTCATGCCTTACATTCCTATATTCCACTTCAAAAGTATTAGAGCCAAAGAGACAGAAACACAAATAGACCACATTTAAATAGATACTCCCCAGGCTCAGATAACATAGCTCCTTGGCACATTTATCTTTTTAAGGACTTCATCTTCCACCCTCTCACTCACATATACAGCCTCTGCTCAACTGAAAAGATTATGTCTCAGATATGGATAAAAAGCTATAGTCACTCTTATTCCAAAACTACTCAAACCAACTACTGCTTTGCAATTTTGTCCTATGTCAGTACTTCCTGCTTTAGGTAAAGTACTAGAAAAATATTTACAACTAAATTATCACTTATTTACATCAACACTATATTTTATCTAGGAAGCAACATGGACTATGGTTTGGATACAGTACTATAACATCTTTCTACTCCCTGATAGATGACACCGTATCCAATATGGACAAAGACAACCTGACAGGTGCTGTCTTCATTCACCTCACAAAAGCCTTTGATCTAATTGACCATAAGCAAACTAAGTGAAATAGGCATTAGTGAAGATGCAAAAAACTTGGTTTGCAGGTTTCCTTAGCAATGGATCCTTCTCTTATGAAAAGAGTCACTCAGGGTTTCACTTTAGACCCCCTGCTATTTTCTATACCTCCAATCTTATCACCCTCAGATATATCTAATTCTTTATGCAGATTACATGGTCATCTACAGGTCAAATAAATCCACTCTATTATTCAAACTCAGCTCCATGATGACCTTCATACTCTCAACCAATGGCTAATAGATTAGAAACTTATACTCAGTCCCTCAAAAACCAAACCAATGCTATTTGGAACCATCTACAAAATAGCGAAAGCACCCAGCTTCCATAATATCAAAGTTGTTAACAATACCACCATAGAAACTATCACATCCTTCAAATACCTTGGCGTTTGGCTAGAAGACAATTCTCTTAATTTTCAACTACATATTCAAAACACATGTGATAAGATCAACACTCTACTGTTGTGAACAAACAAACTTTTACTTTTTCTGTCCAATCCAGCCAAAACTGCCACAGGCAAAGGAATGCTTATTTCAACTCAGATTTGGTCTATCCATAATAGCTGCAACTTCAGAGAAAAATGCCACAACCTTGCAAACCCTCTCCAATACCGATTCATTACTAAATCCCCATTAAAGAGCATTGCTGCAAAACTCTCACCAAAGCCAAGTGGCTCCCAATACATTTGAGACCCAACTTCCTACTAGGAATTAGGAACACTAATTCACAAAGCCCCTTCCCCCTGAGACATCATCACATCCCACTCATAAACTCCTCACCAAAACCCCCACATATAATCTCAGAGGTTTATCTCAATCTCAACCTACCCTACTAACTCCAAAAACTATACTCCATTGCACTGACCATGCAGTCTCCATCCCAGCATCTAAAATATGAGACTCCATTCCTCTCTCAGTTAGAGATGTTCAAAAATATTCAGACGTCACACAAAAGCTCAAGGAACACTTTTTTGCCCAAACAAACCGCAGCTCACTCATATAGGTCATGTTACATTAACCTCTCTCAGACCGCGTTATCCCTGTTTCATGTTTCCTCATCTCATCTAGTCATCCCCTCACTAACTGCCTCTTATTCATCCTACCTTCCATTTCTCTTCAGATCTGTCACACTTCCTCTCCTTTCTACTCTTCTTTCTTCTGCATGCCTTTCATACCAATTCTCTGTCTTCTCAGCATGGCATCTTTTCCTGCAGCTTTTCCTGCAGCTATTCTCATTCAACTCTACTAATGTCCTCATACCTCCCTATACTTACATGCTGCTGTTTATGTAGCATTAGCCATTCCATTCATTATGGCAATGTCTTATGCTAAATTCTCTGCTAAGCATGATTCCATTTTTCCATTCATGTTTTGACATTGTAAACTGCTTCTTGAACTAAAACATTGCAGCATATTCTTTCATTTGTAAATATGTATATATTTTTAACATATCCCTTTATCTGTTAACCAAGTTTTATTTATTTCTTACATAATTCTATTCACCCAGACTGTGCATGCAAATGGTCAGTTGAGATCAGTGCACTACCCTGGTAAACAAATACAAATAAATAAATACAAAATAACAAATAACCTTTCATTGTCAGTGAATGTGGTGAGCCAGTCACACAGATATGATGTTCAGAGATATACTAATGTTTTATATTTCTCAGTCTCATTAAATCCATGCAACACAACTCAGCCATCCCCCACACAGTGAAATAATCATACATTTTGGGTTGCCTGAGAATTCCACCCATAGCTGCTCTACTAGATATGAAACATGCTTTTAAGACATTAACCCTGGACACTGTGTCTATTTCTGATATTTGGTTGATATTTGACAGGCAAAACAGATCTCAGAGCCTAAGACCAACAATATTAAAAAATATCAGTGGAGGAGCTCCCTTGTGAGAGTAAAATCCCATGAGTGGAGGAGCTCCATGGTGAGAGTAAAATCCCATGAGTGGAGGAGCTCCCTGGTCAGCCTCAGTAAGAAGCTGAGATCCCTTATAAAAGCTAGCTATGAAAACAAAATTGCCACTGATTCTAAGGACAACCACAAAGCATTATATAGCTATGTCAAGAATCTCAATGGCAACACCCAGATCTGCTCTGAGTTACAGCACAACGGCATGAAAATTACAGAATCAACTGATGTTGTCAACATTCAGTGCTAACTTTACCCCCCTCTCACCCCTAAAGGGCCCATATCTATACTGGAAGAATGCAGAGTTCCTGTAATCACAACTATGCAGGTAAAAGGTGCACTCTCTAAAGCCAAAAACACAGCATCCATGGGACCAGACAAAATCCCAGACTGCATTTTACATGAACTTCACTATAAACTGGCTCCTCACCTAAGCACCATGTTCAATCATAGCCTCACATCAGGCTTTGTGCCCACTGAATGGTGCACAGCAACAATTATCCCACTCCACAAAGGGGGAGCCCCCACTGATCCTGGGAACTATTGCCCTATTAGCCTGATGAGCCTGGTCTGCAAGGCCATGGAATGTATCATCATGGAACTCATAAACAAAGACATTGGTAACCTCCAAACTCTGGATCCCACCCAGTTCAGATTTGTAAAAGGTAGATCATGCCTCTTGAACCTGATTGACTTCTTTGAGGCTGTCACCAAAGCCATAGACGAGGGTAAGGTGGTTCACACAGCCTATCTTGACCTCTCCAAGGCTTTCAACACCATCCTCCATTCTGGAATTATAGCTAAACTCACTAAACTTGATATAAATCCATACATCACAAGATGGGTTGACAACTGGCTCACTGACAGAACCCACACTGTAAAAGTTGCAGATTCCAAATCTGACTTCAAACCAGTGACAAGTGGAGTACCACAGAGTTCAGTCCTGGGACCTCTCTTGTTTGGTATCTACTTCTCTGAAGTACAGGCTAACACAGAAGGCCTCTGGCTAATGAAGTTCACAGATGACTGTAAATTAGGAGCCATAGTCAAGTCTCCAAATGATGTGGACATCCTACAGAAGGGCCTCACTGAGACAGATGCCTCGTGTCAGAGCCATGGCCTCAAGCTCAATACCAAAAAGTGCATTGTCATTCCCTTTGGTAAAAACTCTGTACCCATGAACTACCACATAGGTGGCAGTCTGCTTATCGCCAAATGTTTGATAAGAGACCTTGGGACCCGGGTGGACAGTAGTCTCTCCTCTGATAATCCCATTGCCACAGTAGTCAGGAATTCCTTCTACATGTCACACCTCATCACAAAAGGGTTCTCATCCAGGAGAAATAGGTCATTGTTCCCCTCTACTCGATGCTCATTAGACCCATTATAGCGTACAACACCCCTTTTGGAGTGTATCTCACAAGACATCTGCAGCAGCTGGAAAGGCTACAGAAGTACCTCACAAAGAGGATTACTGGCCTCAAACAGATGCCCTACACTGACCGTCTCAAAAAACTCCAACTTTACTCTATAGCATATTGCCTACTTTGAGGTGATCTCTGCCTAACATATAAAGCTATGTGAAACCCAAAGCTGTTAGACATGCTACAACTAAAGAAACCCCAATCCTTAGGGACCTAAACCTTGTCACCACAATAAACAGGACATGCTGGAGGGATAGATTCCTGTCCCAGAGACTTCCCATACTCAGGAACAAGCTACCCATCTATGTCAAGCAAAGTTCCTCATTAGCACTCTTCAAGAAAAATCTTGATGAGTGGATGGGAAATAGGAAATACATCCCGGGGATCACTTCTGTGGCTCTGCTCGACAGGGGCACAAGAAAATAACCATCTTGGGTTGTGTAAGCCAGGGAACCTTGTTGGCTAGGCTTACTTAGCCCCTCTGGCTGATAGCTTACTACTTACCTATGAACCTATGAACTACATTTTTACTTCTTATAAGCTTTTAAAGCTGTATATATTACACGGAACCTGTAAAGTATGTCAAAAAAGGCCAATGCTAATGCAATGTATTGTTTTCCAGTTATAATATATAATGCTGCCACTAAGTTTTGAGGTGCAGGCTTGTGATGGGGTCATCTGTTAAAGCTTGTAATGTCATATTCCAATAGGTCTATAAATATACATTTAAAAAAAATTAATGATTGCTGAACGGCATGCAATCTGATTTAAGGAAATAAGGAAAATATTTTCTGCTCACAGCATTAAGACAACACGATATGCAACGTTTTTGATGGTTATGACCACACACGTTCAACCGTATGAAATATTATTAGTGTTATAATGCAATGCCAGCACAGTATGAGGTAGTAATTGATCACTTCTGCTAATATTGCAAGGAGTAATCCATTCCCATCCTTTTCTTCCTCAGTACGGTAGCAATATAAAATGTAACTTCAGCGTGATATGCAGCATTTATTTTTATGGTTTATACAGCTAATGTTATTAAAACTGATAATTGTCGTGAGTCAATGGAGATTTCTGCATAAACATTATTAAATGTGGAAAATCAGAAATTCAAGGTGTGGCAATGTAGTGCCAGGAGTACTTTTATATAAAAGACATTCAGATATTTTATTTGCTTTAAAAAATAAGCAAACTATGTGAATTTCTATAATGGGTTGCACAAAGAATCATTGTGCATTTTATAGCAATAAGATATTTGTTGCTCTCAGTATGTTGATTTTTAACACTATCTCCATCTCTTTATACATATACGCATACACATATACATACACATATGTACACAAACCATGTGACATGTGACTCAGTTTAGAATCCATTGGGTTATTTTTTTAGTACAAGAAACTATAATGTGTTATAATGCAAGTGAGTGAAATTTAAATAGCAGAACCAGCAGCTGAAGAACTGTCCAGGAAAGGAAACAGTGAGTTATTGATCATAGCCTTCTTACTTTTGGGTTGGGAATTGGTTTTATTTTTTATGCAGCAGGAGCAGATTCTAGGCAAGCTGTTTGTTACATTTTAAGTATCTGGCTGAGCCTGTCTAACACAAAGACATTATAAAATGATATTAGTGGCATGGGGGTTTGAATTAATCATTATTTCCATACAATGTACTTTTTACATAGAGCAACAGTCTGTGGAGAAGAAACACAAAATATAAACCCAATCTTTTTTGCCAAAGTGATATTCTCTTGTAAAAATTAAAAACACTCTCACACTTGGTAATCTGTATTACTAGATGGACTAAGTCAGGAAGATGAATGAACACTAGTGGATATGTATCGGACCACCACCATTTGTGGTGCCATACTAGTGGATATGTATCACACCACCTCCATTTGTGGTGGCATACTAGTGGATATATATCGCACCACCTCTGTTTGTGGTGTCATACTAGTGGATATATATCACACCACCTCCATTTGTGGTGCGATACTAGTGGATATATATCGCACTACCACCATTTGTGGTGCGATACTAGTGGATATATCTCACACCACTACCATTTGTTGTGCCATACTTGTTGATATATATCACACCACTACCATCTGTGGTGCCATACTAGTAGATATATATCACACCAGCTCCATTTTTGGTGCCATACTTGTGGATATATATCACACCACCTTCACTTGTGGTGCCATACTAGTGGATATATATCGCACCACCTTCATTTGTGTTGCCATACTAGTGGCTCTATGCATCGCACCACCTTCATTTGTAGTGCCATACTAGTGGATAAATATCACACCACCACCATTTGTGGTGCCATACTAATGGATATATATCACACCACCTTCACTTGTGGTGCCATACTAGTGGATATATATTGCACCACCTTTATTTGTGGTGCCATACTAGTGGATATATATATCACACCACCTTCATTTGTAGTGCCATACTAGTGGATATATATCACACCACCACCATTTGTGGTGCCATAATAGTGGATATATATCGCACCACCTTCATTTGTGGTGCCATAATAGTGAATATATATTGCACCACCTCCATTTGTGGTGCCATACTAGTGGATATATATCACACCACAAACAGAACAAGTGATCAAGTTTTCTCCTGAGTGGGATGATTAAATGTACTTACTGTGAAATTTTACTGCAGTTTCATTACAAAAATGACATAATTATTTATACTAATAGCTATTTACCACCCATTTGCAGAAGCTGGGACTGCAGGTTGAAACTTGGTTTGGCAGTCTCCTGGTTAACTGTAGTGGTCAGGGGGTGCAACGATGTAACCTCCCTGCAGTGACAGACTGTGGGAGCCTTTGACTTTCTTAAAGACACCACTAGAAAAGCAATAGCCATTTCATACCTTCTTTCCTCTCCACTCTTCACCAAGCTCAAAAAAAACTGAATTAAATAAACTTGAACCTTGTTATAATAAAATAGCAAGATTTGCCTCTAACCTCCCTTACAGATCTAATCATTGCACTGCACTGTACCACCTACAAAGCCTTGAATTCCCTAACCTACTTTCCTTTAACCAACACAACTTCACTCATTCCATATTCTACCATCCTATCAGCTGTCCTTCTCTTAATAATCTGGTTCAAACCTATTCTTGCCCTAGATCTCTTAGGTTCTCCAACAAAAAACTACTAAAAGTTAGCAAATCCAATACCAGTTTTGGTGAATCTCTTTTCTCAAACCATATATCCAATCTATGGAATTAACTACCTCAAGAAATCCTAAACACTGCTAACCACTCCAAATTCAAATATCTTCTGAAAGCTCACCTTAACAATAATTGGCTGTGCTCTTGTACCAAACCTGGCTGATATGTATATTCCTATCCTGTATTCCTGCACACTATCCCCAGGATTCACGAAGCTCCATGCAAGAATAAGACTATTCTTGCACGGAGTGGTTCATGTCCATTTAGAATAGCAGCACACCTTGCATATGCTTGAAGGTGCGCTGCTATTTAATCTAAATGGTAATGAATGAGGAGCGAGCACAGGGAGAGTGTGTCAGCAATGCCTGCACATGTAACACATCCCCTTTGCTCAGAAAGTGCTGTATGGCACATTGTGACACAGATGAGTGCCAAGTTATATAATATTAGAGCCTGGCTCTAATATTATATAGTAAACAAGTGTCCACAGACACTGAAATGTTAGTAGCTAACATTTCAGTGTCCGCAGACACTGAAAGAAAACAGAACACAAACACCTAGAAGGCAGCAGCCTTCAAGTGCACACCCCCATATGTATGCACTCTATCCCTACATGCAGTAGGGCAAGAGAAAAGCAATAGAAATTTAAAAGAATTTACATTTTTTTTCATCAAATAAATCTGAAGTTTAAGCAGTGTGCAGCTTGTTTGCGTGGTGTGCCGCTATGCTTAGCCTGGTTGAAATCCTGAAAATGATAGACAAGTACTACTGTGATAGAAAATGTCATCAAGCTGCTGTAGTGTAATGGTACGGCCGTGGTATAGCATATAAAACATGCTTGGTTCGAATACCCCCTCTGCCAAATTATTTAATAAACTTTTAAGGAATTCGAATGATAGATGTCAGTCATATGGCTCAAGTATAGCACAGTAGGGGTGGAAATATGTAAAATATAAATGTAAAAAATTATTTATAAATTTAATGAAAAATAGATCTAAGCAATGCTTTGCTAGTGTAAGGATTGCTTACCTGCTTTCAGCTCTGCTTAGCTGGTGTAAGAATTGCTATGCAGATTTGCACGGAGCTAAGCATAGTTCAGCATATTAAAACTGGCCAATCAAGAAAAAGTGCGGGAAGACTGCCCTATTTAAACTGCATGTGGGGGGGATACAGCCATAACCATTTGGGATTGCTCACAGCAGGAACAAAATGTCTGGCGTTGGTGAAGGTGTTTGCTTCTGAGTGCAACATTGGGGCATCAAAGAGTCCAGGGTTATGGTTGGGCTCCTAGTTAAAAACCATGGTGGCAAGCTGCTGCAGGACCAGTACCAGGACTCGCAGTACAAAGCAGAGGTCTGGGACCAGCTTGCACGTGATCTCACCAGTGCCACTGGCATACCCCAGACTGGTGAGCAGGTATGTCACCACCATAATGACAAGAAGCGGAGGAGGGGTGCACTCTTGGACCAGTGGATCCAAGAAGCCCGAGCGCATGATGTCCCACCTGTCTGTACGTATACAGTCTTATGTATCTCTAAGTATGGAAACAGTTCAACTTGTGACTGTGCAGGTGTGATTAATGTGTGATGTCTCCCTATACAGCTGCTGCAGCGAAGTACCAGAATGTTGAGGCTCACGTCCAGCAACTGGCCTGGCTGTGTCGGCAGTATGGTGAGTACAGAATACCCCCTACTATTAGCAGTAAGAAACCAAAATTATAGTAATGGTAGTACCACCTGTATATATAATTGTGCTGTAAAAGTCAGGAAAAAATGCCTGTGTCAGGCTGCCAGCATTACAATGGAGTGTTCCCAGCTGCTGTGTAATACAGATATCAGTAGCAAACAAGGTACAACATGCAGGAGAGGAATATTAGAATAGGTATGAGTGTGTCTGAGTGAACCTGCCAAGAAAGTGCCATGTCAGGGCTACTGTAACAGTTAGAAATGAAAAGCATTCCCTGTGCAGGTCATGCATGAATAGTAATTGTGGATTTCTGAGTTGTGCACAGACATGTATGTCAAAACTAATAAAGGGGATCCCAAACACTAGTGTGTGTTATCTTACTTGTACCTGAAAAATAGTAATGTGTATGTCCTGCAGAATGCATTAACTGAGGTGAACTGATTTAGCACTGCTTGTTTGCATACTTTAGAATGGTCATGTCAAATAACTGAAAAAAGCAACAGAACGTATTTCCATCAGAATGTGTTTTGCTTGTTTGTCTGCCAGCATTGTCCTGTGTTAACCTTTCAATTTTAGCTGTATGTAGCTGTGAATGTACTGAAAAATGTATAAGGCTAACAGGTGCAGACTTAAAACCTACACTGTGTACTCAGGAATCTAAATTGCAGTATGTAGTTGTAAATCAGTCAAATGTGCAATCCAGCTAATGTGCACATGTTTCACAGACAGTGACACCAATGTCTGTTGTGTATGCATAAATTGTACTGAAAATGAGAAAAAAAATAATGCAACATGTCATAATAAAAGTACTGTGCACAAAAATATGTACTAGATAGAAATGTCACAAGCAACACACAACACATCCCCAGCAGCTCAGTCTAATAAAGATTAGGCCTGTAGTTCAAGTTTGCACATACACCATGGTTCGAATCCAGGGACCACCACTAACACCTCAGTCTGGTTCTACGGTTGTAAACTGCAATCTGAACAGAAAAAAATAATGTACTTTAACTCATGTATTTCCATACAGGGCACACAGGTAAAGAAATCTGAATAGAAATACTAGTATGATGTGTATAACTATGAAAGGTGTACAATTGCTGTGTAGATCAGCCACAATCCTACAAATAGATGCAAACTAAACATTCACACTCTGCAGTCTGGCCCAGACAAACCTCTCAAGTGTCACGCTGTCATGGATAGATTCCCCAGTTGCCAAGAAACCTGCACACAGAGAATGTCACAGTAGATGTATGTGAAAGGCACACCACACACTCCAGGGCCTGCAACTAATATGTAAATCTGAAATATGTGTAGAAAGAGCAATATAATATGCACACAGTTCATCTGCACAGGTCCAGAGGTAAAGAAATTGGTATATAAACAGATATGATGTGTATAACTAAAATAAGGGTACAATTGCCCTGTTGATATCTACAGCTGTTGGTGTGCTGTAACAGCCCCATGGCCCAGGTAGAGTGTAAGTGTGGTCAGTATGTAGAGTAGTGAATAGTAGTGCACTAACAAATATACTTGATAGCAGTTGTCAGTTGAATCTGTTCCCTTCCCAGACCACTCAACTGATTCAACCATCACACTGAAACCAACATGGATATGTTCCTAAACAAACTTCTACTGTTGGGACCATTGTTCCATTTGGTTTATCATTGTTTAAACTGTGTGCATACTAATATTCCCTG
>NC_056742.1:400224709-400227209 GCF_019279795.1 Protopterus annectens | reverse complement strand
TTATGTCCCAACAGTAGGTTTGCTGTAAACGTACCTGTTGAGTTGCGTGCTCAGATTATTGTTGCAGATATGGTGGAGGGGGAGACAAAGATGTCAATTAACAACTATTATATCCTTGCAGTATGAGGTCCTCATACCTTTTTTCCTCTTTATGTCTTTCAGACACCATGTCTAGAGAGTGTTTGCCAGTTTATTCCCCCCAGGAAAATGATGTCATAATCAACTACCTGGTGCAGAACCACCACACCCTCTTTGGCCATACAGCCCATGATCTGCAGGAGAGAACTGCATTGTGGAACGAGCTCGTCCACAGGGTAAACCATGTCGGCCTGCATAACCACAGTTGTGAGCAGGTCCAACATCAGTGCACTGACCTCATCTGCCACACCCGTCAGCATGCTGCTGCAGTTAGGAGGGACCAGCACAAGGGGGGGATCATGCCATCCAGTCCCCCCGACACATGCTGAGGAGCTCCTCGCCAGCCTCGGGGCAATTGCCCGCCAGCAAAGAAAAGACCCAGCTAATAGCATTCTGGAGGTGGGTGATAACTACACAGTGGATGAAGAGCATGCAGATAAGGCCACAGGGCACATAAGCAGACCACTGTTGCTTATCCATCTGCATCTGTAGAGTTTAATCATGCACATGTGAGATAAAATATATATAGTCTGTTGCTGCAGTGTAGTAATGAACAGATGTGCATAATCTTTAGTATTGTGGGTTTGTACTGTTGATGTACTGAAATGCTGCTCCCACCCTGTACCAGTGCCACTGGTGTGGCTACTGACATCACATCTCTCACACAACTATGTAGGTCCCTCTGGTATACATCTGGGGCCTCAGCCTGTAGCTGATGAGTATGGTGTTGTTTGTTCAGGTTTGCCAATACACCGGCCATGTTATGGTCATGGTATTTGCCATGCACACATTTAACCCTCCTACCCATAATGCATGCTGTACATGTTTACTTATTGTTGCTGTTAACTGCACTGCATCACAGTGGTCACCATGGTGGCATATCTGAAGGGTATGCAAGAGTTCTGCAATATAAATAACAACCTGTCATTGCAAGATGTGTGCACAGAGATTAACACAATGGTGGGACAAATGGCCTACAGTAGGAACATGTCTGAAACATCACCCTTATACAGTGGCTACAACAGTGTATATACCACTATTACAAAGGCAACTTTTACAGATCTACACAATGACATATCACAATACCACATTTCACAACCCTAACAACCTGTAATGTGGTCCTAACATGAGCAATGAATGTGTAATATGGAATTCTATGTTAGGACAGAAAATATGGGGAATACATACCTTAACAAACACTGGAAGGGTATGTGTGCACACACTCCAAATAACATATTGTGGAAGCAGCTTTTAAGGTACTGACAGAATTCACTCTTCATGAGTATGCACCTTCCAGCAAGTACAGGTCCTCAATGTCACACCAAGAAATGGTCTGCTGTCCAAGACGTATGCCCATCACATTTGCCCACTCACCTGCAACAGAGGCAGCCATGGCTTACACACATCTTACAAGCCATGGAATGGATACCATACCCGACAGGTAGCATGCAGGAGTGGGACATGTAGTTCAACCTCACCATTGTGTATACCATGGCAAACAGTGCAGACTGCATGTGATGAGGAAGTATGGTACAACATTAATGTAGAAAATAAACAGATGGCCATCCAAGACAGATGATGACACATGTTGCAAACTGGACATGGAGGCTGCCTAGAAACATGCTGCAACACTGAGGGAGTTGAATGGAATGTCTAGCAAGTACTGGCTATGCAGTACCTGTGTTGACAATCTCCTGAACTCTGCATAAGTATGGCCTATGGGCTAGGGTAATCAGATGGGAGAGTTGTTCCACAGGAAACATCAGCCAGGGCTCCCTACAGGTAGCATATGCATAACATCAAAAATCCCCCAAAGGCATGTGTTGCAATGTGTAATGGTGTACCAAGACCAAGTTCAAAACCTGCAAACAGTATCAATTAAGATACATGTGCTGCACAAGCAACACCTCACTCAACCTCAGGCCCACCATCCCCATCTGTACCTTGCTGGTGCCAGTGTACACTTGTAAGTTTGACATTAACTAGCAAGGACTAGGCCAGTACACATGGTGTTCTGAATTTGGGACACTGCAAAATGACACTCGTATAGCCCATAGTTGTCAAGCATCTGCAAAAAGGTTGAGGACGGGGAGGGGTGTCATCCTGAAACACAACAGTGAACTGAAGCACACATCCAAAGCTCGCTAAGAATGGCTGTATCTGCACACAGTCAAGGTCATGAATTGTGGCATACATAACCCTGACTCCACAGCAATAGTGAAGGGACTGTGTGACCTCCGAGGGCTGTGCACATGAGTTGACCTTGCAATCTTGCATAGTTGGGGGACATTTGTATGGCAGAGTGACCAAATACTGGCAAGTGCAGATGGACCATGCTAGTATACCCCTTGCCTTCCCCTCA
>NC_056742.1:400177536-400224209 GCF_019279795.1 Protopterus annectens | reverse complement strand
ATTTTCAGGCTGTCATGGCAGCGGAGGCATGCACAGAACATTATCACAGACAGGGCCTGAGGCTGCAGAGGGCTGCTCTCACATCTGCAAATGACAACGCCTGTGAACTGGCTGGTGCCATCCCTGGATTAACTGACTTCATGTATATACAGTCTAGTGAGATGATGGCCCCATTGACCGTGATCTGTCCATGCTTGAACATGTGGTGGGAGTGCAGCGATGGCTGTGTGGACATAGGACAGCAATGCCAACAGCTGGTAGTCAACGTGGACATGCTAGGACACCAGGGGACTCCTATAGTGGCAGTACCAGCCCTGACACTGTGGGAGAACACTGTCCACTCCATACCACAGCAGGCCATGAACATTTGGTCCTGGGCAGTCCCAGGAGGGACCTGGTACCAGCAGACATTTGTCATCGTCAGGTGAGAGTAGCACATTGAGGCCTATACATGGATGTGCCCATGGAACCCCTGGCAGGCACAATCCACGTATCCGTGGCTGGAGGCAGTGAACTGCACACCCTGCCAGGTATGGTCTGCAGCTGTCCATAAACACCTGTGTAGGGCAGTCACATGGCAGAACTGTGTGCATACATGCCCACACACTATGCAAACACATCTAGCGCAACCCTATACCTACACACACCACATCACCATGCCCAGCTCACCATAGTACACCACTCACCCACACACATGGAGTCAAATGTATGGCCCACCCTTGGCCTCTGGCAAACCAACATCACTCTCTGTGCATAAGATGATACCTGTGCCACATCCCTGTCATCCATGCCATCAATGCAGGGACAGGCTGATATGGTTCTGATGCACATGGTGACTGTACTACAGTGTACCACAGTACTGCCGTCTAACAAGTTGTAGGGCGTAAAGTGTAATGCATATATGGCAGGTAGTGTAGCCATCCAGCAATGATGCCTTATAGCTGTTAGTAACATTGGTTGGTTGTGGTCTCTATAATGTTATCCATTTGTGTTGTAGGTGTGCATGTGTTAGCACAAGGATGCCCTGTGCATATGATGATACCTGTGCCACATCCCTGTCATCCATACCATCAATGCAGGGACTAGCTAATGCGGTTCTGATGCACACAGTGACTGTACTACAGTGTACCACAGTACTACAGTGTAACATGTAAGGAGTAAAGTGTAATGCATATATGGCAGGTAGTGTAGCCATCCAACAATGATGCATTATAGCTGATAATAACACTGGTTGATTGCGGTCCCTATAATGTTATCCATTTGTGTTGTAGGTGTACATGTGTCAGCATGAGGATGGTCTGCAGTCATATTCCACAATGGGTATGGCACTGTGGTGACACCATGGCTGTGACATATCTGGGGTACAGTTGATCACATGTCACAGGTTACTAAAACGGTAATTGCCTGTGCCACATGGACAGGTGACCCACTGAGGCGTGTTTACTTTGCAACCTGATGTAGACCCATCCACATACATGCACACTGTTACTTGGCAACACTGGGACTAGACCCCTACCTAACTATGTAGTGATACTGAAGTGTGTGGCTTACATTTCACACACCACACAGCATTTAGGGTGAGGTGTGTCCCAGGTTACATTTTACATGCAGAATATCCCCAGACATGTACAGTATGTTAATGGGGGATGTAATGGGTGTATATGGACAATACGTAGTGTGACATACCACCATACACACATTAACAGACACATAACAGCCAGACACACATCCAAGATACCAGGGCCTATCACTGCTAACTGACTTGACTGTGTGTCCAATGTGTTACAGGTAGGCTGCACACAGCACATGCATAACTGGCTTGGATTGTGGTATCAGTTACCTGTATGGTTGATGGTGACAGTGGTAACCATAACGTGGACATATACTGGGTGTACTTTGGTGTAATGACAGTGTACACAGCACCCACATTCCCCAGTGGATATTGCACTCCCTGAATCCCATGATGACACTCTGCCATACCCACCATCACACATTGGCTGTGATTGCTAAACAACCCATAGTATACCCCAACAGTGGTATTACAGGGATATGCATCTAATGCACATGCCACACGTGTAGTAGGGTATTGCATTGTCATGCTTCACTTATGGGTAGCAACAACACTATCTGTACTACTGTGTGGCAGTAGGTAGTGTAATAGGAGTATGTGGCCTCGGAATGCTGTACCCTACAGATATACAGACATACACTACTACACACACATGCCAGAACACCATGGGTATCCCATGCCTATCGACCCATTTGTAAAACACTGTTGTGCTGGTACCTCAAGGCTCATGTAGCTGGTATGGAGGGAGATTAACAGGATACATGTAATGTCCCATACAGCAGCAGCCACAACTGACTATGGCAATGGGTGTTGCGTTGGTTGTGAAGGTCCTCATGGAATTCCCAAGTACAGGTGTGCTAACACATAGACACTGCTATACTCAGTCATGCACATGTACACATGTGTCAGTACAGGGATGCATCGCTGCAGGTGGTCATAGGTGTGTACCTAGCTATTGTTCAAGGGGAGATGGGTTGTGTAGGGGTTGTGTGTACGGTGGTATCCTGACACCTACCAGGTGGCAGCAGGCAATCTATCAACTGACACTACTGTGGTGACCCTCAGGGTGAGGATGACATGCATCAGCCAATCCTTCAGGTGCCTGTTGCACATGGCCACTGAGGTGATCAAGTTGACATGTATGCAACATGCATTACAACACATGGTTAGTGTCTGTGATGGAGACCTGTACCCAAGCATTTTCTGTAGACTGTGGTAGTGTAGTGGAGGTACCTATGGCATGTGGTGCATACAGGGTGACATCTCCTATATGTGCCAGTTCTTACACACCTGGGCAGACATGTCCGTGTCAATCAAGCTTAGGTTGCCTGTATATATCCCAGCTGGATACCTGACATCTGCACTTCTGTGCAGGGACTGACAGTCATCAGCCTGGCAAGTAGCTATGCAGTAGCATGAGTGTGTTGACAGATAGATGTCTGAACAATATGTATGCCATAACTACATGTCGGAAGCCCTCACTAACATGTGCTGTACAGTCGGTAGTCTACAGTTACATTCCACATGACGGATCATAAGCCAGTAAGGGGTATATACTGTGACACAGCTCACATACCAGGGATACAACAGGGAGGCCTCAATGTCCAGCTATACCCGCAGGTGTGCCTGTTGTCAGTACTACATTTAGCACCCCACTCTTGCCTGGGTTAGCACTGTCAACAGTAGTATTGCCATAATACACTACATACCAGTGTGACAACATGTACCCTGGGCTACTACACTTGTATGTAACACATTCACATGGATAACAGTGCTGTACAGGCCTCATAAATATCTGTGTCCCACACATGACACTCACAACCCTTGCTCCAGTAATGACAGCACAAAGGCACATGAATTGTACATATCATTACATACACATATTACAGATTATCAGACTGGGTGGTGTGACCTGGTTACCAGGGCTAAGCCATGCTTAGCAAGTATCAACATTGCTGCAATATAACAGCTGAGCTGATTTGCACACTGGTAAGCAAAGACTACACAGTGTAAGTGCCTGTATGTTTATCCATAGCTCAGCACTGCTTAACTTCGCACAATCCCAGGCAAATGCGCTTAAAGTTGCTTAAAACTGCCTTAACCACTCTGTATCCAACAGCCCTTGTTCTGCCTAGCAACAAAATGAACAGCCCATGCAAGTCTTGAACCCAGGACCCTGTACACTGAAGTCACAACACTTAACCACAATGCCATGACCACTGTGAAGACAGCTGTTGTTTTACAAATGTAGCTGTCAATACACATATTGAGTAGTATTGAACAATTGCCTTTAGTTCCTAAATTGTGTATTCCTTGTTATTAATATGACTGTTGCATCACATATGTTGTTTTATCATAATGTACACATAGCTGATACATATGGTGAGATACATCTGGGAGGGTATACACAACCGTGAGGTTTACTCATGACAGGAATATGGTTGTATACATATAATAGGTCTATATATGTCTACATGTATAAACACATGTATACCCATACATATGTCTGTATACACATCTGTATAGTGCAACATATATATGGCCATCTCTTCATATATATATATATATATATATATATATATATATATATATATATATATATATATATATATATATATATATATATATATATATATATATATATATATATATATATATATATATATATATATATATATATATATATATATATATATATATATATATATATATATATATATATATATATATATATATATATATATATATATATATATATATATATATATATATATATATATATATATATATATATATATATATATATATGTATATATATATATATATATATATATATATATATATATATATATATATATATATATATATATATATATATATATATATGTGTATATATGTATATATATATATATATATATATATATATATATATATATAGCTATATATGTATGCACATCCTATGTGTACAGATATGCCTAGTTATGTTGGTATATATGTAGATATCTATAACTATACGTGCATACATATCTATTCTGATATACCTACTACTGTCAATATATATGTAGATATCCATATGTATAAGTGCATATGTATCTCTATTTGTATATGTGTAGACATATACTGCTCTGTATATGTATATATCTGAGTGTTTATATGTATATCTATGTACATATACATATCTATGTATGCCGATATGTATATGTGTATATATCTATATAGATATCTGGAAATTATATGTACATATATGCTCACCAATTGTCCTGAACATGGAGAGGAACCCTACCTCAGCCCCTATAGTCCCAACTTCGTAGTGGAAGGGGATGTAGTTGATGGAGGGGAGGCCCTTGCTTTTGATGTAGACCATACCCTGATCACAGGGTAGTCCTTTGATGCATATGTGCGTGCAGTCTATAGCACCCACTACCTCAGGTTATTCTGCTATTTGGTGGAAGAGATGCATATTGCTGGCCAACACCTCACAGGTGTTGATGAAATATACGTGCACACTGGCATGTGCTGACATAGCATCCAGGAACTGGTAGAATACACTGGATGTGTTGCCATGGCATCCAGGAACTGGTAGAATACCCTGGATGTGTTGCCATGGCATCCAGGAACTGGTAGAATACTCTGGATGCTGATGCCTGTAAGATCCCCATGATATCCCTGGTTAAGCTTTGGGAGGTACCTGTGGCTAGTATTCCTAGGCCTACACATGCCTTGGTATCCACTGGGATGGGTTCCCCTCTGTTAGTTCAGTGTGTCAGGCGTGGCTGGCACAGCTCAACAATTTGCTGTAGGAGGTCCCTGTCCACCCTATGGTGCTCCACTATCTCCAGCTCATGTAGCACCTGGTAGGTTACCCTGAGTCTGTACACTCTTTTCTGTCTCCTATCTGTGGGTTGGTCGGCAGCATTCACATCCTCACCGCCCTTAGCCTCTTGCACATGTTGTATGATGCCTGCTGCAGCCCCTATCATTTTGTAGTTTTGTTTGTTAAAAGTTCCCCGCTTGTATACACGGTTGGTGTACAGTATTGGAAAAACCAGAGGGGAAGGTGTTTGCATAGTTTATAGTAGTGTTCTGGGCTGGGCTGGGCTGCTGCCTGTGTAATTGGCTGGTTCTGATACATTTCACCTGCCAGCTATGCTAGTTCTCCTTGATTAACTTCCTACTACTGTTTTCCCTTCCCATTGCCTTTCTGTTTAAGCCCAGGGGCATGCAGCACAAACACAGTGCTCAAATGTGCACAGAGCTGCTATTTCCTGGTTTTTTTTTTTCTTTGAAACCTGGTGTGTGGTGCACACACCCGCTTAGGCAATGTTAAGAGTGCTAGGCAGACTCAGACACACCCCCTTGCCTAGTTGTGCTAAGCTAGGAGCAAACCTGAGCCACAGGGTTCCAATCCGCTTACAGTATGCCTGACACACCCCCTATGATGTCAGCTAACTCCTAGGCTTGCACCAAGCTATTCCTACTCTTACACTGTTGGGAGCTGACTAGCATGCTGGGGAACTCTGTGATTCACTATCATTCCCCTCATTTGCATAGGATTGCCTGCTAATGCATAGTTACATGTCTCACACTGAGCCTCCCCCCTTAGCAACCACTACTCACTGGCCATGTTGTCTTCTGCCTGTCACTGACTATAATGGCAGAATAGTGATTTTAGTTAGAATGCTTATTTTAGGTTTATTTTCTTATTTTCCCCTGATCCTGTTTACGCTCCGCTACCCTACACTTAAACAGCTGAAATTGGCTAAAAAAAAAATAAAAGTTGATTATTTTTTTTTTCAACTGTTTGCAATGCCAATGGCCTTATACTTGGCCATTGGCATGCTTCCTGAATGATATGCAACCTTTATTTGGAGCTGTCACGGCTCTGTTTTGGAATTTGCAGAAATGTACTCCGTTACTGGCAGAGTACATTTCTGCAGATTACACTAGTCCTGTATGGCTGGTTTCCAGCTTCCTGGATTGCAGATTCACCTCATTTGCATGGATTTCTGCTGCAAATGGGTAATTTGCATACAGGGGCTGAGTCCATGCAGGATTAGTGCAGGAGAGCTCGTGCATGCCCCTACAGGCTATTCTTGGATCGTATGGCAGGCATTGCCTGCTGGCGCTCCTACACTGATCCTGCACACCATGCAAGGCTTGCAGAATCCGGAGGTATATTTATTTATTATTTTGATAGAGCATGTTTTAAACTATTATATCTTTTAGGGCATACATACATTTATAATAGATTTTAGGCTTAGTTTTAGTGAAATTCCTACTAATACTTCACCACTCATACCAATTACTTTACCACTCATACCAGTTTTTAAATGGATTTTTAAACATAACTTTTTGTGTTTACTCATGGGTTAATGTATGTGGTTGCATTTAATTGTATTAATTACTCATGTGATTCCTGGTAGGTGTGGTTATTTGTTGGGAGAAGGTATTTAACTGACTTTGTCAATGTGTTTTTTTTCTGAAGAAGTGCAGGCACTGACCTGCACGAAAGTGCTAACCTTACTTTATTAAACTACAGTATCATTACTTGTGATATTGTTTGGAGTGCACTTTGTCCAAGGTCTGTAAGCAGCATGAGAGAGAGAAGCAGGAGCAGAAAGAGAAGAGACAGAGAACTAACCACACATACACAGCTGGGGATTACACCCTTCACAAAGGTAGGGCCAACGACCAGAAGTCAGGTATTATTAAAGCAATAAATGCTGGTAGTTCTAAAATTGTTTTACATCACAGCAATTTTAACACTGTTTTAAACTTGTCTGCTAGTGTATTAACTGAAGCTCAATTACAGTTACTGGGAAAACTACTCGTGTACCAACACCTTTGCCCAACGGTTCTTGGAATTCATAAATTCCTATGCCCTGAATCAACTAATCCATAGTCCCACCAGGGGCTCCAATATCCTAGACCTGGTCATTATCAACATGGGAAATCAATGCCCACACCTATGGTCATCCCCTCATTGGTCAGGTCTGGCCATAAGCTAATCACCCTTAACATTCATATCCCACCCCCACACCCCAGTAAGGAAACCTCCATAAAAAACTTTTCCAAAGCCAACTTCATGCTACTCAAGTCAGAAGTGACAAACTTCATGACACCTATGCAGACAGGAACTGAAAGTTTGACTGCTGAGTCCTACACTAAGGCACTGTATGAGCACATCCACTCATGCATGAATCGTGCCATCCCAAATAGAACCAAGATGTTCTCCTCCAAAAAAAGAAAGCCAATCTGGTGGTCCCCTGCCATCAACAAACTTTACAACAAAAGGAAGAAATGCTTGCAGAAAAGAGGAAAATCCCAGGATGCAAAAAACTCCCTTACCAGCCTCAGTAAGAAACTGAAATCCCTCATAAAATCCTCGAAAGCTAGTTACGAAAATAAAATTGCCAAAGATTTCAAAGACAACCACAAGGCATTCTATAACTATGTCAAGAATCTAAATGGCAATGCTCAGATCTGCTCTGAGCTACAACAGAATGGCATTAAATATACTGATCCAAAGGATATTGCCAACGTCCTGGCAGACCGATTCAGTGCCAACTTCACCCCCCTCTCACACCCTAAATGGCCCATCTCAATACCGGAAGATTGCCAAATTCTTGTAATCACGGCCACACAGGTAAAAAACGCACTCTCCAAAGCTAAGAATACAGCATCCATGAGACCAGATGACATCCTAGGCTGTGTACTACATGAACTACAAAATGAACTGGCACCTCATCTAAGTGTCATGTTTAATCATACCCTCAGTTCAGGCTTCATGCCCATTGAGTGGCACACAGCTACAGTTATCCCTCTCCACAAGGGGGGATCCAACTTGGATCCCGGGAACTACCACCCCATCAGTCTGACAAGCCTGATCTGCAAGGTCATGGAACGTATTATCATGGAACTTATAAACAAGGACATTGGCAACCTTAAAACACTGGACCCCACCCAGTTTGGGTTCGTGAAGGGCTGATCTTGTCTCCTGAACCTGAATGACTTCTTCAAATTGGTCTCCAGAGCCGTGGACGAGGATAAGACAGTCCACACAGCCTATCTGGACCTCACCAAGGCCTTTGACACCATCCCCCACTCTGGAATCATAGATAAACTTACTAAGCTGGGCATTAATCCCTACATCACTCGATGGGTTGCCAACTGGCTTACTGACAGAACCCACACTGTAAAAGTAGCTGACTCCAAATCCAGCTCCAGACAAGTGACAAGTGGAGTACCTCAGGGCTCAGTCCTGGGACCTCTCTTGTTTGGCATCTACTTCTTTGAAGTACAGGCCAACACTAAGGGACTCTGGCTAACAAAGTTTGCAGATGACTGCAAACTGGGAGCCATTATTGAATCTCCAGATGATGTCGATTCTCTACAAAAGGGCCTTACAGAAACAGATGCTTGGTGCCAGAGCCATGGGCTCAAGCTCAATGCCAAGAAATGTATAGTTATCCTCTTTAGGAAAAAACATGTACCTGTGAATTACCACATAGGTGGCAGTACACTAAACACCAAAAGTGTGATACGAGACTTAGGGACACAGGTGGAAAGTGGTCTCACCTTCAATAACCACATCGCCACAACAGTCAGGAAATCTTTCTATGTGGCACACCTCATCACCAAGGGCTTTTCATCCAGAAAAAAGGAGGTCATTGTCCCACTGTACTCATAGACCCATTATACAATACAACTCCCCATTTGGTATGTACCTCTCACGACATCTGCAACAACTGGAAAGGCAGCAGAAATACCTCACTAAAAGAATCACAGGCCTAAAGCAGTTGCCCTATGCTGACTGCCTTAAAAAACTCCAACTATACTCTGTCGCATATTGTCTACTCTGAGGTGATCTCTGCTTAACATACAAGGCCATGTCAAACCCAGAGCTGTTGGACATGCTACCTTGAAATCCCAATCCCTCAGAGCCACACGCTCCAGGGATCTAAACCTTGTCATCACAATAAACAAAACATGCTGGAGGGATAGGTTCCTGACCCAGAGACTTCCCAGACTCTGGAATAGACTGCCCATACATGTCAAGCAGAGCACCTCTTTGGCCCTTTTCAAAAGGAACCTTGATGATTGGATAGGAGAAAGGAAATTCACCCCAGGGATCATGTCAGTCACCCTGCTAGACAGGGGTCCAGGGAAGTAAATAGTGTGGGGAGAAATAGCCAGGGAATTGCTATGGCTAGGCTTGTATCGGCCCTAGGGCCGATAGCCTAGTACCAACCTATGAACTGAGTAGAGGTTTAACCTGTATTCCTGCCAAAGATGGGAATCTTAATGATACCATATCAGAACTTAGATATTTGTATGGAATTTAGAACTAAAAAAATATGTTTAAGAACAATAAAAGCAACTATGATTTGCAGCTAAAATGTAGCAGTAGTTTTATACCTAATGGTACATCATGTACTAAGGTGTTTTATAAAATGTGTGAGAATGAATTATATGAATTGTTTTTTTAAAAAAGTGGTAAAATACTATAATCTAACATATGCTGAAAGGACTGCATTAAGAGGACTACTAGCTAGAAATTATATAATAATTAAACAAGCAGACAAGGGAGGAAAAGTAGTAGTCATGAATACTGGTGATTATATTAATTGGATGCCGCATTTATTGAGAGATGAGAGTGCATTTAAGAAGATTAGCCACTTACAGGTGAATGATATTGTTTATAAAGTGAAAACTTTTTTTATATGATTTAGTAATGAAATGCTCCATTACACCTGAGCTATGTAATTACTTGTATTTAGCACATCCTGTGATTCCAAACATTTACGGTCTCCCAAAAATTCCTAAAATATTACTAATCCACCAATGAGACCTATTGTATTAGGGAAAAGATGGATTGCCCCTTCACTATCTAAATACTTAGAGAAAGATCTGCATAGTATTTTACAATATAGTAAAACTTTTATTAAAGACATAAATGAATTTTTAACATCATTGCATACCTGGTCAAAAGAGAACTGTGTCACAAGAGTGGCTTTAGTTACTCTAGATATAAAGTCACTATTTACAGTCATACCTAGTGATGGGATACGTACGGATCCCCGAATGGCAACATCACGAAACAGATTCGGCCGTGCATACTTGCGCGAAAGTGCTTTTCACCGAAGAAGGACTTTTGCATAATTATGCCTGTTGTGGAGATCGCACTACAGCAGGGATAAGGGAAAATTCCCTTTTCCGAACTATAGTGTGATCTTGGAGTGAGAATATTAAAGTAGGGGGGTGTGTGGGGGGGACAGGGGGGCTTGCCCCACTGCAAAAACGTAAATGTAATGTTTTTTGTTTTTAACAGACTTTAATGAAAGCGCTTTTTCGGTAAAAGCGCTTTTATTAAAGTGTGTTCAGTTATTGTTGATTTGGACTATTAAACTTTCATTCAATAGTCCTAGATCCCTAGTGATATAGGGATACAGTCTGTTAGAGAGTTTCTTAGTAACTATAGTAGCGTGAATGTGATCAAAATTAATATATGTTCTGTGTTAGACACAGTGCTTGCTAATAATGTATTTATGTTCAGAGAGAACTATTTTCATCAGTGACTGGGGGTAGCTATGGGCACGCCAGTAGCAAATACCTATGCTAACATAGTATTAGCAAACTGGAAAGAACAGGTCATCTACAAATCTAATAATTTTCGTAACTCAAATTAGAGTTTTTATAAAAGATTCATGGATGACACTTTTTTGTTATGGAAAGGGATGATAGAAGAATTGCAAGTCTTTGTAGAGTATTTACAAAGTTCAACTAGTTTTCTACTGTTTAGTATGTCCTATTCAGATGTGACTGTTAATTTTTTAGATGTTAATATTCACATAACTATCCATCTTTTGAAACATCCATTTATAAGAAGAATGGGCAGGTGACAAGATATATGAATGCACGAAGCATGCATCCTTGGTATATCTGTAAAAATGTTAAAAGCCAATTTCTGAGGACCAGTAAGTTAAATACCACTGATAATGGTTTTGAAGAAAGAGCTGGAAGCGATGGCCTCAGATTTTAAGGTCAGGGGCAATGATACAAAATTTAATCTCAAACTAAAAATTCTGAACCTACTATGACTAAAAGAGATACAGAGGGGCCTATTAGATATATAATGAAATATAATAGGCGTACCTCCCAGATAAGATCTGTAATACAGAAGTATTGTACTATACTTTAATCTGATACTGAGTTAAGCAGAATTATAGGGGGAAAGACCTCAGTTCACCTACAAAAGAGAAAGGAACCTAAACCAGTTTCTATGTTATAAAGACTTGAGTGAAGGTTAACCTAAAATATTATACTTGTAATTTCTGTAGATATATAAATACATCTAATGAATTTATACATCCGCATACTTATAAAAAAAATTCTTTACAGAGTATGCAACATGTAATACCCAGGATGTGGTCTGTTAGGTGAACTGTATAGCCTGCGAGGCATTCTATATTGGAAAGACCCACCAAAAATTAAAAGAAAGAATTTCCTCACATCTCTCTGATATTAGAAGAAGTGTGCCAACTAATACCTTGGCAAAGCATATAATGATGAACTGTGTGCAGCATAGCTTTAAATTTCGTGTTTTATCACAAGTTACACTAGGCAATATAGATGGCAACCTTGCTAATAAAACAGAGCTAAAGAATATAAATGGATAAATTACTTTTGGGCTGACCACCCACTATGATTAAATGCCACTAGTAGTTTAAAACCACTTTTAAAAGAGAAACATTCCTATGTGATTTAACTTCAGATTGATGGTTTGTTATATGAATTAGGCAAGTTTGATTTTAAGATTGCAGGCTTTTATACCATGTGATGAACTGTGTTGTTTTTATTGGCTGACGTGATATATATTGATGCATTACAGCTTATCTGTTTTAACATTATACTGAAGAAGAGTTTGTTAACTCAAAAGCTTTGTTTGTTGTTTGATGCAAGCATTTGTAGCAGAACAGCTGTAAACATGCATATGTATGACTAATCATATGAATACTTATATTAAAGTGGGAATTAAAAAGTTATTCAAATTGTATTAAAGTAACATACCATTTCTAAGGTAAAGAAATGAGGTAGATAAATCAGTAGTAAGTTACAGGTATAAGATTTCCAAAATCCACGATACAAGAAACTAAGAAATTAAAACAAAAACAACTGGCAACTTCACTGAAGGCTGAATCCACAAAGTTTAATGAAATGCTTTTCATCCAAATACTTCTTTGAAATTCATCAGATACTAACATTTACAAAAATCAAGTTTAAATAGTCATGTTTAACCATGATTAAAATCAGCTATCTCTCCATCTTAAACTGTTAATGGAACAGTAGTTAAAATAGCATTGTGAACATAATATGCATTTTCCTGTTCTTTAAAACTGCCTTATTTAACAAGCAAGTGAATACATTTATCTCAGCAGCAATATGGTGAAAATCATATACAAAAATTGTGCAAAAATGTAGAGTCTCCTCATTTATATAACCTTACATTATAAACATTTTCAAGTGAAAAATTAATAAGTAAAATATAATTTCAATAATGTTGTTACTACAGTATTTCATCTCATTAAACTTTTTATTTTTAAACAACATGTGATAGAACACATGTTCAATCCTGGAAAGTTATAAGCATTGAGACGAATTTGCCAGAGCAATTCCAACTTTTCTAACAATAAGGTGAATGGACCCCCTCTTGTATTACTGTCCACTTGATCAAGTATCCAGAATTTAAATGCATGTTCTGGATATTGTTCTATATGCTTAGCTAAAGCATTGTCCTGTTTGTGTTTATTAATACAATATATATGATTGGATCTGGTTTAAGCACTTGGGCTTCAGGCCAGTTATTTTACATTAAGAGGGTTCGTGGTCTGCACTCTTGTGGGAGGAGAGGCTGGGCTCTGCCCTTCTGAGCAGGGAATTTCTGGTTAAAGGCTTATATTGCCTGCATATTTGAACTGCTTCTTACTGAAATTGGTACACCTTGTTTGCTGTAGCATAGACTAGATCCAGGCTTGCTGAATCTAGTTTTGTTTGTATGCTTGTTGTTTGTTTGCTTGTTATTTCCCTGAAAAGCTAATTCCACCTGAAACACGACTTTTCAGCACTTCTGTGGATCCCTAGTGATATCTGCATTGCTTACTGTACTTACTTCCTTGTTTCACTTGAAAGAAAGTTACTGTTTGTCATTTTTGCATTTAATTTACCTGTAACAAATTGCATTTAAGTTACCTGGCACTTGCCCACTAAAGCAATTATATAAATCAGCACTAAAAAATTAAAAGCACTACACCCTCACAAACTCCCCTTGAGTACCTTGTTCCCCATTGGCCCTTTTTTTCAATTATAAAGGAATTCCCAATACTTTTTTAGCATGTCCAAAGGTTAGTTGTCAATCTCCTCTCCAGTCCAGCTGGTGAATCTGGGAATCTTGAGGCAATATTACAACTGCCTCATGTACACAGACAACCCTCTCCTCCTCCCAACAAATTCCAACACATGTGAGAGATGTAACCATATAGCCAAACTGGAGGCTAAGCTCTCTCAACTCAGTACTGGCGTAACCAGTCAGGAGGAGAAGGAAACCACACTCACTACAATTCCAGTCTCACATAGACCTACCATGACAGCAAACCAAACACATAAACACACAAAAACATACTTGGAGGCTCTAAATAAAAATCTGCCTAAGCAGCAGAGACCTCCAAAGCAGACACCCAAGCATCCGCTACCCCAAAACAAAACACGTGCAACACATAGCTCACAAAGCCAGTGTACTGAACAGTCACAGCCCTTAAGGCTAAACAACACACCTGATACACTTGTAATAGGTGACTCTATCGTCAGGCACACTGACATCCTGCTCACCAGGCTGAACAAGGAGAAGGTCACAGAGAGCTGCCTGTCGGGCACTAGGATCCGCCACATAACACAAGCACTCAGGTCACTCGAAGGCAAGTACAAATATGACTCAGTCATTGTCCATGCTGGTGTGAATGACCTGAGACGTACCTCCCTGGACTACATGAAAAGAGACATAGAGGAGCTCTCTGAGCATGTATCCCAGGCCGGTATGACCCTGACCTTGAGTAGCATCTTACCCTCACCAAGAATTATGCCACAATATGAAGACAAGATGATCAATTTCAACAATTGGCTTAAGTATTGGTGTCATTCAAAGGGGATCCAATGCCTGTCAGCCTGGGATGACATGTTCGACAAGCCATGATGCTTCGCTAGGGACGGCTTGCACCTGTCACCCCTGGGCTTTCGGATATTGGCAAAGGCTCTTGCTACCCCCATAGTGCCTTTTTTAGGCAAGGCTCACAAGACAAACCCACCTCCATAGGTATCACAAGGGATAAGAAACTAAGAGTAATGCTACTCAATGCCAGAAGTCTAAACCTCAAGATGCACGCACTCAAAACTCTCCTTAGCATGGAGAACATCGATATCTGTGCAGTAACAGAAACCTGGTTCAAGGCTCCCGAGAGCACCCCAGCACTACCAGGTTATACCTCATACCATGCTTTTCGGCCCCAAAACTTGGACCGAACCACAAAAGGAGGGGGAGTATCAATATTTGTCAAAGATACCCACACCTCCAGGTTGGTGGCACAGCACGAAGCATCAGAGACTATCCATGTGTAACTAACAGTGGATAAAACTGCCTTCCAGTTTATAGCCTGCTACAGACCACCCTCCCAAACCCAGGAATCCCACTCAGCCTTCCTGAGAACACTGGAAAATATGAAGGTCTCTCCAAACACCATTATATTGGGTGACTTCAACTACCCAAACATAGACTGGGAGCATTACTCTAGCTCCAACACCCTAGCGCAAAGGTTCCTAGAATTTATAAACTCAAATGCTATGGAACAACTTGTTACCACTCCCACAAGAGGGGAAAACATACTGGACCTGATCATCACCAACATGGGGACTTTATGCTCCAGACCAGAAGTGTATCCCTCACTGGTAAGATCAGACCATAAACTAATCTCACTGGATATTCACATCCCGACCCCACCCCCTGCCCAGAAAACCACAGTGAAAAACTTCTCTAAAGCAAATTTCACACTCCTTAAAACCGAGGTGGAATCCTTCAAAGCCCCTGAGCCTGTGGAAAATATGGCCCAGACTGCAGAATCCTTTATAAACGCATTCTATGAACACCTTCAGGAATGCATGGATCATGCAATCCCAAATAAAACCAAGACCCAATCCTCCAAAGGCAGGCGTCCTGTCTGGTGGACACCAGTCATAAACAAATTATACAATAGAAGGAGGAAGCTACTACATGATAGAGCAAAATCCCAAAAAGGGAAGGCATCTCTGATCAGTATTAGCAAAAAACTACGGGCACTCATAAAATCATCTAAGGCCAGCTTCGAGAGAAAAATTGCACAGGACACTAAGGATAATCACAAGGCTTTCTTTAGTTATGTTAGGAACCTGGGTGGGAATTCTCAGATATGCTCAGAATTAGTCCAAAATGACAAAAAATACACCGAACCCACAGACATTGCCAACATCCTAGCTGACAGGTTCAGCGCAAACTGCTCACCCCCCTCCCCACCAAAAGGGCAAATATCTATCCCAGCAGAGTGCTGCCCCCTTGACATCTCAGATGCTCAGGTAAGAGTTGCCCTCTCCAAAGCAAAAAACACAGCATCAATGGGACCAGATGGTGTCCCGGGCTGCATCCCACATTAACTCCAAGAAGAGCTAAACCCAAACATAAAACTACTGTTCAATCTCAGCCTTACTACAGGATATGTACCCAAAGAGTGGCGTACAGCAACAGTGGTCCCTCTCCACAAAGGTGGTGCCTCAATGGACCCTGGAAACTATCGCCCCATAAGCCTGACTAGCTTGGTCTGCAAAGCTATGGAAAGGATCATCATGGTCCTCATAAATAAATATATTGGAGACCTACAGACACTGGATCCTACCCAGTTCGGCTTTGTTAAGGGCAGATCCTGCCCCTTAAACCTGGTCAATTTCTTTGAAACAGTCACCAAGGCCATTGACGAGGGGAAGGTGGTCCACACAGCCTACCTGGACCTCGCAAAAGCCTTCGATACAATACCCCACTCGGGCATTATAGATAAGCTCACCAGCTTAAATATAAACCCCTATGTCACTAGATGGGTTGCAAACTGGCTCAAGGACAGAACCGACATGGTTAGAATTGCTGGAGCCATGTCAGACTCCAAACCAGTTACAAGTGGCATCCCGCAAGGCTCAGTACTGGGACCTCTCTTGTTTGGTATATATTTCTCAGAGGTACAGGCCAACACGGAAGGACTGTGGCTGAGCAAGTTCGCAGATGACTGCAAACTGGGTGCCATAATTGACTCTCCAGCCGACACAAGCATCCTCCAATAGGGCCTCATAGAAACAGACAACTGGTGCCAGAGCCATGGCCTCAAGCTAAACGCCAAAAAGTGTATAGTCATCCCCTTTAGCAAAAACAAAGTGCCCACAAATTACCACATAGGTGGTAATCCATTAAGTACAGAAGAAGTAATTAGGGACCTGGGGACCCAAGTTGATAGCAATCTCTCAGTTGACAACCACGTGGCCAAAGTGGTTAGAAAAACATTTTACATAGCCCACCTAATCATGATGGGATTCACATCTAGATCAGGGGAGGTCATCGTGCCTCTTTACTCATCCCTCATCAGGCCCATAATTGAGTATAATGCCCCTTTTGGGATGTACCTTACCAGACACCTGCAGCAACTGGAAAGACCCCAAAAGTACCTCACCAAGAGGATCAAAGGGCTTAAACAGATGGTATCACTGCTGCCCGGTTAAAGAAACTCCAGCTCTACTCAGTGGCATACCGCCTGCTCAGAGGCGATCTGTGCCTGACGTATAAAACCATGTCCAACCCGGAATTAATGGACATGCCGCACCTCAGAAAATCCAAATCCCATCGAACTACGCGCTCGAGAGACTTGAATCTCAGCACTGAAATAATTAGGACATGCTGGAGGGACAGATTCATAACCCAGAGGCTCCCTTCACTCTGGAATAAAATCCCAGTGCATGTTAGGCAGAGTCCCTCACTGACTCTCTTCAAGAGGAATCTTGATGAGTGGATGGGAGATCGTAGGTTTACCCCCAGTATCACTTCTGTGTCACTGTTAGACAGAGTCACAGTATACTAACCTCGAAAAAGGGCATAGCAAAATGAATTTAAAATGGGTGGCGAAAGCCAAACACATTCTGGCTAGGCTTATAAATGCCCTAGGGCAGATAGCCTAGTATGAACCTATGAACCTATGAACCTATATATGTTCGTATATGTGGTCTCTCACTCTACGCTCGGTTTTAGAGATGTAGAATGAATCACAATTTTGACATTTAGCCACATTTAAGTTCATTTTGGAGTTGCAATTAACTTTTCTTCTGTTACTCAAATGTGTGTTGTTTATGTGCAGTGATGCACCTACATGAATGTATTTGCAATAGGGGCAACTACCACATTGTTTCATCCATATTGCATATGATTGGATCCTGCACTCACCTTCAAATATATTCTTGAGTGTTCTACCCTTCCTAGTAATGAATCTTGGTTTTCTTGGCACTCACTATGGAAGTCCTCATCTGTAGACCCCATTCTGGCAGCCCCTACTAATTGGCCCTTTACCACCAATCTTTTTTGGTGGCAAGGGTGTGCACTTGTATAGTGCAAGAATGTATTTGAATAAGATGGTTTCCTATAAATCTTTGCTTGGTATCTATTTTCAACATCATTTTTGGTAAGTTGGACATCTAAGAATGCTATTTCATTTGGGTCAAAATTATATGTAAACACTAAGAAGTCTGTAGTCTTATTAAAATAATCAATGAGATGTTTTACCTCTTTATGTTTCCCTTAAATAAGTAAAAAGATGTCATCCAAATAGCATCTAAAATAAATTATTTTTGATTCTATTCCTTCCTTATTGATTACAAATTGATGTTCCCAGTAACTCATAATTATGAGTTACTGGGAATATCAATTTGAGGACTTCCATAGTGAGTGCCAGTTTTTGAAAAGAATTATTCACAAAAAGAGCATACCCGAGTACTTTGATTGACAAACTAATAGAAGAAGTTGTGGAGAAAATAATTAATGGTGTGTATATACCCATTCTGAGTATACAACATCCTTCTGGGTCTTATGACTATTCTATGAATGATAAATAGTAAAGCAAAAATCCTGTGACACCACCACTGAAATGTACAAATGCACAATAAAATCCTTTCAATGGTTAAAAATCAAAATAGGGAAGATAGTAGAATGTAGTAAAGTTTCCTTCAATGTCCAAACAATAAGCGCTTTCAGATTTCTCCTTCTTCAGATCATATAAGGGCAATGGGAAACTTTTAATTAAAAAGAGACAAGTAACCAATCAAACATGAAACTACAGTCAATGCCTTTATTTACAGAAAATAGTCCATAACCTAATCAGCATGAATGAAAAAAGACACACCTTCCATTCAGCCAATAACAAAATGCCTATCTTTCAGCATAGGTCTCAACGGCACTATTACATTTAAGCCTGGTGGTTTGTCCGTCATTAAATTGATAATCCACTTGGTCTCATTTTTTTCAGTAAGATTAGAAATGTCACCTTGCTTTAAATCATGATATGTGGTCTGAACACCTTTGAATTTAAAGCTATGTGTAGGAAATTGAACTATATGTTCAGCGAGGGCATTCCTAGTGTCCTTATTACGGATATCGCGAAGATGTCTCAAAATTCTGTTTTTAAATCTTTGGTCTGTTTTCTCCATATAGTACGCATTACAGTCTTGACAAGTAGCAAGGTAAACAAGATGTTTTGTGCTACAGTCCACATAACAAGAAAAGGAATATTCATGACCTTTAACAGGATGGATAAAATGATTTGATGTATCAGTGTTTTTACATGCTGAACATTTGTTGCACCAAAAAGTTCCCTTTTTCTTTTTAATGTTAGTAGGTGGATGACCATCCTTGAGGCACAATAAACGTTTGATATTCTTGTTTCTTAAGTAAATTTAGGTGTCTCTCCTACTATGTTACGAAGCTTAACATCTTGCGTTAAAATTGGCCAATACTTTTTTATGATGTCACAAGCTTGATTGTTATCGTTCGCAAAGGTTAAGGTCAGATTAATTCTTTGATCCTCCGATGTGATATTTGCAGGAGGCATACTGTTGATGTTGTTTCTCTTAAGAAAAAAAGGGAATCCTTTAGTTTTTCTTAAATCAGTTAGTCTATCTGCATTCACAACAACATCTTTGGTAGAATAACCCCTAGCCAATAGATTAGATTGTTGGTGTCGAGTTTCCTTCTCATAATCAGATTCTTCAGTGCATAACCGATAAATTCTAGTCAACTCATTTTCCATAATATTTTTGGAAACTCAGAACAAACTTGTTTTCCCATTCAGAGAGAACTAAATTAGAGTAACTATTGGCACATGGTGTGCCCATTGCAACTCCCCAACGTTGCCAATAGTATTGTTTACCATAAAAGAAGATGTTATTTTCTAATATTAACTCAAGCAGGGTACACATTAGATCAAGATCAAAATTATATGCTGCTCTTTTACATAAATTCCTAATGGACTCAATGCCATAGTCGTTCGGGATGGAGGTGAAGAGACTTCAAATGTCCATGGTTACAAAGGTGATGCCAGTATGTTCAGTAAGTTGTTCAACTGCTGAGCCAAACTGATTAAGAAAAGTTCCAGTATCCTTCAAAACCGTCGGAGTATTCACTAAGAGTGTTCTTATTCTTTTTCAATGTACATGGATAAAGGTTCAGTGATCCAGCCATGAGTGCTACTAATCCTTGGTTTTCTAATGTGGTATACGATGGCCGTTTTGTCGATGATGCCTTTGTTCTGTGGAGAGGTAACCCTAGACAACTGCAGGATTTTTGGACTATCTAAATGGGACCACCACTTTTTTCATCTTTATATATAAAAGCTCAATGCTGAGCATGGATTTCCTTGATGTAAGAGTATTTTCTGATGCTGAAGGAAGAATTGGGGCAACTATACATAGAAGAGAAACGTGGAAGAATCATTATTTATATAAAAACAGTTTACATCCTAAACATATTTCCAAAAATATCATGGAAAATGAGTTGACTAGAATTTCTTGTTTACGCACTGAAGAATCTGGTTATGAGAAGGAAACTCGACACCTACAATCGAATCTATTGGTCAGGGGTTATTCTGCCAAAGATGTTGTTGTGAATGCAGATAGACTAACTGATTTAAGAAAAACTAAAGGGTTCCCTTTTTTCTTAAGAGAAACAACATCAACAGTATGCCTCCTGCAAATATCAGATCAGAGAATCAAAGAATCAATCTGACCTTAACCTTTGCGAACGATAACAATCAAGCTTGTGACATCATAAAAAAGTATTGGCCGATTTTAACGCAAGATGTTAAGCTTCATAACATAGTAGGAGAGCCACCTACATTTACTTATAAAAACAAGAAGAATATCAAACATTTATTGTGCCTCAAGGATGGTCATCCATCTACTAACATTAGAAAGAAAAAGATAACTTTTCGGTGCAGCAAATGTTCAGCATGTAAAAACACTGATACATCAAATCATTTTGTCCATCCTGTTAAAGGTCATGAATATTCCTTTTCTTGTTATGTGGACTGTAACACAAAACATCTTGTTTACCTTGCTACTTGTCAAGACTGTAATGCATACTATGTGGGGAAAACAGACCAAAGATTTAAAGACAGAATTTTGAGAGATCTTCGCGATATCCATAATAAGGACACTAGGAATGCCCTCGCTGAACATATAGTTCAATTTCCTACACATAGCTTTAAATTCAAAGGTGTTCAGACCACATATCGTGATTTAAAGCAAGGTGACATTTCTAATCTTACTGAAAAAAATGAGACCAAGTGGATTATCAATTTAATGGCGGACAAACCATCAGGCTTACATGTAATGGTGTCGTTGAGACCTATGCTGAAAGATAGGCATTTTGTTATTGGCTGAATGGAAGGTGTGTATTTTTTCATTCTTGCTGACTGGGTTATGGACTATTGGCTGTAAACAAAGGCATTGTGTGTAGTTTCATGTTTGATGGGTTACTTGTTTCTTTTTAATTAAAGGTTTCCCATTACCCTTATACGATCTGAAGAAGGAGAAATCCAAAAGCGCTTATCGTTTGGACATTAAAGACAACTGTACTACGTTCTACTATCTTCCCTATTTTGATTTTTAACCATTAAAAGAATTTTATTGTGCATTTATATGTTTTGGTGGTGATGTCACAGGATTTTTGCTTTACTGTTTTGGACTTTGCTGTTACACCTTTGGCAGTTACAGGTATTTTATCTTTCATTCTATGAATGATAGTCAGGTTGATATGTAAAATCAGGTCCAGGACGCAATTATTGGGACAGGTACGAACCAAACTGATTTCACAATGAGCTATAGTACAACTTTTAACCTTGATTATTGTCACATAAAAAAAACATACTGATAAAAAATTGGAATATTCTGTTAGAGGACAAACTAATAGTGGACAAATTGAGTACAGAACCAAGATTCATTACTAGGAAGGGTAGAACACTCAAGAATATATTTGAAGGTGAGTGCAGGATCCAATCATATGAAATAAGGATGAAACAATGTGGTAGTTGCCCCTATTGCAAATACATTCATGTAGGTGCATCACTGCACATAAACAACACACATTTGAGTAACAGAAAAAAAGTTAATTGCAACTCCAAAATGAACTTATATGTGGCTAAATGTCAAAATTGTGATTCATTCTACTTTGGTAAAACCGAGCGTAGAATGAGAGGCCGCATATACGAACATATATATTGTATTAATAAACACAGACTGGACAATGCTTTAGCAAAGCATATAGAACAATATCCAGAACATGCATTTAAATTCTGAATACTTGATCAAGTAGACAGTAATCCAAGAGGGGGTCCATTCACCTTATTATTAGAAAAGTTGGAATTGCTCTGGCAAAATCGTCTCAATGCTTATAACTTTCCAGGACTGAATGACATGTGTTCTATCACATGTTGTTTAAAACTGAAAAGTTTAATGAGATGAAATACTGTAGCAACAACATTATAGAAATTATGTTTTACTTATTAATTTTCACTTGAAAATGTTTATAATGTAAGGTTATATAAATGAGTAGACTCTTTAAATTTTTACACAATTTTTATATATGATTTTCACCATATTTCTGCTGCAATAAATGTATTCACTTGCTTGTTAAATAAGGCAGTTTTAAAAAACAGGAAAATGCACATTATGTTCACAATGCTGTTTTAACTACTGTTCCTTTCAAATTTTAAGATGGAGAGACAGCTGATTTTAATCATGGTTAAACATACCTATTTAAACTTGATTTTTGTAAATGTTAGTATCTGATGAAGTTCAAAGAAGTATTTGGACGAAAAGCGCTTCATTCAGCTTTATAGATTCAGTCTTCAGTGAAGTTGCCAGTTGTTTTTGTTCTACAGGTATAAGGATGTTAGGTATAGACAATTGTGTCAACAGGTGTTAGTCTAAGGGAAGAAATAAAGCAGTAGTTACAAGAGACTTATAGTATATACATTTTATTTATAGGTGAGTGTCCACTGTTTATTATTAATTCCCAACTGGTTTGGGTTGACAGAAAAATGTGGGATAGTGGTGGTAAGGGAGAGGGTTACTTATGCTGCAGTTAGCCTGGTGAGGAGCAAGAACATAGATAGAGAGTTTTTGAGATGGTCTTTTAACAGATCTTTCAAAGTGGACATGTTGTTTTGTGGTAGAGGCATTGAGTTCCATAGTCTGGGCATGTGACTGGAATAAAGGGGTACCCTTCTGAGTAATTGGTCTTGTGAGTGGATAGTAAGGCTTTGTTTGTTGAGTGTAGATTTTTAGGAGGGAGGTGGGTAGGGTACTAGGATACTTTTCAGACTAGGACTCTAGGATTATGTACAAAGTTTTGGACTACAACTAGTTGTGAGAAGATGAGATGTTGAGATAGTTCTAGCCAGTGAAGTTTTTTGAGGGCAGTGTAGTGATGCCCCCAAAAGCGATGTCACAGTCAAACTTAGACATTTTGTTGTAGTTTGGCAGTTTGGTTGGCATGGAGATTTACAAGTTTAGGAAGGTATAAAGTAGTGTTGGTAGTAGATAGGTGGATGCTGTAGTTTTCCTACTAAATTCAGCAGAAGCATAGGGAGGGTGGAGTGGAGGGCACAACCACCCCAAGCAAAAAGTATTAGTAAGAATGAGCAGGAGATGCTTATCTGGCTTTAGTTCATTGCTAGGATTTAATCTGTGGTCAGTATCAGAGGTTTAGCACTCTATGTCCAATATAAAGTATAGGAAGCCACTTGCTAGAAATGTAACACGTAGTTGTAGAGTTTAAGAAGCAAAGGAGAAAGAGGACCATTTTTTCTTCATCAAGTATGAGACGGTTGCATGCATAGAGGCTTTGTGTGGTCATTTCTGAAGATACTAAATAGTAGGGGACCTAAGCTAGATCCTTGAGGTACGCCAACAGTGACTGGTAAAAAAAAAAAGGTAGACCCGATTGCCACTTTACGGCTTTTGTGTTTTTTGGCTAAATATTGGCTAAATATCTAGTGAACAATTGGAGACAGGAGTGTGATAGACCTGTACACTATAGTTTTTGGAGCAGTTTGTTATTTGAGACAGTATCAAAATCCTTTGACAGGTCCATGAATGTTGAGAACCAAAAATCCTTTGACAGGTCCACAAATGTTGAGAAACCATTTTACAATTTTTTTTTTTTATTAAGGTTGATAGTAGTGACAAAGTCCAAGAGGGCAGCTGTGCAATGATGTGGTCTAAATCTGTGCTGGGTAGGAGAGAAGATATTGTTATCTTTGAGGTGGTGGAGTAGCTGAGTGTGAGATCAGTTTAGAGGGGAGGAAGGCTAACGATTGGCCTGTAGTTTTATAATTCTACAGAGTTTCCTCCTTTATCTAAGAGCAGGATTTAAAACGTTTTCCAGATAGAAGGACTGCTTGAACTGATCTGTTGATGGATACTGGGAAGGCTACTGCATTACAGTACATTTATATTATTCTACTGGAAGGTTATCCATAGCTAGGTTTATGGATTTTAATTTGAATACAACTTTTTGATTGCGGATGTGAGGATTGCTTTTACAGTGAAAGAATTATTATGAATATCAATGTGCAGATAGCTAGTAGCTAGTACTGGTACTGATTTTAATGAGTTTGCCAACAATTTGGATGAAGTGAGTGTTGAAATTGTTTGCAATAGCTGCTGGGAAAGGTTGAACGTTCAAGGGTTTGGTTTCTTGGCTTTGCTAAGGTGTAGACATTTATTCATGGAGGCCAATAAAGCTTTAAGATTGGTTAAGTTCTGGAGTGTATGGTTGAGTTCTGGAGTGTAATGTAGAATGTTTTTGTGTGTCTGTAATTACTTCACTTTTAGTGAAGTTACTGATGGAGTTGCCTGAATGTCTGATGGCACTTACATATTTTATTTGGCCAGAATGTCCAGGGTTTATGTTTTTTCTGGATTAATTATTTAGTTTTGTGTTAGCTATGGAACAATATTTACTTTTATTTTCTTTTTTTCCTCTTGGGGCTATTTTATTGACTATATTGAGAAAGATCCAATCAAATTACAGTGCTGCATCATGTTGTGGTAGTATTTATTTCAGTGTCTTCAAGTTACATGAATTTAGTGTAGATGTAAATGTTTGTTCATTAAATTTTGTGATGTTGTCTAAGAGAAAAACAGCCAATCTTATGACAAGATTCATTGTCAAAGAAAATTTGTATGATGAAATGTGTTTCTGAGTCCCATTCGAATCATTCGAAATTCAGCCATTTCGATGATCTCATATAGACCCCATTAGGAAGACACTTGACTTTTCATAGAATACGGCAGTGGGGTTACATATGGGTATACCTTGCAACCTGTTGACAGTGAAAATGGGTGCAAAGGCCCTTAAAGAATAACAACATCCTGCCAAAAATCTTGACATCTAATTAGCATAAAATCTGAATGCCAGATAGTATATAAGTCCCATTCCACGTTCGGGTTAGGGCACGGGTTGTGCGAGTTAGGGTTAGGGAGCGGGCCAGGTAAGTGTGCAATTGTGACGGATGTTAGGGTTAGGGGCAGTTTAAGTGAGTTAGGGTTAGGGAGCGGGTGAGGTGAGTGTGCGATTGTGACAGAATTTGGGGTTAAGGGCGGGTTAAGTGAGTTAGGGTTAGGGCGTGGACAAGGTGAATGTGTGATAGTGAGAATTTGGGGTTGGGGCAGGTTAAGTTAGTTAGGGTTAGGGAGTGGGTGAGGTGAGTGTACAATAGTGACGGACCTTAGGGTTAGGGTCTGGGTTAAGGTAAGTGGATAGATGTGCAGTGTAGTGTAGGCTTAGATGTAGCTTTTAAGTGTATGTGTGTGGATTGCTGCTTTTTCGTGTGCTTGTGGTATGTGTGTGTTTCTCGGAACAGCAAATTCTTTCCTTGGGGAAAAAATTCGCTGTTTTGAGGTTTCAATATTGTTAGGGTTCGGGTTTTGCAGTTCAACCTTACGGCATTCGATAATGAGCCATTTTGATTATCTAATATAGACCCACCTAACGTCCTAATTGGATTACCAGTATATCTGAGTCAGTGTGCAGCTGAAATTTTTCATGGCATTCATCTGCATATTAAGATTATTTAAACATTGCACTCATTCAGTGGAAAACTATTTATCTAAAATAATGGGAACATTATCATAATGCCAGTTTCATCAAAACTATTGGCAAATAAGTGAAAAGACTTCATAAATCTTTCACCAGAATAAACTTGAGACCTGACTGCCTTCTCAAATTGTGTGACGTAAATTTAAACTATATCACTGGTGCATGCAATTAGAATGTCTGATATGAAACTAATTTTATGTTGACTGTAATTGCTAGTATGCTTAAAATATTCAAGACACTTAGTTTTCAGAAGACTTTGGAACAGCAATATTTATATATTAAGGGAAGTGATGATAATGTTACTGATAACAGGCTTACTGAGGTAGAGTTTTCAGTTTCCACTATTAAGAAAGAAAGAAAACCTGTCACATCATGAAAAGTTATACAATATGAAAGACTGTGTTAGATGTTATAATATACACTTATAAGATAAATATTTTTGGCTTACCAGGGGATACATAGAAAAGAAACATGACTGTTTTTTGTAGACTGTCTTAAATATTTGCTTGATGCCGACTTAATATGTAAGAGAAAATTGAAATAATCCATAGAACTTCAATAGTCAGTTTAGTGCAACCAGACAGCAAACCAAGAAATGTGGTTATAAGGTTTATGAACTTTCTAGACAAACTGGTCGTTGTAAGGCATGTTTAGATTATAAGTAACACTAAATTTACAGGAACCCCTGCTATTTATCATGTATTTTCTTCCAAAATTATTAACAAGAGAAAGAGTTTATTTTTTCATACTTTTGATTAAAGAACTTACATCCATAAATATAGTTTTCATTCAGTTGTCCTGCCAGACTTCTGATTTCTCTTTATTTGATGCTATGCATTTTTTTCAGAGCTGAACTATAACCCAACTTGTGTGGACTCTGCTCACTCTGCTTCCAATTCTTTTCAGGTTTTTAAGCAAAATGTATTGTCTAAATGGAAACCAAGAAACCATGTCACTGAAATATGCAAATATGAATGAATTATATTGATGTCTGCAGAAATTAATTTGAACTCTTGGTGCTGATTATATGGTATTATCAGACTGGAAAACTGCCTTTATGTTTTTTCTTCAAATTACTAGACTTGCTTCTAATTGCCTGATTTTCAAAGCAAATTTTACACCATTATCAAATATGTCTTAATAATGGATTTTGGCGGGTTTCATAATATCTTAAACATACTTTTGGATGCCTAGATTACATGTTGCTAATTTTGACTAATTATGTACTTTATTTATCCTTGTGCAAATATGAGTCTCACGCCCTCAGTAATAACTCAATCCACTTTCATTTCAAATTCAGCTCTTCTCAGTTTTTGAGTATACTTTATAATATTTTCCTCTTTGAACTACTATGTAAAAATTGCAGTCAGTCATGGAAGTTTCTAAAATGTCTGTTTTAACATGTTTTCTTTCAACAGGCTGTCATTGCTATATTGATTATTAACATACTTCTTTTCTCAACTGATTATTGTCATCAACAGTTTTCCCATTTTCTACATAGAGTCAGGGTATTACATCAACTGTCATCACCACTGTCCTACCTTCTTTGATAGTCATGCTTGAGTATCACAGAACTTCTGTCATACAACCCATCCATCTCCGTCATGGATGCCCTCATTATATCTTGCCTTTTTCCTTCCCCTACAAATCTTCACAAAGTCACCTTCTGCTTTCTTGTACATGTGCCTGAGTCCCAGTAATCTGTTCTCTTTGACCTTCCCTGCAGTTGGAGCTACTTGAGCTTCTGCTCTGATCTCATTTCTTCAACTGTCCCACAGTGTACATCATGCCTCCCAGCTCAAGCACTTCATTGCCATCATTTTCAGCTTCCTTAACTGCTTTACCTTCACTGCCCAAGTCAAAAAAGGCACTATGGGTACAGCAAAGGCTTTATCCATAATGCAAAAGCCTTTGTAAGAAAGCTGCAGACCATCCCAGGCAAAGCAGAAAGACTTGTTAGCAATCATATCTCAAGCTCTAACAGGATCTCCACTAGAGTAATATCACCTGCATGGCCAACTATTAAAGCTAGTTATCTAGTCTTTGAATCTCAGCACCATTCTAGATGATGACACAACACCATTCAAGGCTAGTATCTTGTATGCCTCAGTTACATGCATGGCAAGCTCAATCATATCCTTCTGCATGTCCATTTGGACTGAGCGCCTAAGGTCATTCACCCTCTTAAGGATAACTACCAAGTCATAACTATATTAGTCAGAATATATGGATTGAAAATCCCTTGTTACATCTCAGATCCTTGCTCTGGAAAGCAGCTGTCACGTGATTCTTATACAGCCTGTTGAGGGTAGCGTCAGTATGACCGACAATAGAGTCATCTATTACTAAAATCCTACAGTGGTACAATGCAGTCTCAGTGGGATGTGAGAACTAGGAGTCTGCATCTTTGTGACGCTTAGGGGAATGTGTACTGGCTGTGGATACGAAGGGTTTAGGTGGGTGTTATGCTGTGTGAACTAATGTCCGAGGTTTCTTAGTGTTAAGCCTGGAAGGCTTAGGCAGTGTTCTCTTAACAACCTCAGTGTAAGCAGGTTTGGTGGAAGTGCTCTGTGCTCTCTGCATAAGTGTGCTGTGGTTTGTAAATGTGCTCTGATGTGAGAAGGTAGCCTCCACATTAGGCAGATTCTTACAGCTCTGATGTACTGGCTCATTGTGAATAGCAACAAAGATTTTTCAATAAGAATGAGGTAGTTACTAGATGGTCTCAGAATACCTAGTGCTATCAGGATATAGATAGAAGATGTAAAGACTGACTGAGATTCAACATTTGCCAGTGCAGATGAAAGTGCATAACAAAACAGGATCGGTTAATCACATTTTTCTTGATATAATACAGATGGGGATAATTGACTGGACTATAAAAAGGTAATATAAAATAAGTCTAAAGGATACAAGAATATCAACTGTGATCATTTTAGTTTTCACAAGGGCAAAAATAAGTAATATAAAAGTGACAGAAATATGTAGGCTCAATAAGTTAATCAGTAACAAGTGACAAATTTAAATCAAATAGTTCTACCCAGTAGGTTAGTGTGGTTTCTACCAAACTAGTAAAAGATTCCATGCATAACATGAGCAAATGAGGCAAAAGGCGTTATTTTTATGTTGTCACACACTTAACTATCTTTTGTGATGTGCTTGAGTCAACCTAAAATAACGCACAGACACTGTCACACAGTTAACTATCTTTTGTGATGTGCTTGAGTCAACCTAAAATAACGCACAGACACTGTCACACACTTAACTATCTTTTGTGATGTGCTTGAGTCAACCTAAAATAACACACAGACATTGTCACACACTTAACTATCTTTTGTGATGTGCTTGAGTCAACCTAAAATAACGCACAGACACTGTCACACACTTAACTATCTTTTGTGATGTGCTTGTCAACCTAAAATAACGCACAGACACTGTCACACACTTAACTATCTTTTGTGATGTGCTTGAGTCAACCTAAAATAACGCACAGAAAAACTGTCACACACTTAACTATCTTTTGTGATGTGCTTGAGTCAACCTAAAATAACGCACAGACACTGTCAAACACTTAACTATCTTTTGTGATGTGCTTGAGTCAACCTAAAATAACGCACAGACACTGTCACACACTTAACTATCTTTTGTGATGTGCTTGAGTCAACCTAAAATAACGCACAGACATTGTCACACACTTAACTATCTTTTGTGATGTGCTTGAGTCAACCTAAAATAACGCACAGACACTGTCACACACTTAACTATCTTTTGTGATGTGCTTGAGTCAACCTAAAATAACGCACAGACACTGTCACACACTTAACTATCTTTTGTGATGTGCTTGAGTCAAACTAAAATAACGCACAGACATTGTCACACACTTAACTATCTTTTGTGATGTGCTTGAGTCAACCTAAAATAACGCACAGACACTGTCACACACTTAACTATCTTTTGTGATGTGCTTGAGTCAACCTAAAATAACGCACAGACACTGTCACACACTTAACTATCTTTTGTGATGTGCTTGAGTCAACCTAAAATAACGCACAGACACTGTCACACACTTAACTATCTTTTGTGATGTGCTTGAGTCAACCTAAAATAACGCACAGACATTGTCACATACTTAACTATCTTTTGTGATGTGCTTGAGTCAACCTAAAATAACGCACAGACACTGTCACACACTTAACTATCTTTTGTGATGTGCTTGAGTCAACCTAAAATAACGCACAGACACTGTCACACACTTAACTATCTTTTGTGTTGTGCTTGAGTCAACCTAAAATAATGCACAGACACTGTCACACACTTAACTATCTTTTGTGATGTGCTTGAGTCAACCTAAAATAACGCACAGACACTGTCACACACTTAACTATCTTTTGTGATGTGCTTGAGTCAACCTAAAATAACGCACAGACACTGTCACACACTTAACTATCTTTTGTGATGTGCTTGAGTCAACCTAAAATAACGCACAGACACACAATTTTTTTGATGTTTGCTGTTTTTGCCTTTTGATATCACTGGCTCATTTTTGGCCATTCAACATTATGGTCATTTGACAATCCAACAGGGATCTTTATATAGATATGTGCTGCTTGGTTGACCAAACAACATATAGAACCTAACCTGATTGAGAACAAGCACTTGAAAACACAAACATAGAAAAACAATTAAACATTTGCAGGGGGGCAAGTCCACCCTGCACATGTGTACCCCACCTGATAATTGCATATAGCAACTCTGCAATCACACATCAGTGGGGTGGGAAAAAGGCAAATTCCCAATCCCCTCGTTGTCATGATCTTGACTAAACAAAAAAAGCTGGTATGTGTGATCAGCTGACTTTCAATAAAACATACCAGATTTTTTTCCTTCGACAAAATGAATGTTTGACAGAAGGAATGTATCTCATATCCATATATATATATATATATATATATATATATATATATATATATATATATATATATAGAGAGAGAGAGAGAGAGAGGTTATTAATGCCAGTAGCACATATCACAGTGAAACTAATTTTTGTTATGGTTGAAAAATGAAAAACACAAGTTTATTAGAATCTATCTCAACATCAAACACCAGAATGCTGAAAATAAAATAAATAAATAATAAAATAAATGCATTCCTTGCTTGAAAATAAGAACTGTTTACCATATCTAGCATGGCTGTCTCTGTTAGAATACAGCCGGGTAGCTGCCTTTAAGGATCGCCGTGAAGTAAAGCATTTCTTTTCATAGTATACAGCTGCAGCAGCTGTGCTTTTCAGCTGTACCGTTGTACGACAAAATGCAGCTGCAGCCTTTTGGTTTCAATGATGTAACTCACAGGGATATGTCTCGCGAGCTACACGCCAGAACCCGTATTACATACTATGAATATATGTAGCTCTATACTTAACTATAGAGTTGATTTATAAGATGGTGATAGTATTATTATTATATGTTGTTTTTAATTATGTCTTTCCATGTAAGTCGTTTCTTTTTTCTCTGTACCATGATAGGTTCATAGGTTCATAGGTTCATACTAGGCTATCTGCCCAAGGGCATTTATAAGCCTAGCCCATAGTTATTTGGCTTTCGCCACCCCTTTAGTTTGAATAAAACTATGCCTATTATTTAGCTGTGCCTCTGTCAAGCAGTGACATTGAAGTAATCCCTGGGGTATATCTGCGATCCCCCATCCATTGGTCAAGATTCCTCTTGAACAAGGCCAGTGAGGTGCTCTGCCTCACATGTACCGGGATTTTGTTCCACAGCATAGGGAGTCTCTGGGTGATGAATCTGTCCCTCCAGCACGTTCTATTAATAACCGTGTCAAGGTTTAAGTCTCCCGCCCTTGTGGTTCTGAGGGATCTAGATTTTTTGAGGTGAAGCATATTCATCAAATCAGGGTTTGACATGGCCTTATATGTCAGGCACAGGTCACCTCTGAGCAATCGGTATGAGACTGAATAGAGCTGGAGTTCTTTCAGTCGGGCAGCATAAGACATATTTTTGAGACCCTTTATCCTTTTGGTGAGGAACTTTTGGGGCCTTTCCAGCTGCTGCAGGTGTCGGGTCAGATACATTCGAGCGGGCATTGTACTCAATCATAGGTCTAATGAGTGATGAGTACAGGGGACGATGACCTCCCTTGATCTAGATGTGAATCCCTTCATGATCAGGTGGGCAATGTAGAAGGTTTTCCTAACCACTTTAGCAACATGAGTATCAAACGAAAGGCTACTGTCAACCTGGGTCCCCAGATCCCTGATGACTTCTTCTGTGCTCAGTGGATTGCCACCTATATGGTAGTTAGGGTAACCTTGTTTTTCCCGAAGGGTATGACTATGCATTTCTTGGCATTTAACTTTAGGCCATGGCTCTGGCACCAGTTATCCGTTTCTGTGAGGCCCTTCTGAAGGATATCTGTGTCAGATGTGTTTTCGACTATGGCCCAGTTTGCAGTCATCTGCAAACTTTGTCAGCCATAACCCTCCTGTGTTTGCTTGTACTTCAGAAAAGTAGATGCCGAACAAGAGTGGACCCAGGACTGAGCCCTGTGGGACACCACTTGTGACAGGCTTTGAGTCTGACATGGCTCCAGCAACTCTGACCCTGTGGGTTCTGTCACTTAGCCAGTTTGCAACCCATCTTGTGATGTATGGGTTTACATTCAAGCTGATGAGTTTTTCGATGATACCTGAGTGGGGTATTGTGTTGAAGGCCTTTGCCAGGTCAAGGTAGGCTGTATGGACTGCCTTTCCCTCATCAATGGCCTTGGTGACTGTCTCGAAAAAGTCAACCAAGTTTAAAAGGCATGATCTGCCTTTGACAAAGCCAAACTGGGTTGGATCTAAAGTCTGCAAGTTCCCTATGTCTTTATTTAAGAGTTCCATTATGATCCTCTCCATGGCTTTGCAGATAAGGCTTGTCAAGCTAATGGGATGGTAATTTCCAGGGTCGGTGGAGGCACCGCCCTTGTGAAGTGGGACCACAGTAAACGCCACTCCTTATCCTGAGGTGAGGCTAAGATTAAACAGCTGTCCTAACTGCGGGTTTAATTCCTCATTGAGTTCGTGGAGCACACAGCTGGGGACACCATCCGGTCCCATGGATGCTGTGTTTTTTGCTTTGGAGAGAGCAGTTCTCACCTGGGCGTTGGAGATGTTTGGGGGCAACAATCCTCTGGTATAGATATCTCTCCTTTTGGGGGGGAGGGAGAAGTTTGCACTGAACCTGTCAGCCAGTATGTTGGCAATGTGTGTAGGTTCAGTAATCTTCACATCATTTTGAACTAATTCTGAGCATATCTGGGAGTTTCCTCCTAGGTTTCTAACATAGCTAAAGAAGGCCTTATGATTGTCTTTTGAGTCCTTGGCGATTTTTCTCTCAAAATTTGCCTTGGATGATTTTATGAGAGCTCTTAGTTTTTACTTATAATGATCAAAGGTGTCTTACCTTTCAAGGATTTTGCTCTATCTTGTAGTAGCTTCCTCCTTTTGTTGTAGAGCTTGTTTATGGCTGGGGTCCACCAGACTGGACGCTTGCCTTTGGTACAAAGAGTCTTAGTTTTGTTTGGGATTGCCTGATCCATGCAGTCCTGTAGGTGCTGGTAGAAGGCATTTGTAAGTGATTCAGCAGTTTGAGTAATGTTTACCACTGGCTCAGGGGCCTTAAAGGAGACCACACTAGTTTTAGAAGTGTGAAGTCGGCTTTTGAGAAGTTTTTCACTGTGGTCTTTTTATTTCAGGTGGGGGCGGGATGAGGACCTCCAGCGAGATTAGTTTATGATCTGATCTCACCAGTGAGGAGTATACTAACGGTGTTGAACATTGTGATCCCATGTTCGTGATGATGAGATCAAGTATGTTTTCTCCTCTTGTGGGGATGGTGACTAGTTGTTCCATGGCATTTGAGTTTATGAACTCCAGGAACCTTTGGGCTAGAGTGTTTGGGCTTGAGTAGTGTTCCCAGTCTATATTAGGGTAGTTGAAGTCACCTAGTATGATGGTGTTTGGAGATACATTTATCCCTCCATTGTTTTCAGGAAGGCCATGTGAGGTTCCTGAGTTTGAGAGGGTGGCCTTTAACATGCTACAAATTGCAGAGCAGTCTTGCCTATGGTTAATTGCACCTGGATGGTCTCCGATGCATCGTGCGTTGCCACCAACCTTGAGGTGTGGGTGTCCTTTATGAATATGGACACCCCCCTCCTTTCTTGGTGTTGTCCGGATTTTGGGGCCGGAACGCATGATATGAGGTGAAACCTGCTAGTGCTGGGGTGCTCTCAGGAGCCTTGAACCAGGTTTCTGTCACAGCACAGACATCAATGTTCTCCATACTGAGAAGGGCCTCGAGTGCATGCATCTTGAGATTGAGACTTCTGGCATTGAGCAGCATTACCCTTAGTTTTTACTTTTTGTATTCTAGGGTGGTAGGTTTAGAATTTGAGCCTTGCCTAAAAAGGCACTATGGGGTGGCAAGTGCCTTTGCCAATATCCGAAGCCTAGGGTGACAGGTGCAAGCCGTCCCTTGAAGCAGCGTGGCTTGTCCAGCATGTCATCCCAGGCAGACAGACATTGGATCCCCTTTGAATGACACCAGAATTTAAGCCAATTATTAAAGCTGATCATCTTATCACTGTATTGTGGCATCATTCTAGGTGAAGGTAGGATACTGCTCAAGGTCAGGGTCATACCTGCCTGGGCTACATAATCAGAGAGCTCCTCAATGTCTCTTTTCATGTAGTCCAAGGAGGTACGTCTCAGGTCGTTGACACCAGCGTGGACAATGACTGAGTCGTACTTGTACCTGCTGTTGAGAGACCAGTGCTTGTGTTATGTGGCGGATTCTAGCTCGACAGGCAGCTTACTGTGACCTTCTCCTTACTCAGTCTGGTGAGCGGGACGTCAGTGTGTCTGACTATGGAGTCACCTATGACAAGTATGTTTGGTGTTGTATTTGGCCTTAAGGGCAGTGACTGCTTTGCACACTGATTTTGTTGTTTATGTGTTGTTTGTGTGGTGTATTGAGTTTGCAGTTGCTTGGGTGTCTGCTTTGGAGGCCTCTGCTGTTTAGGTAAATTTTACTCAGAGCCTCCGAGTATGTCTTAGTGTGTTTATGTGTTTGATTCAGTGGTGTGGTTGAGTTATGTGAGACTGGTATTGTGGTGTGTGTAGTTGCCTTCTCCTCTTGCCTGGTCTTGCCAGTCCTGAGTTGAGAGAGCTCAGCCTCCAGTCTGGCTAAATAGCTGCATCTCTCACAAGTGTTAGTGTTACGTGGGAGGAGGAGAGGGTTGTCCGTGTACATGAGGCAATTGTAACATTGTCTCAGAATTCCCAGATTCACCAACTGGGCAGGAGAGGACGCCAGCATCTGACCCTTCGACATGCTAGAAAGAATTATGAGTTGGTTTGAGACAGAAAAGTAGTGGGCTTAGCAGGGAAGTGGGCACTTCTGGGGGGTTTTGCTAGTGAGAGATTTGTATAATATAGGAGTGCTTGACCTGCAAAGAGAATGCTTATAAGACAAGGGATATGCTTATAAGACAAGTGCTGAGCTTTTTGAGAAGAAAAAGCTATTTGTAACAAGTGCTGCACTTTTTAGAGTAGGTGTAAACTGTTTAGGTTCCTAACAGAGCAGTTCTAAGGGAAAAATTGAAGAACAGACTTTCTGGAGCCAGAAAGAGTTTAACCTTGTTTAACCGGCACTGCCCGATGCTGCTCTAGTGGCAACTCTGCTTCATCCTAAAGCATGTTAAAGCATGCTTGATAGCAGGGGCTGGAAAGAAGCAGGAATAGACCCAAAAGGGAAAATAAAACTACAGTTTCAAGTCAGTAACCACCTCTACGGGGCAGGGAAGCTGCTCAATGTTAGTCACTGCCACTGATCAACAGAGAGACCCTCCTTCAGCCCAAGCAAAAATGGCCTCACAGAAACTTTCAAACAGTTCAGGAACAGCAAGCCTGTAACTGAACAATTTTAACTCTCAGAAAAGTGGGAAAAAAGCAAGATTTTTTTTTTGTTTTGTTTTTTACAGAGATAGCAGAGGTTCACAAGTAATATCAAGTTATAACAGTGCAGTAAATGACCCCACACAAGAGTGCTAGGTCAAGGACAGAAAATATGCAAGTTTTAAGAAAAAAACGATTTAAAATTAAGTGCAAACAGGAAATTCAGCAAACAGCTTTTGGTTGTGCTCTAAATACAGCTACTAATACAGAAATCAAGTTTAACAAGCCAGAAAATGCTCAAGCTAGGCAGCTATGCAGAAAAACTTAGCAAATAAACAGAGAAAAATACTTAAAATCTCAAAAGTGGCTCCCTTATTCTCTCAGCATTTTTTTCCTCTTGGAGGGTGCTTCACCAACAGCCAACAAGCCCGAAAAGACGCCCAAACCAGGAGGCAACTAGGTTTTAAGAGAGGAAGATGAAGGAGTTATGGAAATGACCCCTAGTGGCCAATAAAACTACAGTTTCAAGTCAGTAACCACCTCTACGGGGGGCAGGGAAGCTGCTCAATGTTAGTCACTGCCACTGATCAACAGAGAGACCCTCCTTCAGCCCAAGCAAAAATGACCTCACAGAAACTTTCAAACAGTTCAGGAACAGCAAGCCTGTAACTGAACTTTTTTAACTTTCAGAAAAGTGGGAAAAAAGCAAGATTTTTGTTTTTGTTTTTTACAGAGATAGCAGAGGTTCACAAGTAATATCAAGTTATAACAGTGCAGTAAATGACCCCACACAAGAGTGCTAGGTCAAGGACAGAAAATATGCAAGTTTTAAGAAAAAAACGATTTAAAATTAAGTGCAAACAGGAAATTCAGCAAACAGCTTTTGGTTGTGCTCTAAATACAGCTACTAATACAGAAATCAAGTTTAACAAGCCAGAAAATGCTCAAGCTAGGCAGCTATGCAGAAAAACTTAGCAAATTGCACAGAATCTCATCTAATCTATACTTGTATACATCAAAATAACAATAAAGTTACTTTTGACTTTTTGGCTTTTTTTTATTAAAGCCATGAAAAGAATGAAAATGTTCTGAGCTTAGCTTGCAAGATAAAATTCATACAGAAGAGACCACAGATTTTCTACCTGAAGAGCAGTTAGAGAAATCCGTGCCAAAATAAAAAAGTAGAAAATAAGTGAATTTCTCTTAAGAAATAAAGAAGTATTCTCAGAAATGCCTAGGATATTTAAACCAATAGAACATAACAGAGAGATAACACCTAGGATGATGGTTTGACTGACATCTTGCAGAGTTCCTGAGTCACGTAAACAATTAATAGAAGTTCAAAAGATGCATACACACATCACAATGAAACAAGACCCTGGATTCACTATCTTTCCGTGCAGAACTAGCTTAGTCCTGCATGGAAGCGGCCATTTAGGAGCAGGATGGCAGCATGTCATGCATATTAATGAAGGTGCACTGCCTGAGGTCCTAAACGGACACAGAGTGTGCACGAGTGCAGGGGGCATGTCTGAGAGCAGAGCTCTCAGAATATACATGCCCCTGCAATGTAGAACAGCAGAGTATGAATAAGAATGAGCAAGATCTCTCATAGGTGTTCGCATACCCCCCGCAACATCCCCCCACATTTACAAGAGCAATAGTTAAAACATAAAATATAATGTTTTTTTTTCAATGAACCTGATTAAATTTAACCATAGATTTGCAGGTTTGCCCATCACTTAGCTATGGTTAATGCAGCTTAAATGTCAGAAGAGGATAAAAAGCAAGATATATGCAAATGGAGCAGTACAGCAATAGTGTAGTGGGCAGAGCATTCACCTTATGAGCAGTCATTTTCGGTTCAAGTCCCACTCCAGTACTATCCATTTTCCATGTCAAATCACTGTATGATCAATTTATTTTGTTGCATAACCTATGATGACATATATTTATAACATTTATATATTTATAACATATATTTGTGAACTGGAGTACTGCATTAAATGCAGATGGGAGGTGTCATTGTCATAATGTTGCAAAGTTCACAGGTAATCACAAGTGTCCCATACAGTATATGTACACAGGAATCAGGGATACAAATGGAAGGTAAAATGTGTAATGAATAACTCCATACAGTTTCCAAATCAATTACCTTCCCAATAACCATTAGACATTACTGTCTAAATTAGTGCGGTGGTAAGCGGGAGTAAGCACTAGTAAGCAAGTGTAAGCACTATTAAGCAGTAGTAAGTGGGAGTAAGCATATTTAAGCAGTAGTAAGTGAGTTTAAGCCCGTTTGTGTGGGGATAAGCAATGCGCACACAGGTGAAGCAATATTGAAGCTAAATCTCTATAAGCATATTTAACCGAAGGTTAGCATAGCTTACCCTCGTGCAAACCCGCTTACAAGTTCTTTAAAAGTACCTAAATCACTCTCTATTCAACAGCCGCTGTTCTGGCCAGAAACAAAATAAAGAGCTTTGCAGGTCTTGAACCCAGGACCCTGTACACTATAGTCACAGCAGTTAACCACTAAGCCATTACAGCAGTGCAAATGATTGAGGTATCACCAAACAGATCTTCACTATAGGAAATTCAAACTGAACATGTGAAAGGAATCTATATACAGTGTTATGTTATATAACCTGCTACATAAGATAAACATGTGAACTGGAGTACTGCATTAAGCACAGATGTGAGGTGTCATTGTAATAAAGTGTTGAAATCCCCTAATAAGCACAAGGACCCCATACATGCGTACACATGAATCATGGATACCAAACACATATATAACATGTAATGAATAATAAATCAATGCCACAATGCAAACATAATGCAACTTAAATATTATTAAGCAATGATAAGCATTGCACAGCCCAGCTTAGTAGGTGTAAGCAATGTGTAGGCCAGCTAACTCAGTTTGCCCATTGGTATACCCCTTTAAGCAATGCTAGCCTTAGGTAAGCAGGTTTGCCCATAGCTTAGCCTTTTCAAAACCATCCAGTCACTACAAAGTGTGGGAAACTGGCCCTATTTAAACCCAACAGGTGGGAATACATCTCATAACTGGTTGTAGCCTCCCCTTGTAGGAACGATGTCTGGAATGGGAGAGGGTGTGCACTTTTGGGTGCAGTGCTGGGGCATCCAGTAGTCCAGAGTCATGGCAGGACTCCTTGTGAAAGACCATGACATGAGAATGCTGCAGGGCCAGTACCAGGGTTCCCAGTACAAAATGCAAGCCTGGGACCATCTTGCCCATGACCTCACCAGTGCCACTGGCATACCCCAAACTGGTGAGCAGGTCAGGTATCACTATGTCTACCTGAAGTGTTGAAAGGGGGATCTCTTGGATCAGTGGATCCAAGAGGCTAAGAGGACGGGTGGACCCAGCCATGTGTATCAGTCCACTACCAGTTTAATAATTGCCAGCTCATGTATATTATGGATAGGTATGGCTAAATATTCCTCTTATGTCTTTCACAGCGGCAAGTAAATGGGCTATTAACCAGGAGGCCCATGGATGTCGATAGGAGCGGTTGCGATGCAAGACAGGTTAGTAATACTCTTGCATGCACTGTCATAGGAAATAAATCTAAAAGTAGTAGTAAGTTAATTGCCTGTATAAAACCTGTATTGTTTAAGGCATGTACTGCATATACCAGAGAATATGGCAGGAAGAGTCTCATATAGGTTGCATGTAAATAAAAGCATAATAGCCTGACAATAAAGCTCTAACTGCTGGACTGCTTGTGTTTACTCTGGTATCATATGGTAATGTAGATTTGCAATCACTTAATAGTACTGTTGTATTAAGCACTGTTACCCACACTGTGCTACATAAATAAAATGTGTAGGAATGTCTGTATATGACTGGTGTAATCACAAGAGGTCATATAGTACAACTGAGAGAGACATAGACAGAAAACTGTGAAAAGACAGGCAGCAAAATCCAAATAGCACACTTGACTTGAGATGTGAACTGTTGTATTTTTAGCACACACAGCCATGGTTCGAATCCTGGGAGTGGTAGTAGGCTGCATACAGAATCATACCCCACAACTGTACAGATATGTCCAGAATGTCCAGTAAATTGGCCCATATCTGCTGCCTGTCCCCCTGGGAAATAAGTGGGATGATCCCAGATGTTTAGGCAGCAAACAAGAAATACAACGGATTGTCAGACATCTATAAGAGCAAACCTGTCACTCTAGCAACTCCCCAAAATGTTATTAGAGTAATAATACAAATATGTCCCATCTACATCCCCATGTTGTCAAGTTGTGACCAGTGTGTGTACAGTAACAGACTGAGATGTATGTGCATAATACTAATATGGAATCTGGTAATTTGTGTGGCAACATTCAGGTAATGCTAACAAACATTGCTCCCACAGGTCTGTCAGATACAAACACTGTGGGAGCAATGTTTGTTAGCATAATTTGTGTGGCAACATTCAGGTAATGCTAACAAACATTGCTCCCACAGGTCCGTCAGATACAAACACTGTGCCTATAAATAAAAGATTGATACCCTGTACTGGTACTGTTTATTCTGATATTGTATGGCATTCTTAGTGTTGCAGTTGCTGTGAATAATAAGGTATTACTCACCACTGTCACCCACACTGTGCTACATAATATAACTGTCTAGGACATCATGTATAAGAGTGTTGTAATACAAGGCCAGAATGTAAAACCACAGGAGAATTATAGACATAAATCAGATAAGAGATACACAGCAATATTTATATAGCACACACAACTGTGATGGAGAGTGTTTTATTTTTAGCATACACAGCCATGGTCTGAATCCTGGGAGTGGTAGTAGGCTGCATACAGAATCATACCCCACAACTGTATAGATATGTCCAGAATGTTCAGCAAATCAGCCCATATCTTCCGGCTGTCCCCCTGTCCCCCTGGCATATCAGTGTGCTAATCTCTAACATGTAGGTAGCATTTCATGTCATATAACTGACTGTCAGGCCTGTACATATTTGGAAAATGTCAGTGAAAACAAACCTGTCATTGTACAATTCACTATAGATTTGAGAGGGCAATAGTAGAAATATGTCCTGGTTCACCTGCATGTGGTCAAGACATGCCCAGAGTCTGTGCAAAAAGAGATGGACAGGTATGTGCATAACATCAACCTGGCATCTGGGAGTATGTGTAGAAACAGTTAGTGTTAACAAACAATTCCTTCACAGGTATACCAGGTAAGACGTGTATACTGCAGGTAAAACCAGTTCATGTATATAGTTGTCGACAGCCATACCCCTGTCCAAAGTAAGGCAATAGGGTAGTGTACTAATACTTGTAAGGTACAGATAACAGCACTGACTAGAAAAGTAATACGAACTACAGGAATATACTAGTTGTTAATTGACATCTTCCCCCAACCCCACCATATCTGCAACAATAAACTAAATACCCAACTCAATTGGTATGTGCTGACTTAACTCTAATGTTGGGACATATGTCCTAATGTTCGATAATTATTTAAATCTGTTTCTATGCATGTGCTATGTTTAAATACTCCCACATTGGTGGCATGGTGCCATCAATGCACATGCATGCTTTTGTAATTACCACTTTGGTCCCATATATGCATGTGTTCTGTTTGCTATGCAACTGTTCCATATCTGGTGTTTGGGTTAATGGGAATATCTATGCATGCTGTTATACCTAATCCTGGAATGTGTTGACTATTACTAACCCACATATGTTGATAACACTTAAACAGCATAGCAAGAATGGGAATGCGGGTGCCAACAGACCTAACTGTCCCACCACAGCTGGCCATGGCAACGTGCACCAGCATGTCTTGGGCCCAACCCGGGACCTCCTCGTCCAGTGGTCCTGCACCACCTTCGGGTGGAACTGCCTCAGGGGATGGGGCTTGCCACCTTGTGGGAGAGGGTATGGACAGGAACATGTCACCCGTCGCCAGGTCCAGGTCATGGTGTGTAGCGAGCTCCACAGGGAGTTCGGAGATTTGCTACGCTAACTTGAGGGCCATGTGTTGTGACTAGAGGGTCGGCCTGGCTCTCTTTGGCTCTCTTTGGGGCTGTGAAGGTGCAGTGTTGACTGCCCATGGGTGGGGACCTCAGTCCCACTGTTTCCACTAGGGGGTTCATGGGCTTCCACTTTCCCAACACCCCTCCCCATCAAGGTGTTTACCCCCCACATGTGTCATATACCACCCCTGTATGCATCTTGTTTGTCTTGTCTGTTAACCTACCCAACCTACCTCCCCAAATATACCTACTATCCCTCCCCAACATCCCACTCTCACCTGAAAAAAAAAGGACAATCTGTTCCACAAAAAAAATATCACCCCATACATAGCTGTCCATTTCACACACGTGTCCACTGGACACATGTAATTTGGTCTAATTGGCTTAACAACATATTATTGTTGTCCTCAACCTTTTCTCAGGGGGAAGAGTGCCCAAATATATCTCCAAATTCAGTGTATATGCACAGCTGTTGTAGAAGAAATGGGCAGCTATGGACCTTCCCTACTCCCTTCCTGCACATCCCTAGCTATTTTCCCCTACTGTCTTTCCCTCTTTGTGCCTCTTTTTCACCACTTTCCTACCAACCCTTTTTCATTTCTTTTAAAGAAATTAGTGCGGGGATAAGCAGGAGTAAGCACTTTTAAGACGCAGTAAGCGTGTTTAAGCTTGTTTGCACGGGGGTAAGTAATGCCTACATATGGTAAGCAATTTAGAAGTTGAGTATAAGAAACTGTAACTGGAAGTTAGCAGTGCTTACCTCTGTGCAAACCTGCACAAACCTGCTTACAACTGCTTAAAAGTGCCTTAATCACTCTGTATCCATCGGCCCTTGCTCTGCCCACACATCAACAGCCTCTGCAAGGCTCAAATCCAGGACCCTGCACACTATATCCAAAGTAATTTACCACTAAGGCATGTTGGATATACATAACCCTGATGTTTTCACAAATATATCGTCCAGCCCAGTCATTCAACAGTGCAGGAAATGTATTTATACATGTAGATGTATGTGTGTGTGTGTGTGTGTGTGTGTGTGTGTGTGTGTGTGTGTGTGTGTGTGTGTGTGTGTGTGTGTGTATATATATATATATATATATATATATATATATATATATCTATATGTGTATATACAGATATATATCTATAGATATAAAAGAGAACGTAACAAATACATATATGACCACAGCCACCATTAATGGGGGTGAGGGGACCCAAGAAACATACGTCTTGTATGTATTGATTTCCCCCCTACAGCCAAACAGTTCTACCTTATAGGTTCATAGGTTCATAGGTTCATACTAGGCTATCTACCCGAGGGCATTTACAAGCCTAGCCCATAGTTTTGTGGCTTACACCACCCCTTTAGTTTGGGGAACTATGCCCATTATTTTGCTGTGCCTCTGTCGAGCAGTGACACTGAGGTAATCCCTGGGGTATAAAAGGTTGTTGTGGGGGCTCGAACCCTGCCTGCCTACTCTTAAGCCGGAAACTCTACCGCTAAGCTATTACTTCTTACAATACAATACCAACTGTTGAAAATCCCATAACCAGGATCTGACATAACATAGGCACAAGATGTTGACAGTAATCCATCCCACCTGTATGATGTCAGGCTGGTATCAGTAGCATATCATGCAGTACAGTCTGGCTACCATAGGGAATGTACAATGTGGAAGCAATAAATATTCTTAAGATATGTATACGCAGACACACATATGCAGATACACACACATACATATATATATCTATATATATATATATATATATATATATATATATATATATCTATATATATACATATATATAGATATATATATGTAACTACACATGCACACACAGAGATATGTATAGGAAGATACATATTTAGAGGGTGCACACCATCTGGAACAGCCAGTATGCCTTCAATTGCCACCTTACCAACTGGACACTGTATGAGTCACCCATACAACAGACAATTGTTGCCTGCAACATATACCCACAGAGAGGTCAAAGGCTATAACACCACACACAGGAGTGCATACAAGACACAGCTTTATTTGTGTACTATTACAGTTGTATATGCCAAGCCATATAGCTGTTTAGACTTTGAAATACATATAAACAGACTAATGCAACTGTCAAGCAGATAAATTAATACAGTATTCTGGAAAGCATTACATATGATGCTGTCCAGGCCAAGGCCTTCAAGTAGTACAACAGTAAAGACAGCCTGGGCCTCAGGATAACAATCAATCAACAGTAAGTAATGCAGATGTATAGTCCAGCAGCCTCTATCTACACTCTGTACACAATCTCTTGGGAGTAAAGACCTCAGATGGCAAAATGGGATGTATATGTTACATAACAAGGCATGACTGAAGCCATCACAATCACACTGACAAACAGAACAGTCTGTATGGAAGGAAGCAGTAGGCCTGCATTTTCCCAAGGTGAATCGTATGGTAATGTACATCCAGATATCTTAAGGCAGCTTACCCCCAATACCCCTCACATGTTGTAACAGCCTAGGTTAGTTATGGTGCATCCCCTCCATAAACTGACATACAGGGCGATATACCACTGTTACATACACTGGCCTCTGGACTGCATAAGGGCACACATGTATTGTGCAGATGAAGCCCACACATATATGGACCCAACCCCACAGTAAGTGTGGGGGCCACAACAGCAGTGGAATGATGGCAGGAATGGCAGCATGACATACTCACAGGCCACTACATAGAAACCCCTGACAGCATGTCATATGGACAAAGCCTGGTATTTAGGTGGAGGACAGAGGCTGGTACACAGGCCCATATGTGAAATAGTGTTGTCATACACTAAGCAAGTCGTTGGTGTTACAGGATAGTCTGCAACGTACCCTTAATCAGGAATATGAAGTCAGAAACACAAATGGATGTCGCCATGTACTGATAGAACTCAACACACACACAGCCAGTGATATATCTGACAGAAGACCTGTGTGGTGGACAGGCAAAACCTAACACACACCTCTGGTCATCAAGTGGATAGGCACACAGTTGAGAGCTATGCAGACAGACTGCAGTCCATGTTAAACTAGTATGTACACACAAACCCTGTAACACTGGTGCTATACAATGCATGCAACAACAGTACTCACACTCTGTTTGTAGTTCTGGAACCTCATACAAATATGTAGCTGGCCTGAGTCTGCAAGTTCTCTTGTAAAAGGTATTGCTAGCTGCTGTCTGTAACACTGCTGCCCACACTCAGGAAGGATGTCTACCATACAGGAAAGATAAAGGGACCACGCCCACATGATGTAGGGATTTATAGTAGTGGATTGCCATGACAGTGGTAATTGGAAGTACTACACAGCATGATGCATGCAGGTAGCAAGTGGAGGACACTGACTGGTGCAGAGGCCATCACCTGATCATGCTGCAATCTATTCCAAGCAGCTCAATCCATTTAATGGAGAGAGAGAGAGAGACAGACAGACAGACAGACAGAGAGAGAGAAAGAGAAAACAGGAAACAGAAAACAGATCCAGAACCACAACCACACCAAAAAAGAAAACAAAGGAATCAGGCTAAGGTCATAGCTAAGGAGATGAAAAAAAAACTCCTACAAGGATACTATCCACAAAAGACCTCATCCCCACAACAGGTATGTGAAGTATATATGCATGTAATTGACTGTAGTACTTGGTCCATGATACTGGGGTAGATGATGTGGAATGATATACATGTGTCATCAGATGTTGCTGTTGTAATGATCTTCAGCTGAATAACTGCTATGGACATTAGAGTCTGTCCCTATGGGTAGTGAGCCATACCCGTCAACTGTGTAGAGCAGCACTGACTGACAAGATGTAACCCAATATAGTGTGTGTTGTGTAATGGAAAGGATGTATATTACTGTGGCCAATAGATGCTAGTGGAAGTAATGCCATAATGATGGACACATGAGTTCCAGAGCCATCCACTTGCAGAACACTCAGGTTAACATGTATTGTAGCATGCCAAAATGCCATAGGTGTGTATTAGGGTTACCTGCAAGATGGCCCTATATATACCCCCTAATGTTAGGCTTGTGCCCATATGTGGCACCTGTCTGTGTTGTAGCAAGGCAGTGTGTAAGTGTATAAGTGGTAGTATTGTGGACTTGTACTGTTGATGTACTGTAATGCTGCACCCATCCTGTAGCAATGCCAGAGCCGTGGCCAATGACATTGCATCTCTCACACTCTTATGTAGGTCCCTCTGGTATACCACCAAGGCAGCAACCTGTAGATGGTGAGTATGGTTTATGTTGATGCTTGCCAATACACCGGGCAGGTAATGGCTATGGTATGTTACATGTACACATCTAAAACACCTACCCATAATACATG
>NC_056742.1:399980036-400175036 GCF_019279795.1 Protopterus annectens | reverse complement strand
GCAAGGTGGGTCAGTGTCCCTCCTGCATGCATTCTGATGTTGATGTCCATACAGACACGGAAGATGATGATAGTACTGTTGATGCCCAGGTGGGGTTGTCAGGGGCTGAAACTGCACCATCATTTGACATCCCCCTCTTAGCCACCCCAACCCCGCACACAGTTTTAGTGTCTATATATACCCCATCACCAGTGGCCATAGCAGAGGGACAGTTGGCATTTGGTGACAGTGCACAGGAGTATCTCTGTGTCTGGTCACAGCAGGCATAGCCGGATGTCCTGCAGGGCACCACATAGGAGATGTTCCAGGGTGCTTGTGGTAGGGCCGCTGGTCATCATGCCCCTAGCAGAAGGGCAACAACTGGTACCACCAGGTGCATGTTTCAGGCTGTCCTGGGGGCACAGGCACATATGGAACTGTGCACCAGACATGGCCTGAGGCTGCAGACGGTTGCTCTCATATCTTCAAGTGACAACTTCCATAAACTGTCTGGTCTGGTGCCTTCTGTGCTCATACCGAGGTCATGGATAGATGGTTTGGTGAGATGATGGGCCCCACTGACAATGGTTTGTCTGTGCATGAACATGTGGGAGTGCAACAATGGCTGCTTGGACATAGGCCAGCAACACCAACAGCTGGCGGTCAACGTGGATGTGCTAGGTCACCAAGTGCTCCCATAGAGGCAGTATCAGCTGCAGCACTGCAGGGGGGGGTGCTGTCCACACCACACCGCAGCAGGCCATGAGCACGTGGTCCTGGCCAGTCCCAGGAAGGATCTTGTTCCAGCAGACATCTGTTATCATCAGGGGAGAGTAGCACATTGAGGCCTGTACCTGGATGTGCCCATGGAACCCCTGGCAGGCACAGTCCATGTGTCCATGGCCAGAAGTGGTGAACTGCACACCCTGCCAGGTTTGGTCTGCAGCTGTCCAAAAACACCTGTATAAGGCAGCCACATGGCAGAACTGTATGCATGCATACCCACACACTATACGAACACACCTAGGGCAACCCCATACCTACACACACCACATCACCACGTCCAGTTCAACTAATTACACCCCTGACCCACACGCATGGTATCAAATGTATGGCCCATCCTCAGCCTCTGGCAAACCAACAACACACCCTGTGCATATGATGATACCTGTGCCACATCCCTTTCATCTATAACATCGATGCAGGGACAGGCTAATATGGTTCTGATGGACATGGTGACTGCACTACAGTGCACCAATGTACTGCAGTGTAACATGTTGTCAGGAGTAATGTTTAATGCGTATATGTCAGGTAGTGTAGCCATCCAGCAATGATGCATTATAGCTGTTAGTAACAATGGGTGATTGTGGTTTCCATAATGTTATCCATTTGTGTTGTAGGTGTACATGTGTCAGCTGGAGGATGGTCTGCAGTCATATTCCACAAGGGGTATAGCATTGTGGTGACACCATGGCTGTGACATATCCGAGGTACAGTTGAACACATGTCACAGGTTTGTATAACAGTCATTGCCTTTGCCACATGGACAGGTGACCCACTGGGACATGTATAATCTGCAACCTGATGTAGACCCATCCACATACACGCACACTCTTACTTGGCAACACTGGTACTACACCCCTACCTAGGTATGTAGTGCTACTGGACTGTGTAGCTTTCATTGCACACACCACACAGCATTTAGGGTGAGATGTGTCCGAGGATACATGTTACATGAAGAACAACCCCAGACATGTACAGCATGGTAATGCGAGATGTAATGGTTGTATATGGACAATACATAGTGTGACATACCATCATATACACATTCACAGACACATAACAGGCAGACACACATCTGAGAGACCTGGACCTATCGGTGATAACTAACTTGTCCATGTGTCCGATGTGTTACAGGGAGGCTGCACACAGCACATGCATAACTGGGCTGGATTGTGGTATCAGTCACATGTATGGTTGATGGTGACAGTGGTCACCATAAAGTGGTACATGGGACATATACCGGTTGTACCATGGTGTAATGACAGTGTACTCAGCACCCACATCCCACAGTAGATATTGTACTCACTGGAACCCATGATGACTCTCTGACATACCCACCATCACACATTGCCCACAACTGTGATGCAACCCATTGTATATCACAACAGTGGTTCTACAGGGATATGCATCTAATGCACATGCCGCTGGCATAGTAGGGTGTTGCATTGCCATGCCTAACCTATGGGCAGCAAAAACACTAATAAACAACTAGAGATTAAGGAATATGAATGGATATTGAGATTTGCTGCTGATTCACCACCAGGTTTGAACAGCATGGTTAGCCTTAAACCGATACTTGTTAAATTACAAAATGCCAAACTGTGATGTAATTGTTCATGAATTATGTATGTTGTACAGAATGAATTTTTATGTTCTGAAGTTTTATAATATGTTTTATATTGTATATTTTGTTTTGTTCTTGTGCTGTCACATGATTTCTTTTGGCTGCTGATCATGTGACTGATGACCTGTATTTAAAGTGTGAAATGTTTGATGCTATGTTTTAGTATTGAAGAAGGGTTCTGCCCGAAAGCTTTGCTTCATAAAGTGGTTTTCTCTACCAAGTGTTTGTGTTACAGGAATCTATCCCTCCAGCACATCCGATTTATTGCTGTGATGAGGTTTAGATCCTTGGACCATGTGGCTCGAGGGGGATATGGTTTTCTTTAGGTGGAGCATGTCCATCAATTCTGAGTTGAACATGGCCTTGTACGTCAGGCAGAGATCACCTCTGAGTAGGTGGTATGCAACCGAGTTCAGCTGGAGTTTCTTCAGTTGAGCTGCATAGGGCATCTGCTTGAAGCCAGTGATCCTCTTGGTGAGGTACTTCTGTGGTCTTTCCAGCTGATGCAGGTGTTTTGTAAGGTACATCCCAAATGGGGCATTGTACTCTATGACGGGTCTGATGAGTGATGCGTAGAGGGGCCCAATGACCTCTTTCAATCTGGATGCAAACCCTTTTGTGATTAGGTGGATTTTCTAACCACTTTGGCAATGTGATTATCAAAGGAGAGGTTACTATCTACTTGGGTCCCCAGATCCCTTATTATGTCTTCAGTATTTAGGGGGCTACAACCTATGTGATAGTTTGTGGGTACTTCGTTTTTTCTGAAGGGGATGACTATGCACTTTTTGGCATTTAGCTTGAGGCCATGGTTTTGACACCAGGTATCTGTCTCAGTGAGACCCTTTTGAAGGATGTCTGTGTCAGCTGGAGAGTCAATTATAGCCCCTAGTTTGTAGTCATCTGCGAACTTGGTCAGCCATAGTCCTCCTGTGCATGCCTGTACCTCTGAGAACTATATGCCGAACAGGAGGGGTTCTAGGACTGAGCCCTGAGGAACGTCACCTGTAACTGGTTTATAGTCAGACCTAGCTCCTGCAACTCTTACATGTGGGTTCTGTCCATGAGCAAGTTTGCAGCCCATCTTGTGATGTAGGGGTTTATGTTCAGGCTGGTGAGCTTGTCTATAATACCTGAGTAGGAAATGGTGTTGAAGGCTTTTGCAAGGACTAGGTAGGTTGTGTGGATCACCTTTGCCTCTTCTATAGCCTTGGTAACTATCTCAAAGAAGTCCACCAGGTTTAGGAGGCATGATCTGCCCTTAACAAAGCCGAACTGGGTAGGGTCCAGTGTTTGGAGGTTTCCAATGTCTCTGTTAATGAGATCCATGATGATGCACTCCATAGCTTTGCAGACCAAGCTAGTCAGGCTTATAGGGTGGTAGTTCCCAAGGTCCATTGTGGCTCCACCTTTGTGAAGCAAAATAACCGTTGCTGTGCGCCACTGTGTGGGCACATAGCCTGTGTAGAGTCTGAGTTTAAACAGTGTGTTTAAGTGAGGGGTTAGTTCATCTTTGAGTTTGTGTAGGATGCAGCCTGGGACATCGTCCGGTTCCATTGATGCTGTGTTTTTGGCTTTGGAGAGGGCTGTTTTAACCTGAGTGTCTGTGATTTCAGGGGCACTACATTCTTCTGGTATAGTTATGGGCCCTTTTGGGGGTGAGAAGGGATGAAGTTTGCACTGAACCTGTCTGCCAGGATGTTGGCTCTATCATTCGGTTCAGTGTATTTTGTGCCATTCTGCACTAACTCAGAGCAGATCTGAGAATTGCCACTTAGATTCTTGACATAGCTAAAGAATGCCTTGTGTTATCTTTGGAGTCCATGGCAATTTTTCTTTCGAAGCTAGCCTTGGATGATTTTATGAGTGAATGTAGTTTCTTGCTGATACTGATCAGGGATGTCTTCCCTTCTTGGGATTTTACTCTTTTCTCTACTAGTTTCCTCCTTCTGTTGTATAGCTTGTTTATGGCAGGGGTCCACCAGACTGGTTTCCTTTTCTTGGAGGAGTGAGTCTTGGTTTTGTTTGGGATGGCACGATCCATGCATTCTTGTAGGTGCCCATAGAGTGCATTAGTAAAGGATTTTGCAGCTTGGACAGCGTTATCCTTTAGCATGGGGGCTTTGAAAGTTCCCACATTGGTCTTAAGTAACGTGAAGTTTGCTTTTGAAAAGTTTTTCACAGTGGTTTCTTTGACCAGGGGTGTTGGCAGAATGTGGATATCCAGAGTGATTAATTTATGGTCAGATCTAACCAACAAGGGGTTGACGTCCGGTGTGGAACACCGGTCGCCCATGTTGGTAATGACCAGGTCCAATATGTTGTCACTTCTGGTGGGGGTGTTGACCAGTTCATCCAGGGCATTTCAGTTTACAAACTCTAGGCAATGTTGGGCAAGGGAGTTTGTACTTGAGTAGTTCTCCTAGTTAATGTTTGGGTAATTGAAATCACCCAATACCAGGGTGATTGGTAGGATCTTTATGTTTCCCAGTGTTTCCAGGAATGTGGAGTGGGGGTCCTGGGACATGGTGGGTGATCTGTAGCAAGCTATAATTTGAATAGCAGTTTTGCCTGTTGTTAGTTGCACGTTGATTATGTCTGAAGCATCGTGCTGTGCCACTAACCTGGAGGTGTGGGTATCCTTGACAAATATGGATACTCCCCCACCTTTTGTATTTTGGTCCTGATTTTGTGGCTGAAATGTATGGTATGACTTGCAGCCTGATAGTGCTGGGGTGCTCTCTGGAGCTTTAAACCAGGTTTCTGTTACTGCACATATATAAATTTTCTCCATACTGAGGAGTGCCTCGAGTGCATGCATTTTGAGGTTTAGACTTCTGGCATTGAGTGGCATTATCCTCAGTTTTTTGTTACTTGCTCTATTTACGGCAGTGGGTTTGTCTTTTGAGCCTTGTCTAAAAAGGCACTATGAGGGTGACAAGAGTCTTGGACAGTATTCGAAAGCCTATGGGTGACAGGTGCAAGCCTTCTCTAGCGAAGCAGTGTGGCTCGTCGAGCATGTCATCCTAGGCTGACAGACACTGAATCCCCTATGAATGACACTAGAAGCTTAGCCAATTGTTGAAATTGATAATTTTTTCTCTATATCGTGGTATAATTCTTGGTGAGGGCAGGATGCTACTCAGGGTCAGTGTCATACCGGCCTGGGCTACATGACCAGAGAGCTCCTCCATGTCTCTTTTCATGAAGTCTAGGGAGGTACGGCTCAGGTCATTCACACCAACATGGACAATGACAGAGTCCTATCTGTACTTATTCTGGAGTGACCTGAGTGCTTGTGTTATGTGGCAGATACTGGCACCCGACAGGCAGCTAACAGTAACCTTCTCCTTGTTCAGTCTAGTGAGTGAGACGTCAGTGTGCCTGACTATAGAGTCACCTATTACTAGTGTGTTGGGTATGTTATTTTGCCTTAAGGGCTGTGATTGCATGGCACACTGGTTTTGTAAAGTGTGTGTTTCATGGTTTGTGTTGGGGGGTGGAGGTTGCTTGGATGTCTACTTTGGAGGTCTCTGTTGCTTTTGCAATTTTTTTTAGAGCCTCCAAGTATGTTTTTGTGTATTTATGTGTGTTTTTTGCCGGTGCTGGTTTCATAGGTCTATGTGAGACTGTTGATGTGATGCAAGTAATTCCTTTCTCCTCATGACTGCCTGGTCTAGTCTTGGGTTGAGGGAGCTTAGCCTCCAGTTTAGCTGTATAATTGCATCTCTCGCATGTATTAGTGTTTGGTGTAAGGAGGAGAGGGTTGTCTGTGTACATGAGGCAATTGTAACATTGACTCAAAATGCCCAGATTCACCAGTTGGACCAGAGAGTATACCTGAAACTGCCCTTTGGACATGCCTGGATAGGTACAGTGAACATTTTTACTGATTGGCTGGTAAGGTCAAATAGAGAGCCTTGTCTTTCTGTACAGTGGTATCATGCCATGTGTCAGCAGGCAATCTATCAACAGAAATCTCTGTGGTGACCCTCAGGGTGAGAGTAACATGCATCAGCCAATCCTCTGGGTGCCTTCTGCTCATGGCCACTGAAGTGATACAGTTGACATGTATGCAACATGTATTACAAAACATGGTTATAGTCTGTTATAGAGACCTGTACCCAAGCATGTTCTGTTGACTGTAATAGTGTAGTGGAGGTACCCGTGGCATGTGGTGCATACAGGGTGTTGTCTCCTATATGTGCCAGTTATTACACAGCTGGGCAGACATGTCAGTGGGAATATCAAGCAAAGGTTGCTTGTAGGTATCCAAGTTGGATACCTGCCATCTGCACATCTGTACAGGGACTGACAGAAATCAGCTTGGTAAGTAGCTATGCAGTAGGATGAATATGCTGACAGATAGATGTTTGACAGCAATATGTATGCCATTACTACATGTTGGAAGCCCTCACTAATGTGCTGTACAGAAGGTAGTCTACAGTTACATTCCACATGTGGGATCATTATCCAGTAGTGGACATATACTGTGACACAGCTCACACACCAGGAACACGACAGTAAGGGCTCAGAGTCGAGCTATGCCTGCAGGGGTGCTTGTAATCAGTACTATATTTAGCACTCTACTCTTGTCTGAGAAAGCACTGTGAACAGTAGTACTGCCATGAACCACTACATGCCAGTGTGACAGCACGTACCCTGGGTTACTACCCCTGTATGTAACACAAAATTTACATGGATAACAGTGTTGTACAGGTCTCATATACTTTTGTGTCCCAGACATGACACTCACACCCCTTGCTACTGTAATGACAGCACATAGACGCATGTATTGTACATGGCATTACATACACTTATTACACTTATTACAGATATCATTACCCTATGTTATCAGACTAGGTGGTGAGCACTGGTTACAATGTAACAGCTAAGCAGATTTGCACACTGGTAAGTAAAGCCTACATGGTGTAAGCACCCGTACATTTAACCGTACGTTAGCACCTCTTAGCTTCACGCAGACTCATGCAAATGTGCTTAAAGCTGCTTAAAACTGCCTTAACCACTCTGTATTCAACAGCCCTTGTTCTTCCCAGCAACAAAATACACAGTCCTTGCAGGTCTTGAACTCAGCAACCTGTACACTATGGTCACAACAGTTAACCACTATGCCATGACAGCTGTGAAGACAGTTGTTTTTCCAATATATCTGTCACTACACATACTGAATAGTATGACTTCCACTATTGTGTAGTACTTGTTATTGATATTACTGTTGCATCACATATGTTGTTATATCTAAATATACACATATCAGATACATACGGTGAGATACAGCTGAGAAGGTATACACAACCGTGATGTTTACACATGACAGGAATAAGGATATATTCATATACATATGTTGATATATGTCTACATGTACATACACATGTATATTCATACATATGTCTGTCTACACATCAGTATAGTGCATCATATATATGGCCATTTGTAGATTTCTTTGCATATATATATATATATATATATATATATATATATATATATATATATATATATATGCACATCCTATGTGCACAGATATACCTATTTATATTGATATATATGTAGATATCTATAACTACATGTGCATACATATCTATTCAGATATACCTATTTATGTCGATATATATGTAGATAGCCATAACTGTATGTGCATAGGTTTCTATATCTGTATATGTGTAGACATATATTGCTGTGTATATGTATCTATTTGGGTGTTTATATGTACATATACATATATATATATATATATATATATATATATATATATATGTACATATGTATATATATATATATATATATATTCCCTCACATCCCATTTCACTGAAACCCATTTCGCTGACAGCCGCATTTCATTGACAAAAGTAATCATGGCAAAACCTGATTTGCCCTCCCCACTGTTGTGCGACTGTGGAGTTGTAATATATAGTTGGGGGTGTGGGGCACAGCCCCACATTTGGGTGTGAAGCCCCACCTTGAAAGTTTGTCAATGAAATGAGCTGTCAGCGAAATGGGTTTCAGTGAAATGGGATGTCGGCATAGAAGTAGACCCATATATATATATATATATATATATATATATATATATATATATATATATATATATATATCCTATATATGTAGGTAGATATGTATATGTGTATATATCTATATAGATATATGGATAAGTATATATATATATATATATATATATATATATATATATAGATATATATGTATACATATACACATATATGTTTACCATATGTCCAGAACATGGAGTGGAGTCCTACCTCAGCACAAATAGTCGCAACCTCTTAGTGCAAGGGGGGGATGTCATGTATGTATTTCATATTTTTATATATATATATATATATATATATATATATATATATATATATATATGTAGACTTGCTACTGTAATAGGGGTTGTCTTAACAGACATGTTGTGTGTGGGAGGTCACATCTGCTTTTGACATGTGTGCCACTGGCTACTGACAGGCATCCTAAGTACATCATAGAACAGTACCAATGCTAGCACAGTAATGATCCTGTGGGCTACAGCAGAGATATGACCAATATATGTGGACACTCAGGCACTCTGTGGTTAGTCCAGAGGTGTACACATATCCCCTTCATGTGAAATATGTGGACCACGCCTTCCAGTGTGGATGTTAATAGCCATGTGCATGGGTATATCATGTAAATAATGGACTACATATGCCCACACAGTTTATGCACACACACACACCAGTCTGTCCTGACACATAATACCTGGTGGTGCAGAGGTCAAATGGCCACATACTACCCAGTAGTTAGTGACATACATCTGTACAGAATCCCACTGCTTTGTCAGAAATACACAACAGTTATGGTGGCCTGGCAGCAGTATGTCTTGCAAATAACTGGACATAACAGCACACTGGATAATTACACTAGGCTGCTAGGCATGTCACAAAGCACTGAGCAAACTACAGGCAGACTGCCACAACACTGGACTACATTTTGTATGGGGGAATGCACATGTACCTGCGATTATAGTGGGCTCTACATGCATGTCACAGCACAGAGTAACAGACACCTGTGAGAAAGTGCATACCCACAACCAATGTAAACACAGCCACAGCCACATATGGTACACAAGCTTAATATGACACTATATGGACTCTCTGATAAACACCATCCTCATATGTGACACTCACACACTAACCCTACATACACTGAATCATGGCATAGTGTGGTCCGGTGGCGGTCTGTGGTATGGGACACGTGTGTGTCTGGCCCTACAGATATGTGAGCCAATAGGGTACCATACACTGGAGCACCATGTAACATCAGATAGAACAGGACCTAGAACAATGGCATCTACCACAGGCTGTGCACAGCCCAAGGTATGTATGCGCAATACACATACTGTCGACAATTACCCTAAGTACACAGACCCCAGTACTGTACACACAACCATAGAATGCCCATGTTATGTCCTTAGAAACAGCCCCTACTATACATAACATGTCTAGCAGTCTGATGTCTGACTGGGTTGTTATCAGGTATGATGTCAATTAATAATGGTGTACAGAACATATGCACCTCTTACTGCATGACATATGTACAAAGGTTGACAGACTTGTGGCTGGAGCTACAAACACTAGCCCAATATTGGCATGTTGCTGTGATAACCTTGTACATTTACTGTTGTACCAGGGTTTGTTGTGACATATGTCCTATGAGGGATATGAAGTCAGTAACTCTCATGGCTGTCATCATGTACTGACTGCAATCCTCACACTATGCTTCTGCAGTTCTCAGATAGGTGTTCTGTGAGTAACACAAGAAAAAAAAAGGCTCCACACACTGCCCAGTCTGTAGATGACCGTACAGATGGGAGTTTCCTCAAAAACATAGCACTGTCATGACAGGTATTAAGACATGTAGACCAGCCACATGCACACACACACACACACCCTGTTAAACTGACATTACTCCAAATGCAGAATAGCAACACTTACATTCTGTAGTCATGTCTGGCACATCCCGCTCCTGTCTGTTGGCCTGTTTCCACAGTGTATATTGTTAAACACCAGATCTAGGTCCTGTTCACAGTGAATGAAAAGGCCCAACACCAACATGATGTTCATAGATTTTGGAGTGAGTTTCCATGCAATTGGCTATGGGACTGTTACCACAGGTGTTCCACATGCAATCAGCTAGAGGAGGACTGCAATTCATGCAGAGGCCATCAGCTGATCATGAGCATCACTTACAAAACACAAGCTGCTGCCTAAGCAAGGCAGGTATACTTCTACACATCCACCAGAGAGGGAGTGAGACAGACAAAGACAAAGTAAGTCAGGGAGGGGGGTGAGAGAGTAAAACCTAAGCATGTTTGTGACAGTATGCTTCAGTATGCCAGTGGGAGTTAAAGTGAGTCTGAATGTGGTCAAAAGCATCATACAACACACACACAGACACAGGGTGCCAGTACTGATATGCATGGGTGCATTGTTTCACGGGTGTGTAGTGGTTGACTGTGCCAGAAGACTATACAAGGCTAGGTGAAGGGTATACCTTGGCATCAGGCCACATGACAATGCTCTGCAGTGTGGCTCAGGAGTATAGTATCTGGATTGACCCACACAGGTGGGTATTGTATTCACCATCCAGTCACCTGGATTACTATTGTGTGTGGCCAGTGCTGTGCAATGCCTGCCATGTATGTGTTCTATAGTCCATGACATGGACGGTGTCTAGGATGTGCACACATCCCACATGCATGTACAGTAACATGTGGAACTGTACCTGGGGTGTCTGGCCCATGTTGTGTACACAGATTATCATCAGATGTGCCAGTCCTGGCCTCATGTGGTGGGAATTGGTAATGGACAGCAGGTTGACCCTGCACCTACATTGATAGCATGATGCAGGTATTCCCTGGTGTCAATGTGGCATCTGTCCATATTGAGCATGTGTTTAAGGCATGGTATGTCTTTTGTGGGTCACATTTGATGGCACCACAGTTGTTGCAGGCGTCCAGTGGGGAACATACTGAAGGTGCACTGTCTGCAATTATGTGCCTATTGCACTAATGGACAGGGTGCCATGTCATCTGTAGTCCACTGTAATCACACCATGGTTACTATCTGTGGGCAAAATGCAGGGTACTACAAACATAGTGGTTGTGGCCTAGGCAAATGTGTTTGTGTATGAGACATAGGTTGAGAGTGCTCTCTGGGTAATACAAGGGTTGCTTACTTTGTTTGCCAGGCCTTGATGTCACATGTAGGGGTATGGATTGGCACCCCAGACTCTCAGCTATTTGACATATGTTATCCTTGTAAGGTGGACATTGTGACATATAATAGGGCCACCATATAAGAAATTTGCAAAACCCACTCCACAATGAGTCCAATTGTTACACACTCACAGCCACCTCTACACAGGATACGAATGACACACACACACACACATACACACACACACACACACACACACACACACACACACACACACACACACACACACACACACACACACACTTGCCATGTCTGGGATTAGAACTCCTACCTAACTAGTTTATCACACTACAGCATTACGCAGTTATAGGACATGCCACAGAGATTACTGTGCTACTCCTTCCCCAAAGGTGTATTTCACTGGGAATGACATCAGCAGGCTTGCCAAAGTAGGTCAATGGAGGTTGCAGTGACTGTGAATGGCCTCAAAAGCATTGTACCCTACACAGACAAACAAACATTCACACTTGCCATGTCTAGGAAGAGAACCCCTACCAAACTACTATATCACACTACAGCATTATGCTGTTATAGGACGTGGCACAAACATTACCAGGCAGTTTCTTTCCAAAAGGTGTATTTCAAAGTGAATGAAATTAGCAGGGTTGCCAAAGTAGGGCATTTGAATTGTAGTGAGTGTGACTAGCCTACAAAGCACTGCTCCCTACACAGACAGAGACACACACTGTGTGCTGGGTGGGACAGGCCTCATGGAAGAAGGGTCTTTGTCACTGTCACTCTCTTCCACACATCTATGTGTGTGTACTTTTGGCATATTATACTGTGTTGTCCTTGGATATATGTGTGTATTCCTGTCCAATGTATGTGCAAAGCATGACTGGTGCATACTGAGGAGTGTATGCACTAACATCTGCAACTGTCAGACATGTATGGTCCACTGTTGTTGGCAGACATGGGCTTCATTTGTTTGTGTGTGAGCATGCCCATTATGACCTTTCAGTATGTTGTTGTTTGACATTGCCTTAACTTCTCTAAGTGTGTGAGCATTCCCAGTCTGCCCTTATATATTGAATGTGTGGATCCATTCCAGGTATATTGTACTCCAGTGCAGACCTTTGTGTTCTACACCTACAGCTAGCAAGCTGTTTTTGCAGGGTATCTGTAGATCAGTTGGCAATATGGGGTCAAACTGTGCCAGGGATAGTGTGTACTGTAGGTGGTTGTGTCTGTGCTGCTTCTGCTGCATGGTACTGGTGTTAGAGATATTCAGACATGTACTATTATACACTGTGATGTTTTATGTCCTCTAGTACTGTCAGGTAGACATTTCTGCTCGTAGTAATATCCTGGGGAACACAGGGTGAATGCAGCTGTGTCCAGTATTGTGATCAAACACCTACATATTCCTGGAAAGTTATGTCATTCTGGAGGTGGAGCTGCAGAAACTTGCTGCAGAGTCTGTGTAACCAGTTCAGCACATTGGTACAGTGATAGCAGAGGATCCCATATGTGTACATCCATCGACGTGACAGTATGGCCTTATCTTGCTGTGGCAATATCTCACAGCTGTACAGATTCACACAGGTTACCCGGAGGCAGGGGTCATAAGTCAGGACATTACCCCTATCATGGTGTATGGGCAGGTTTGTAGCCACCCATTTTTGTGTTTGCAGCCAGGGGATAGCATGTGCATACAGCTGTATTTCGGACTTTGCACTTTGCATGCTGCCCATGCTCCCAACCCCCCTATTATTCTATCCTCTTCCATACATTATGCAAACATTCTCTGATACTTTCCCTTTAGTTATCACCTCATCACAGCTGTGTTTTGGTGTTGGTCCACAGTTCATGCAGGTGGACATGGTGGACATGTTACTGTGGTTTGTCCATATGGCCTTGCATATAGGTTATGTGGAGTGTGTTATGTTGTTATTTGGGTGTCCATGACATAACGTACATTGGCAGTACTGGTGAAATGCAGGCCTTTGGCAGAGGCCTGTAGGCCATTTGGTGGTGATGCAGGCCAGCTGTAGCAGGTCATTGCATTCGGTCAGTCCTACAGTACTAGACTGCCGTACAGTATATTCCCTGGGGTGACAGGGTAGGTGTGCTAGATGTTCATGCCAATACTTTCTATCAGTATTGATCAGGTGGTGTGGATGCTGGCAGGGTGCTGCTTACAGCTAGGGACACACCTGCATGGGACACCTGCACTCCATGCTGCATATTTTTGCTATTGCATACACAGGTGCGGTTCATATTGTACCATTTCCAACAGCAGGGATAAGACCGGAGAGGTACCTGTGGGTGATGGTTGGATGAGCTGGGTGCATGTGTGCTATGAACACTACTTGCATCTGACTCACAGATATGCATGGGGCATACCTCAGGGTATTCTGCTGGCTTGTACAGGGACATCAGCTGTTTTTCAATACATCAGTCCTATTACCTTTGTGATCTGCAAGTTTTCGGCCAGACGACATCGGTATTCCCTACTACAAGCCCAGATAATGTGATGCATACGTATGTACAATTCCAAGGCTGTGTCCATTTCACAGTTACACATTATACACTGTATGTCTGGGGTACTTTTCCCTGTGTACTGCTTGTATATCTAGCCCAGCAGTCATGCCATGTCCATCTTTCAGATGGTGGCACATATTACTGCCATACATTTACAATGGCTTACTGCTAGAATGTGTTATACTGGGGAGCATTGTCTTTGGCACTGCAGTTGTGAGGACTTGGTCCTGTTATCGGCAGTAGTGAGCAATGACCACCAGGTCAAACCTCAACATTCATACATACTGACCACTCTCACACAATATGAAACACACACCAACTTAACACATGCATACCTACATATTGTACAGATGCTACAATCTATCCTGCTACCTTGGCCACCTCAGGTCATCTGTGCTCCACTGGTATTATACCTACACATACATGTTACTACATGTCTACATCAGATTGGAGGGGGGGGCACACCTGACTGTTACTACATTTCTACATAGGATTGGGGGACACACCTGACTGTTACAACGTGTCTACATTGGATTGGGGGGGGCACACCAGACTGTTACTACATTTCTAAGTAGGATTGGGGGGGGCACACCTGTTACAACGTGTCTGCATCGGATTGAGGGGGCACATCAGACTGTTACTATATTTCTAAATAGGATTGGGGGGCACACCTGACTGTTACAATGTGTCTACATTGGATTGGGGGGCACACCAGACTGTTACTACATTTCTACATAGGATTGGGGGTGGGGAACACCTGACTCTTTCTATATTTCTACATGGGATTAGGGGGGGACACACCTGACTGTTTCTACATATCTACACAGGATTGGGGGGTCACACCTGACACTTGTACACATTTGCTATGACTGTACTGGTATGTCAGGTGCTCCATTTCATTCTGTATTGTAACCTATTATGCTGACTAGAGGCAAATCAGTGTACTAAAGGTCTTAGATTTGATTGACCTACATATTAGTTTCTGACTTCTTACCCTTCAGAACTAACATCCCACTGCCTGACCTGATGTAGTCAGTCTGTGTAGGCCTGGGGGGAGGTTACCCATAGCCATCATTCAGAGGCCTTAGCATGGCCTTTGTTTGTGTTTGTCTACACCTGCTGGCTGAGATTGTTGTTGGGTATGTGAACCTCCCTGACTGGCATGTGTGTGATATGGACACACATGTGGTCCAGCACATTTCCTGCAGTGGGTTTTGTCACCATGTGTAGTACTGGCTACTATGGTGACACCAGTATCTGTTACAGATCACATGCTGCCACTATAGATGTGTACTATCTGCTGGCATCTCATTCAGCTATCCGATTCCCTTGCATGCTCACATTTATTTATTTATTTTTATTTTTTATTTTACATTTGTTGACCGGGAATGTCCGACTAGGTTCCACAGATCCTGTTTTCAGCAAAGGCCGAGGAAAATGTGATGAATGCATGTCTTTGACATCCATACCATAGATACAAGTAACAACACATACTACTCCATTCGGCAATTGGTAATGAGAGTGACTTACCTTGTGGGTGTGCCAGTATTGAGGATAGTGCTGGAGGGCTGCCTATGTCGGATTCACATAGTACACTCCCTATACATGGTTGAGCATAGGTAGTGTAATGTTTGGCATCCATTTTACTGTATGTGCGAGTCAGAGGGAGGTGTCATTCCATGGGTCCCTCCTGTGTCAGTGTATGTGCTATGCATTGCCTCATTGCCAAGGTCAGGGCATACTGGGCACACCTCCTTCTGCCTACTGGGGCAGGCTCAGGTTGTTCCTCCTCTGAGTCACTCTGTGTCTGTGCAGGCCATTGCAATGGTGGGGGTCTATGTGGCCCTGCCCCATGCTTTTCCTGCTGCAGCTATTTCCGCAGGATCATATTGAGTATCATGGCACATACGATGACAATTTGAGTACATGTAGCTGGGGAGTACTGCAAGGCTCCACTGGATGTGTCCAGGCATCAGAACCATGACTTGAGCATCCCAAACACATGCTCTATTATAATTCTGGTCAGTTCTTGTTCGGGAGTGTGTGCATTTCTGATAGGTGTCATCAGCCACGGCTCCACTGTGTAACCAGCATCCCCCACTAGGTGACTGTAATGGATGTCCCCATTGGCAAATCTCTGGTACAGGTGCATCAGATGCCAGATGTGGGAATCATGATAGCTTCCAGAGCAGCCAGCACACACATTCATTATTATGCCCTAAGCATCACACACGACCTGGTAGTTGATGGAGGGGAAGCTCTTGCGGCTGATGTAGACCATACCTCGCTCATCGGCCGGTGCTTTGATGCATATGTGCATGCAGTCTATAGCACCCACTACCTCAGGGTATTCTGCTATTTGGTGGAAGAGATGCATATTGTTGGCCATTGCCTCACGGGTGTTGAGGAAGTATACGTGTTCACCAGCATATGCTGACTTGGCATCCAGGAACTGGTGGAGTACCCTGAATGCTGATACCTGTGACATCCCCATGATATCCCCAGTTGGCCTTTGGAAGGCACCTGTGGCTAGTATTCTTAGGCCTACACATACCATGGTATCCACTGGGATGGGTTCCCCTGTGTTAGTTCTGTGTGTCAGGCTTGGCCGGCACAACTCAATAATTTGCTTTAGGATGTCCCTGTCTACCCTATAACACTCCACTATCTCCAGCTCATGTAGCCCCTGGTAGGTTACCCTGGGTCTGTGCACTCTTCTCAGTCTCCTCACTGTGGGTTGGTCAACAGCATTCTCATCCTCACCACCCTTAGCCTCTTCCACATGTTGATGTATGATAGCTACTGCAGCCCCTATCATTTTGTTGTTTTTGTTTGTTAAAATTTCCCCACTTGTATACACTGGTGGTGTACAGTATGTGGGAAAAGCATAGTTTATAGTAGTGTTCTGGGCTGGGCTGCTGCCTGTGTAATTGGCTGATTCTGATACATTTCACCTGCCAGCTATGCTAGTTCTCCCTGATTGCCTTCCTACTGCTGTTTTCCCTTCCCATTGCCTTCCTGTTTAAGCCCGGGGGCACACCGCACAAACACATTGCTCAAATGTGTACAGAGCTGCTATTTCCTGGTTTACTTTTTTTTCCTTTAAAACCTGGTGCATGGCATGCACACCCGCTTAGGCAATGTAAAGAGTGCTAGGCAGCCTCAGACATACCTCCTTGCTTAGCTCTGCTAAGCTAAGGGAAAACCCAAGCCACAGAGCTCCAAACTGCTTACAGTATGCCTGACACACCCCCTATGATGTCAGCTAACTCCTAGGCTTGCACCAAGCTATTCCTGACCTTAGACTGTTGGATGCTGACTTGCATTGAGGGGAATCTGAGATTCATTCCCCTCATTTGTATAGGATTGCCTGCTGATGCATAGTTACAGGTCCCACACTGAGCCTCCTCCCTTAGCAACCACTATTCTCTGGCCATGTTGCCTTCTGCCTGCCATTGAGTATAATGGCAAAATAGTGATTTTGGTTAGAATGCTTATTTCAGGTTTTTTTTTATTTTTCACCCAGTCCAGTTTGTGTGCCGCTGCCCTACACTTAAACAGCCGAAACTGGCTAAAAGAAAAAATAAAAGTTATTTATTTCTTTTGCAAATTGTTTTCCATGACAATGGCCATATATTTGGCCATTGGCATGCTTTACACATACTATGCCATGGTTTTGTTGTGTAGTTTGCAGAAATGTACTTGGTTACTAACCGAGTACATTTCTGCACACTACACTAGTCCTGTACAGCTGGCTGACAGCTTCCTGGATCACAAATTCACCTCATTTGCATGTTTTTCACCTGCAAATGTAGTAATTTGCATACAGGAGCTGTGTCCATGCAGGAATAGTGCAGTAGCACTCGTGCACATCCTGAGAGCTTATTCCTGGATCACACGGTGGCCATATTGCCTCCAGCAGCTCCTGCACTATTGCTGCACGTTGTGCAGAGCTGGCTGAATCTGGGAGAAGATCTGAAGCTCCAGTACATCTCCAAAATATTGGAAAAGCAGCAATTAGATAAGTATGTGCAGAAGGAGATGGTAACAGGACATGCCCACTGTATTAATAATTTACAGATCAAAAGCCATAAACTTGAAATTAACATAGACTTGCTGGAACCAGAGTCACCTATTGCAGAGGGGAAGGAGAGCAGTGATTTGGTGATTTTCTGTGTAACTGAGTTGCATTCAGTTGCACAAGTAAACAAGCCAGTGGTTGTTGAGAAGCCCATAGAATTAATGTGAGAATTAGGACTCCTAATGTGCCACAGCTTATTACAGTGCACTTCCCAACTACAGTTCCTGGCCATCTTGCATATTACACACACAGGCAATCAACGACAATTAATTTACCAGAGGAGGCAGACACTTTTATAAAGGCTATCTACCAACAGACACAGATGATTTGGGTGGACATCTTTGGAACGGAGATGGATATGGAACAAATGTTATATGAAGCAAATTAGCCATTGAGAGAGGGCCCGAAATCAACAGGGAATCACCATCAGACAAAAAGTGGTGTGCAACTCCAGTAGGGAAATGATCTGCATGATAGAGGGTACTAAGAATGTTGCTACACAGTGCCTCAGTATTGCAAAGATGCACACAAACAACAGGTTTAGTTATTTAGAGGAGGCAGAGGACCTGGGCTGTGACAAGTTTGATACCTTGTCCCAATCCCAGCTGAAATAGATCATATGGAAAAGTCACAAGAGCAGAATGCAGCAGAGCACACTGTGGCACATTACAAATGACATGCTGCCAACCTAAGAGGTATTATCTGTTGCACATGTTACAAATGACATGCTGCCAACCTAAGAGGTATTATCTGTTGCACATGTTACAAATGAGATGCTGCCAACCTAAGAGGTATTATCTGTTGCACGTTACAAATGACATGCTGCCAACCTAAGAGGTATTATCTGTTGCACATGTTACAAATGAGATGCTGCCAACCTAAGAGGTATTATCAATGACATGCTGCCAACCTAAGAGGTATTATCTGTTGCATACAAATGACATGCTGCCAACCTAAGAGGTATTATCTGTTGCATTATCTGTTGCATGTTACAAATGACATGCTGCCAACCTAAGAGGTATTATCTGTTGCTGCCAACCTAAGAGGTATTATCTGTTGCACGTTACAAATGACATGCTGCCAACCTAAGAGGTATTATCTGTTGCACATGTTACAAATGACATGCTGCCAACCTAAGAAGTATTATCTGTTGCATGTTACAAATGACATGCTGCCAACCTAAGAGGTATTATCTGTTGCACGTTACAAATGACATGCTGCCAACCTAAGAGGTATTATCTGTTGCAAAATGACATGCTGCCAACCTAAGAGGTATTATCTGTTGCACATGTTACAAATGACATGCTGCCAACCTAAGAGGTATTATCTGTTGCACATGTTACAAATGACATGCTGCCAACCTAAGAGGTATTATCTGTTGCACATGTTACAAATGACATGCTGCCAACCTAAGAGGTATTATCTGTTGCACGTTACAAATGACATGCTGCCAACCTAAGAGGTATTATCTGTTGCACGTTACAAATGATATGCTGCCAACCTAAGAGGTATTATAATGAGTGGCTGAAACCAGTATGTCATGCTGTATTTCTTCTTCTAATCCTAGATCCTTCCAGAATAATGCTTAATTTCTATGAAGGAATGAAATGATAGTTATGGAGAGGAATTGTGCCAAAGAAGTAAAACCTGATGCTTGTTTTTCTTTAATGTTCTCTTTGTTCTTTGTGCATCATTAGCATTTTAAAAAGGAAAAGGGCAAGAAGGGGAAGTTAAATGGGTGTTATCTTTGTAGCACCATGTTTATAAATGGACTAGAGCATGGCTGCAATTTACCATGGTGGTATAGATATCATGGGCTACTAGAGACTTTAGTTTCAGGAGTGTCAGGAGGTCATAAATCTTAATAAATATGCAGATCCCAGATGGCACCTTGATAATTATTTGAATGGTAGCTAAAAGCTGTAAGAGGCTATTCTCACTCATGACTGCTTCAACAGGGTATATTTGTTACTGTGCTGTTTTTAGTGTGTTTGACAACATAAAAGTGATGTGGTGTTGAATTATGTTAATTGTTCTTATGATGTAAACCAGACACTGTACACAGTGAATAGCTTATGTCAAGCTTAATACAGGGAACTTAATAGTATCTCATGGAATATGAGTGTTATGAACCACAGTGAAGAAACAAGCATGTTCTTAGTCATGGGAGATTCTGAAAATTGACTTGCTGTTTCTTCAGGAGACCAAATTATCCCATTCTAATGCAGAAACTTTTTCTAAGAGATACAGGGGATGTGCCATCTCAAACTGCATGAATACCATGCAGAAGGGAGTTTCTATATTGGTGTTTAGGAGGATGAACTGGGTATTGTTGGTGCAATGAAGGGGACCAGGAGGCAAATGGGTTATAGTTAGAGTGAGATATAGTGTAGGGACATTCCTTTTGGGACACTTTTATGGGCCCAGTGAGAAAAACTCACATAATTTAAGGCAATTTTACTGCAGTATTGCTAGACATGGGATGACTGAACTGTATAAAACTTGTGAGAGGAGATTTTGATGCACTGCTGAACCCGAAGTTGGATAGGGAATCTCTGCTGAGCTTTAGAATGATTAAGGTTGCAAGGTCTTTGCAAAAGAGAAGTAGAAGACAAGATTTTGCTGAGTAACTAAATTCAGCATTTCAGAAGGGAAAGCAAGACCCTACAACTGAGTTCTATAATGTACCTCAGGTGGCTTTATTCTTAGACCTGCAAAAGACATTTGGAATTCTAGAATGAGACTTCCTATGGAAAACGCTTCAAGTGAATGGTATTGGAGGAGCATTCTTAGGAAGATGTGAATTGCCATACAAGGAACTATTAACTCATTAACTCATTAACTCAGGTGGCTACACAGAGAACCTTATCATATTCCATTACACAGGGAAGCCAGACAGTGAGGCCCACTGTTCCCACTACTATATGCGCTGACCATCGAGACTCTGGCCTGCTGTCTGAGACAAAAGCATAGCTATTAGGGTATCTCAGTAAGTCCTTCAGAGGAAATGCCATATGCTTGGTTTGTAGATGATGAGGTTTTGTCGTTAAGTATTCCTATCACTGCGATCCTAAAAGTAGTAAGGCTTTTGGAAAAGTTTGATACAGCATTGGGCTTGAGGGTAAATTTTAAGAAATGACTCTTATTCCCATGAAACAACATAGGATGGAGACACCTGTGCACATGGGAGGGAACACTTTTCCTTATTAGGTGGTCAGTAAAATACAGGGCCATTGGATTGTCCTCTGACCTGTCACAAATAGTAAGACAGAACCTGAGCCCCTTTCTCAAAGACTTAAGAATAAAACTATGACAGCAGTCAGAACTTAAACTTCTATTTTTGGCCAGGATAGCAACAGTCAAGATGTGCTGCCTGAAGAAGTGCATGTTTTGGTTAGACATGTACTGCAAATAATTTATTCCTTCTACCCTAATAAAGTGAAAAAGGTAAGAGGGGTATTTATATGGTACAGCCAAAGCCCAAGATTTTATAGGAAAAAAACTACTTTGTGTAACAAGTTAGAAAAGAGGATTGAGCCTCTTAGATTTTTCTCCTTATGCTGAAGTGGCACAAATAGTGACCCTCTGTAATGCCAGAGCCCTCTATAGACCAATTTGGGTCCACCCTAGCGCTAGAGGCAATAAAATATCTCAATTCAGCTTCACCATACCAAAAGAGGAACAAGACTTGTGAGCTGGGAGGAATAGACAATAAGACATGATGGGAGTTGAGGAGGACAAGGCAGTGGCTGTGTCAGAGAATTTGGTTATCTACCTCCTTCAAAAGCTGGTGCTTAATATACCTGAAGGATCAATCTTTTGGAGAGATTTAGTACATGACCCCAAGAATGTGTTAGACAGGCAGCAAATACCACATAGGTGGTAGCAATATTTGCAGTTGAAGTCTTTAATTGTTAAGAAGGGTAACTCATATGGGACTGCTGAGCCAGGCAGGTTTGGATTGTGGGTAACTGGCTTTTTTGAGAAATGGTCCCTGGAAAGAGGGGCAGTCTCCTATTGGTACATGGCTCTTACACAAGAATACCATTCCACCCTAGAAACTGTGACAGCTGAGAGGGGAACAAATGACTGGACACCCTATCAAATCACAGAAATGGAAGAAGGTGGTAATAGCATTGAGGAATCTCTTTTCTACTCCCTATCATACATTCACAGAATTTAAGATGGTACAGTTTTGGCTTTCTTATATCCTTACCATGGCACTTTAGGAATCAGGGTCAGACAACACAATACTGTAGATGTGGTTCAAAAGATACAGACTCCTCACACATGCTTTGGTCTTGTCTAAACTCAAATAATTTGTGGTTAAGAGTACACGAGGCAGTCCAATGGGCATTAAATCACTTACTTGCCTTAGAGATGGCAACTTTCTGGGTGTCACATATATGGAACATAAATGCTGCACAGTGTGATGTGGACTGGTTATGGCTGAACCTGTAATAATGGTAGCCATGGCTATAACTTTCAAGGCTAGACTGAAGGATGCAGAAACTATTCTGTATATTCATGAACACAAGTTATGGCATTGTTACAAAGATAAAGCTTATCTTTCATTTAATAATTATTGGAGTAATTATTGGAATATATGTTCATTCTGTTATATTCAACAGTTTAAACTGCAGCGTTAGATTATACATGAATTAGATTGATTTGTGTTAGTTGTGGTTATGCAAAGAGACACATAACAACTTGTTAATTTTTAATGAAGAATTTTATAATAAAACGTAACTTGGCTTAAGTGTTTAGGTAAATACTAATACTGTCAAAAGATCCACTAGATTTCATGAGAAAGTAAATATTGTGGAAAGAAATACCCAGGGAATTGTTATGGCTTGGCTTGTATAGGCCCTAGGGCCAATAGCCTAGTACCAACCTATGAACCTATAATAGGGAAATCTGAAAAGTTGGAAGGTATCTGAGAATTGCCCATAAGAATCCAGCAGTAGTGGCTGTTAAAACAGCATATGTGTTGGTAATCATCTTATTTTGTTAAATCCATCTTATTAAGGGTCATTAACCTTTTTATCAAATAGCATATGTATTGGTAATAATCTTATTTCCTTAAGTCCTTCTTATCAAGGATGCTTAATCTTTTATTGAATAGAGTATGTGTTGGTAATGATCTCATTTCCTTAAATCCTTTTAATTAATGGTGTGACACCCCTGCAGTGGCCCAGTAATCAATGAGCCTCAATCTTCACCACTGGCAACAGTGAGGAATGTACACAATGGGAGGATGACAAGTACACATACAGTAAAGTACAATTTCCCTTAAGAGCACACAGAGACCACAGTCTGTCTGGGGCTGGTTTCTCCCTTTTCTACAGATCCCCAATAAGACTCTCCACTGGCACAGCTATAGGGTTGAGATCTCAGCTGAGTGGACAAACCAAGATCTCCCGCACCCTCTCTGTCCAACCAGTGCTTTGTGTCCCTACCCAAGTAGCTGACACACACACACGTTGAGATTTGATTGATATACAAACACATACACACACACACACACACACACACACACACACACACACACACACACACACACACACACACACACACACACACACACACCTGGGAAAGGCTGGCACAGTATTACTAGCTATGGTCCCTTTTTCCCAGACTATAAGGTAGTTATCACCACCACCAGCCAGCTCTTTCTCAGCTACTTTAAGGCCCTTAGCAAAGGGCGTCCAATCTTACTGTGTAATGTTACTATAAATCCAAATGGTAATTTTGACCAAGACTTGCAAGGCTATTTAGGAGTTGCCTGTACAGTGTCACCAAATACATATGCAAGTACCCTAAGAGCTTAAATATGTCTCACAAATATCAGCCACAAAGATAGGTTTAAATATATTTAATAAATGATAAAAGGAGAAGACAATACTCAGTAACTCAACACAGTGACTTCAGAGTTCAAAATCACAGGAAATATTTTAAAACAACATTGCAGGACAGTCTCAATAAATACAGAAAACAGCTAAACTAATCTTTACTATATTATAATCTATATCTAAAAGAGATACTATGCCCTAAATCTTATTCACAAGCAAGAGCAGATGTGATGATGAGTGGATGTTTTCAGGTCAAAGACAAAATACAAAATGCCCAGTCTCTCTCTGAGAGAATTCTTAAATTAATATCAAATTTTACTGCTGGGTAAGCCTGGATGACAACACTCTTTGTCACCTGACTTCATTTCCCAGGCTAAACAGACGCTTAACATAATTTTAACATATTTGTGTGAGAAATACATATCTATCAGATGTTTGCTCAGAACTGTGTAGCTGCTAGGAAGTCATAAAGCAATAAAACACTTTACATTTTAAACCCAGTAATTACTTTTCTTTCAAAATAATAGAAAAATGTCTATCTCTAGACATTGTGTCCACTTCTATATTGAAACAAATTTTTATAGCACAATCATAACATACTTAATTTCAACTTATTTTCTTGATGTTTTGTAAGTTAATCTTCTGTGTTCCAGCAGAGATATGTTGTGGTTACATTCTTGAAGCTCAGTACATAACATGCAGTTCTGTATAAATAATATCAATATTCACAAATGACATAGAATTATTTACAAAATTCCAGATAGCTGGGCTGGCAGTGTCACAAAGGGTGATTAACATTTTATCAAACAGCATATGTATTGGTAAACATCTTCTTTTTTTAAGTTTTTATTAAGGATGGTTATCCTTTCATTTGGTTCTATTGAAGATCTATTAAATTATTGAAAAGATTAGAATTGTTCAGTAAATTCTCCTGTTATCTCAGGGGGTGATCAGACATCTAAATGCCATTCCTGATATGTTTTGACATGAGTGGAATAATTGTATGATATGAGGAAAGAGTGTATACAGGGCACTGGAAACATTTGGAGTGCAATAGTGGGAGGACATTAGTTAGCTTCTTATTTGTGTAACTGTATTCCTCATTTGTAATTTGTGATAAACTCTCTGTTGACTCTTCTATATGGTTATTATTTAACTGTTTTTAATGGTAACTATTGTCTTGGTTTGTGCTACATCTTACTGATATATTTCTGCTGGTGGTAATACTTTAATAAAAGTAGCAATTGCTTGGTGAAAATAAAAAACACAACATATTTATTAACAATCTGCACACTGATGTTAAACATCCCCACCTAATTCAATATGCTGTTGACTGTATTCTTATTTACTCAACCCAGAATGTTACTCTGCTTCAGCAACTCACTCAGGACTCCTTCACCTCCACAGAAACTTGGATGGCCACATCTGACCTCAACCTCATCCTGAATCCCTTAAGTTTAATACTGATTGCAAAATCATCTTCTCCAACAATACAGTAAATTAAGTAGTCTGTAACACTAAACTACTAGGTTTCACTGTTGACAATAACTTCAAATATGACTTACGTATTCATCAAGCTGTCAAGAAAACCCCAACAACAATAAAGCTGGGTGTGTTATACAGAGTTAAACACTATCTCATTGAAAGCAGCAAGGCAACTCTTACCTCCCTCCGTGTATTCTCCCCACAATCCTGTATATATCACCAATATTTACCAACCTCCATGTCACACAGAAGGGCAAACTAAGCAGTGCTACAGTAAAATAGCCAATTCTGCATCCATTAAAACTTACTTTTTACATTACTGCATTGCCCTTAAGAACCTCACCTGGCTAGAGCAATCAAATCACCTCACTCTCACTTATCTACAAGTAGCACACAGTGTAGTGCATCACCCCGAAAGATATGCTGCCCTAGGCTCTTTGCTACAAAGGTACAGCAACTGCCCTATAGTAATAAGCATCTCCTCATGGGTCAAAAGTACAACAACATAGCTGGAGATACGTGGTACCCCAGCCATGTGTCCAAGGCCTACAACTCCATCCCACTTCCTATTAAACTCACTGAAAGTCCACACATCTTCAGAACTAATCTAAACTCTTCCTTAACTCCTGACTATGCCTCTGTTACACTCCAGGGTAGAATTACTAGCACTACCATAATAAAAAATGCTGTAGTAAATTTTCTTTTGAACCATCTCAGTAATGAAACTGTAACATTGTTTAAACACCCCTACAATTTCTAATATATATTAAGTGTATTTGGTAGCCTTTTTGTTTTACTATGTCTTACAATTATGTACAAATGTACAATGTTTTATCTATTACTACTATGTACACATAATTGTTTTGAACTCATGATGAACATACATTCTTCTACACTGTATTCTAGCAGGGTTACTATTAATCACTTTAAATCTATTATTGTATTGTTTTGTAAACTCTGTTTAATTTTGTACTCCTAGTAACTATTGTAAATGTAGAAATGTATTCTGTGTATATGCTCAAATAGTGAAGTATATATGTTTGTGGAGCTTTTCTCCCCGAGTCTCCACTGAAAAAGGGCTACGGCCCAGTTGGACTAACCTGGTCAACAAATGTTGAATAAATAATAAGTAAATAAATATGATGTGTTTGTACAGAATATGAAAATGTGACTGTAGAATGTATTATTGCTCTTTAACTTTATGTGTATGGAGCTTTTCTCCCCTGACCTCCACTGGAAAGGGGTCTTGTGCCCTATGCCCAGCTGGACTTTCCAAGTAAACAAAGCAAAATAAATAAATAATTTAGTGGGTGTTGACAGAGTTTTTAATGGTCCCTGGATTGATCTAACTTGTAGCTCATTTAATCATGATCTTATACTTAACTTATGTTATGTTTAGTTACTAAATATAACTAAACCACATATCTGCATATCCAAGCATAGATGTCACAATCACATTCAAATAATACCAAAAACTTGCCTGAATTTTTAAATATAATAAAAGTCACTTCAAAAACCAGAGTAGAAAACAATCAAAGAGATAGTTTATATAATTAAACAAATGAAAGTGCATAAAGCCCTTTCAATTCACAACTTTTCCAAACATCATAGTTATTAATCTCATTAAAATGAATTGGAATCAGTAATTCAAAATGATAAAAAAAAGTAAAATGGTGGATAAAGGGAACATATACAAATCTAGCTCATGTGATAAATGAAGTACTTTGTATTGCACTCAGTTGTATGCCTCACCAAATCTAGTTCATGTGATAAATGAAGTACTTTGTATTGCACTCAGTTGCATGCCTCACCAAATCTAGTTCATGTGATAAATGAAGTACTTTGTATTGCACTCAGTTGCATGCCTCACCAAATCTAGTTCATGTGATAAATGAAGTACTTTGTATTGCACTCAGTTGCATGCCTCACCAAATCTAGTTCATGTGATAAATGAAGTACTTTGTATTGCACTCAGTTGCATGCCTCACCAAATCTAGTTCATGTGATAAATGAAGTACTTTGCATTGTACTCAGTTGTATGCCTCACATCTTTACCAGTTATCACAAAACTCATTCCCCTGTTTCACAGTTTACCATATGCAACTTATCCTTCTCTATAACCTCACAAATTCCTTATATATTTGATAAGCTATCTGCTTATACTTTTATTGAGAAATTCTCCTTATATTTATTGAGTTGCTAATAAAAGCTGAAATACTAATTACAGTTAATTACGTAATGTAGTCAGGACCTTCTGTAAAATGTTACCCTTAAGATCCAGTTGTCAGAGGTCAGAAGTCCATAGCTACTAAAGAGGCAAGAACTTTGTCATTTTTCTACCACCACTTAAAGATTGTTACTATTTAATATTAACTGTAGAATTCTGAATTAAGTTATTCCTCGAGCTGCATGCTTTGTCAGGAAGTAACTTCACACCCATGTCAAAAAAAAAAAGAAAAAAAAAACATCAGTCCTCAAGCTGCATAGGCTAATGAGGACTTGTAAAGTCCTATCTATTATTGCAAAATGTGAAATGGGCTCCTTACCCTACAACACTGCTGCCTGTGATATCTAGTACAGATGAAAAACAAATTTACAAGAATGGTAGTTGTAATGCAGTTAAGTGACAGACTGTGTACTAAGACAAAGAAGCCCACTGAAGTAAATTATGTGACGTGGCGTAGTGATGGCTCCACCTGTTTAATGGATCTGGTACTGCAGGACAATGATAATCGCCTTAATCCCTGTTGCATATCAGATCCAACTTCTAACTGGAGCTGGTCCCAGGCCAAGAAGGTGTAGGGTGCCAGCCAAAGATGACATGCTTGCGAAGTATGGTGCTTTATACACAGAAGATGACACCAAAACATATTTTTGTGGTGTCACACTACACACGACAAGGTTTTACCAGTCATGCATTCAGTAATATGGCTGACATAAATGTGACACTGTGGGTTATGGGGATTATCAGCTTCACTTGTTGAATAGAACTGGTAGTGCAGGCAGGTTAAGTCTGTGTTTACCAGTTCTCACATGTTAGAAGAATTGTGGAAATGGCTGACTTCAGCTGTTTTTGACTGTTATGTGTCACACTCAGCACTTGTCAGATTACTTCAGGAGTTTATAATTAGATTCCTTAGCACAGAATGATAGTGAAACTCCATTGTCAATTACTGGCATTGTACGTATACTGAAGAGCTGTAGTACTGATGTAGTTGGGTAGTCTAGAGAATCGCCTTCCACCTATGATGTCATACTAGGGAAGCAGACTTGGAATTTAGTATTGGTGTAGTGCTGCAAGACAGAGCAGGCTCTGTGCTGTTTTGTCCTGATGTTTTCTGAAAATGGACAACAAATGATAGATTCTTCACAGATCTTTAAATACCCAGAACATAATTTAATTAAAAAGCTCTACTAGGATATCTATGCACTAAAGTATACATTTTCATAGAGGTGAAGTCAGTGGTATCCCATTAGGTGTCTACAAGTTCTACAGTCATTTCTGTTTTTCTCATAATATTTCTTTTCTGTAGAAAAGAAATAAAATAAATGACTGAAAACATTTGTCAGGTAAGCATTACTCTCTTGCTGTTGCTCGACTTGGAGTCTCTAAATATTTGATGCCTGCCATTATTTTCTATAAGAATTTTGATCAAAATAATAGATGTGTGCACTCCATGCAGGAAAAAATAATGAGCAGCCAATGATTTATTCATTTTTGTAGTATAATAGGCTAAAGGTTACAGCATTCTTAATGGGTATAGTTGGTGACATATACCCAAGAAACCACCGAACAAAGAGTTGAAGATTACAAGTCATTTTAAATTATTTCACCTATGTGTAAGAATGGAATTCCACAAAATGGCTTAATTTATCTTAAGACCAAAATTCAGCATTTTCATTTGAAAGTATTTTATAAATCGTGCATCACTAAATAAAGAGTAAGGATTGTTTCCTTGCATCATATGTCTTCATTTGAGTGGTTTCCAAACCTGCCTAGGATGTGGTATTAGCATTGCTTTTTCCATATTCAGATAAGAGTAGGCTGTAACTGAACATGCTATGTTTTCTGCTTGCATCTTTGTTACCATGATCATAGTATTTTAATGGCTTCTCCTTTTAGTTTCTAATACTTTAAAACAAATTATTAATTCACTCAGTTTCTAATCTCATTCTTGAGAAACAAAGCAAAAGATTTGCAACATATTATGCAGATTGCATAAGGCTTATGCACCAGAAGATGCAGAGGAAATATTTGCAAATGACTGGCATGCAATTGAGTACCATAGCTACATATGAAATTTGCTACCAGTAAACACTGCTGCCTGTGATATGTAGTACAGATGAAAAACAAATTTACAAGAATGGTAGCTGTAATGCAGTTAAGTGACAGCCTGTGTACTAAGACTGTCATTTAACATACTGCATCAGCAGTGTCTGCAGGTCTAGCAACTGTTCATTTGATAACTTTTTAAAATAGGTAACATGGATGGTGGTGGTAAACATTAAGCATATTCAGTATAAACCAGAACAGATAGATTTGCATCCACACATGGAGACATAGGTTCCAAAAATTGCTAGATACCACATCTGGCTAACTACATCTGTGGAAGTATAGGTAGAGTGGGGCAAAAGGGGCACCCTCGGGTGCAAGATATTAGGGGCCATGATTGTCAGATGCTGATCAGTTAATAATGCATTAATTTCCATGCCACTATATTTTAAATGTCAGTTTCAGAAATTATACAATGCTTATGTTTTCAGGACTCTTGAAGCAAAACACTTGCACCGGTGCTTCATGTTTGGTCTAACTTGAAGTAAACTGCTTGCTGCAAATGCAGCAAGCACTTTGCTAAGACATTTTTTTCATAACATCGGACCTGAAGACAGGAGAGGAACACCACATCACAGATCAGACTTTTTCCTCCTGAAGTTGAGAAACACACAATATCCAACCTGGTGCTAGGACCTTGAACATGGGTACTGAGCACCAGGTTGAAGAATGGGCCTCTTGTTTTGCTCCTCAACTTAGAGTTGAGGGATGTCAGCTTGGAGACTGATACTGCATGCTAGATGAGAAAACTATGTCACTGACCTTGAGTACTCTCTGCATCACTGTTATGCAGGTTGCATAACCTACTATTATGTGAACCTTAGCCTTGTCCCTCTACTCTGCCCCAAAACTCACTATCCCGATGTCCACAGGCTGATATGTTGTGTGCCTTCTTGATTAGCTATTTGCTCTGGTGCTGTGAGTAATATACATCTTTAAGGTACACAGACGGCTATGTTGTGTGACCTGCCTTACAACAACTCTTTGTTTCCCACTGACTGCATTCAACATACATTTTGATTTTGGACATTAATGGCGTACTTAACCGAAGCTCTTTTCACTGTGCACATCCATTTATAGCTCACTGAATATGTATAGACAACAACTTGATTCTGTCTATGAATTGTGTGGTAATCAATACTTTATTCTAGATCACCTCTAAACTGTTTCTGCTGCTCAGCATAGAGTGCATCTGAATGTTCAGCTGCCCATGTTTAATCTTGATTTCTATTATAATGGCATTGTTGGTGAATTAATAACACTGGTGACAGTTGCTGAATTAAAAAATAGCATTAAGCCTATAGGACAAAATTTGACTAAACTTTATATTTGACTGACCTCATTGTCTAAGTTTTGTAGCATCAAAAAGGGCTTGAAATAATATACATGTTTTATATGAATGAGAAATTATATGTTATATTTCATCACAGACACAGATACATTTATGATTAAAGGATTACATTCACAAGCTGACAAAAAAAAATTATATTGTTGTGTCTTCTTGTGTCTTTCGGCTTTTCCCGGTTAGGGGTCACCACAGTGGAACTCCGGTCCGCTAATGATTGGCAGTAGATTTTTACATGCTGAGTTGCCAGCCCTGATGCACAACCTTCAACGAAGGTACGCCCATTCACGCATGTCTCCACACAGTAGACACTCTAGCTGAAAATCGAACAGGACAACGTCTTACTGTGAGACGACAATGCTACTGCAGCACCAAAACTATATTAAAAGGGGAAAATCACTGCAAACCCAACAGGAAAATAAATAAATAAATGTATTTTGTGGAAGAGTTTGTTTCCTCTTTTCTACATCACTGTTATTTATTTCCCACTCTGAGACTGTAGTTCCTCAAAAAAAAAAAAAACAGTATATATGCCTTTACTGAGGCTAGGTGATCTTGCAATGAGAATAATAAAAACAGTTTCTGAACATCAGTTTTTGTATCTTGCTTTTTTAAAAGTTGACCTTCTCATCAGTGAACTCTACAAGTAGAATCCAGAATCAAATGATATATTTAAGACTGCCAATCTTGCCTGCTAACGAGTCAAAGATAAGATTCTAAAATATCATGCTGTGAAATGCGAGCAAATATAGCATTCAATGTGGCCTAATTCTTGTTATGAAAAGAAATAAAATATTAAAAGCATAAAGTATACCTCATTTATTTCTAATGGATATTGTTCATATGCTATGTCAGACTTTATAACTCTCTTTAAAAAATGAAGCCATTGCTTTTGGAATTTGTTCTTATGTATTGCAAAAGACAAGTTCTAGTATGAGTCATAGATTGTAAAGGCAGACCATGTCCAGATGAGTTCGTATTCTGTACATTTGCTCATGTTTTCTTAAGCTGAGCATTGTATTTGACCATTTGCATGGCCTCTATTCTCTAAGAACAGATTTGTGTCAGTTAAAAAATCAAATATCTAATGAAATATACAATTCTTGACATTTCCATAACTAAGAAAATATTCACCTCTTGACATAGTCCTTTATCTAAGTGAGGCAAAAACTTTATTTTTTAGAAATGAATTCAGAGTTTAATGGGAAAGGCCATAGTAAAGCCAAATAGCACTTTTATACAGTAATTCAAATTCAGGAATACCCTAGAAATTCAAATATTAAGTGAGGCAAAAACTTTATTTTTAGAAATGAATTCAGAGTTTAATGGGAAAGGCCAAAGTAAAGCCAACTAGGACTTTTATACAGTAATTCAAATTCAGGAATACCCTAGAAATTCAAATATTAATTTGTCATCACAAAAAACAAGTTGGTAGCAAACCTTTCTCAACATGAAAAGTCAGGCAGAAATTTAAAGATTTAGGAAAGGAAAAAAAGAACTTATGTACTCACTATTTAATGTTTCATCTGTGTTGTCCATTTTCATTCTTCCTTAGCTTGTGGGTTCGGTTCCAATCCTTGGAACTGACTCGACCGCTACCATAGCTCGTGGTAACCAAAAAACTCTCAATCTTATTCCTTACCCACAAAGCACCTATCCCAGTTACCTCAGATCGAGTTTGCTGATAGACAAAAGGAAAGATTAGTCATAAGAGATTCATTGAGACTGTATCTGTAACCACAATTATGTACCAAGCATAATAATCTGCTAGTAATCCATTTCTCTAGAAATCCATGGGAGATCTATGGGGGTTGGAGGGAGAGTAGTTGAGGTAGAATGAAAATGGGCAAGACAGATGGAATGTTATGGTGAGTACATAACTTCTTTATCTGATGTTGTCAATTTTTGTTCTATTCTCAACCTGTGGGACAAAGTCCCCAGCTACATTAGGTCCTGGGTGGACTCAAGGAAGGATGTTCCTGAGCAACATTGAACAGAATGATGCTCTTCCCCTGGAAACCAGATCCAATTTGGAATGAGTAATGAAAGTATGGGGAGTAGCCCAAGTTGCTGCTGCACAAATATCATCCATGGAGCCTTTAGACGGGAAGACAGCTGAAGTTGATACAGCTCTAGTTGAATGTGCTTTCAAATGTTTCGATAAAACAATCCACAATTTGTTGTAGATGAAAAAAATGTAATTTGTATGCCATCTAGCCAATGCCACTTTGCTCACAGGCTTTCCTAGTTTTGAATTTGAGTAAGACATAAATAATTGGCCAGATTTTCTGATATTTTTTTGTTCTGTAAAGATAAAACCATAATTGTTTATGTAGATCTAATAAGTGTAAGCAATATTCACCCTTATTAGCAAATTTGGGGAAGAACGCTGATAGGTTAATAGTTTGATTGATATTGGCTTCTGAAACCACCACTGGTAGAAAAGAGGGATTGGTTCTGAGTGAAACCCTATCCTTGTGAAAAATCAAATATGGTGGCTTACAAGACAAAGCTTGAATTTCTGAAATCATTCTGGTGGAAGTTAAAGCCACTTAGAAAATAATTTTCTAGGGCATAAACTTGAGATTACAATCTGCTGCCAGTTCAAAAGGAGGTTGTATAATTGCTTGCAACACCAAGTTTAGGTCCCAAGGAGGGGTTGGGTTTTGTAAGGAGGCTTTAAAAGAAGAATACCCCTCAAAAAAGCTCTACAAAGTTTATGAGAAGCAAATAATGAGTCTTCAAATCCAATATGAAAATTAGATATAACTGTTAACTGAACTTTAATAGTAGAAGATGAAGCCCCTTCATGGAATAGTGAGGCTAAAAATGCAAGAATCTTATGAACAGGTACTGAAAAAGGTTAATGTTATTTTGACATGCTCAAAACACAAACCTTTTCCATTTACTGATGTAAAGTTTACAAGTAGATGATTTGTGAGAGGCCAAAAGTATGTACTGGACAGGGGAAGAAAGCATAGGTTATCTGGCTATTAATGGAATTGGAGAAACCAAGCTGTCAGCTTGAGGTTCAAGATGTCCTGGTGTATTATGCCTGTCAGATGGGACAGGAGATCTGGAACCAGGTCCAGAATTCAAGGTTGATGAATCAGATGATGCCAAAGGAAGGGGAACTAAATCTGTCAAGGCCAATAAGGTGCAATGAGTATTACTTTGCTCTTCAGCCTGATTGCTTTCTGTAGAAACTTTGGAATTAGAGGAATCAGAGGAAAGGCATAAAGAAGACTGGAGGGCAGTTTGTGGAGAAGAGCATCCCTCAGTGATTCCCCAGGAGGAGGGATTAGGGCAAAGTAGTTGCTGCACTTGTTGTTTAGGCGATAGGGTAAAAGATTGCAGCAAGGCTGGGTCCATTGTGGGAGTATTCTCTCTGATACTTTTGGATTAAGGGATCACTCATAAGGCAGGAGTATGCATCTGCTCAATTCATCTGCTAGCACAATGGACTTCCTTAGAATGTGCATTGCTACATGAAAGCAATTGGATGAGATTGCCCACTGCCACACTCTGAGAGCTTCTTGACACAAGGGATAGTACCTGGTTCCCCCTTGCTTGTTGATGTACCAAACTACTGACATGTTGTACATTTGAATCACAATTGTCCCTGAAGGGAGGGCTTCCTGGAAGGCCTGCAGTGCCACAAGCACTGCTCTCATCTCTAAGACATTGATATGCAAGTTGGCTTCATAATAAAATGTATAATAAATAACTACGTAAAAAGACTGTGGGCCAAATTCAGGAAGCCTCCGTGTAAGAGTTATAACTCTTACAAAACATGACATATTTTGAATGAATTAATAAATAACGATTCTTTAAATTTATAAAATTGTAAATTTATAATTTTATAATTTGGCAGACCTTAATTTGAGTAGGGGAGCTATTGAGATATGTTCATTTAATCCTAGCCATGTAATTGCTTGTAATGTCAACTGCAAACGGACACACCCGGAAGTCTAGAATGGCAGAAAGTAAACAGCCACGAGAGGCCATGGAAATGTGAATAAACACACTACACAACACATGCCCCCACAGACCAGCAATGTAAAATGTAAAAAGTGAACAGATGTTATAAAATGTAAAATGAAAACTTTTTATTTTTTTAAAACCCGTAAATGTTTGCTAATGTGTGCGCGGGTGTGCTACTAGTGCAACTGCAGTTAGCAATCAGTGGAAAAGGATATAAGAACTAAATATGCAAAGTAAGCCAAGAAGTAATAGCATAGCGGTAGAGTTTCGCTTAAGAGCAGGCAGGCAAGGTTCGAGCCCACACAACATCCTTTTTTTTTTGTAAATAAGCACTACAAAGGCCCCTGACAGTATTGTACAAATGTAAAAGTATTTACATTTGTAAAATGGAATGAAATGGAGCATATATTTTCAAGTAATACAATAATAAAAATATTTAGAAATGTACTGATAGCTAAGCTGCTGTCAAACAAGGTGAGACAGAGTGCCCGTAGCTGAGTAGTGTTTCAAAGGCTGCAAATTGCTTGCCCGTAGCTAAGCACTGGTTTAACAGGCTCAAACTGTGTGCAACTAGCTGTGCTTAGCTTAACATGCGTGTTAATAGCCAATTAAGGTTTAACCCAGCGCACACCGTTTGCGCTGAGGTGCGCCAGCACAAGCTAACCGCTGGGCAACGTTAAGCAAGCTGTATCAAAAGTGCCTTTACACAGACACACCCCTCAGCCTGTCTAGACAGTCATAAAAACTAAAAATCAGTGGTCAGATCCGAACCCAGGATACCATGCACTAGAGTCAAGGTACTAAACCACTAAGCCATGACAGCAGTACTTAGAAATGCAGAAATAGCATATATATAGGATGTAATCCAAAATGGAGCATGATAAAGCAGTTTCTGTGAAATTGATACAATTCCAAAATGGCCAATCATAGAAATGTGTGGGAAAATCGGCATATATAAGCCCCATAGGCGGGAATACACAGCATAAACGATTGTAGAATAGACCTGCAGGCAGAATGAGTGGAGTAGGGGAGGGACGTTGCTTTCAAGCACATCGGTGGGGCATTGAGGAGTCCAGATACATGGTCTGGCTCCTAGCTCACCATCATGAGGCCCAACTCATGCAGGGCCAGGTCTCATGGGGAGCATACAGGGCGGAGGCATGGGACCAGTTGGCTCATGATCTCACTAGTGCTACTGGGATTCCACGTACTGGTGAGCAGGCCCGTCACCACCATGCAGACCTGAAGCGACGTAAGCAAGACCAGTTAACCCAATGGATCCAGGAGGCCCGGGATATGCCCAACGCCCCACTACTGAGTAAGTTACATTTTACTTATGTATGTAAGGAATTCAACTAGCTGATACCATGGAGATGTGTATTCCAATATTACTTGTTTTGTATTACAGCTGCAGGTGTCCGCTCTGCGAATCGCAGGGCACATGACCACAGGCTGTTGCGGCTGCGCCACCATGCAGGTTAGTAACCCCACCTAGTACTTGTAAATAAATATTATAGTGTAGCACGTAGCAGAACACTGCAGTGTATTGATTAAAAGTAATAGAATGTGCAAGCAACAAGTGAAAGTCTGCAGGTATGGCTGCAACAAGTTCATCAGTATGCAAGTGAAACTGGAAATATAATTGATATAAATAAATAGTTCTGTAATACAGATGTCCCACCATTAATTAAATGTAGTATAACCTGCAGTAGTCTCAAGAGTACAGCTTCAGAAGCTGAGTTAATCACATGTGAGATATATCCCCTGTTGAAATGCTGAATCATGACAGAAGTGAGGCTGCTGGAAAGTGTTTGAATCACCACAGGTCTAATATGTGAACAAAGCCTAGAAGTACCAACCTGAACTGTGAAATAGCAGGATGTGTGAGACTGACAGAAAGGGTCATGTATCAATAAATAAAGTAGTAATAACTCCTGAATGTATAACCCTCAGTGTGGTTCTACAGAACTAAATGCATGTGGGAATTAAAAATTAACATCCCAAAATGATTTCAGTGTGTCTGAATCTTGAATGTTTAAGCCAAAATCTGTATATGGTAATCACAGTCAACAATTTTCAGATAGAATGAATGATTGTCTGACATACTAAACATCCATAGTTGTCCCCTGCCCTGTTATCAAAATGTAGCAGGATGATGTATCTGATCAAATTCAAAATAACTAGGATAGTGATGTATCTGTAACAGGTCTAGCATGACAGACAATTAAAAATCATTTGAAAACTATCACCCACAAGTTAATTGTGTTTCTATTACGAATGTATATCAATGTATAATTTATGAATGTGTCAACATTTCTTTCTCCACCCCACCCTATAATTGCAAATTAAAAAACTCACTAAATATTGGTATGTAAACATTTCATTACCCATGGACATTTGTCCTGTTGTTTCAAAAATATATGCATGTCTGTTATTGCATGTGCCCTGTTCATACCTGCAAACCTGATGGCCTGTTGCCATTAATCAACCCTGCATGTTGTTTGATTGTGTATTTCTGTTCAAATAATGCATGTGATATTGATATGCCTGTTGTTCAATGGTGTTAATATCTGGGTGTTTGTAAGTCCCCAGTGGCAAATGATTGGTACAGCTGCGTCAGATGCCAGATGTGGGAATCGTGGTAGCTCCCAGGGCAGCCAGCACACACATTCATTATTATGCCCTGGGCATCACACACGACCTGGCAGTTGATGGAGGGGAATCCCTTGCGGTTAATATAGGCTCTACCCTGCTCACCGGCTGGTGCTTTGATGCGTATGTGCGTGCAGTCTATTGCACCCAGTACCTCAGGGTATCCCGCTATTTGCTGGAAGAGATGCATATTGCTGGCCAATACCTCACGGGCATTGGGGAAATATACATGATCACCATGTGCTGACATGGCATCCAGTAACTGGTGCAGTACCCTGGAGGCTGATGCCTGTGATATCCCCATCATATCACCAGTTGGTCTCTGGAAGGTACCTGTTGCTAGTATTCTTAGGCCAACACATAACTTGGTTTCCACTGGGATGGGTTCCCCTCTGTTGGTTCTGTGTGTGAGACGTGGCCTGCACAGCTCAACAATTTGCTGCAGAAGGTCTCTGTCCACTCTGTAGTGCTCTACTATCTCCAGCTCATGTAACCCATGGTAGGTGACCCTGGGCCTGTATACTCTTCTCCTTCCCCTCACTCTGGGTTGTCTGTCAGCATCTGCATTGTCACCACCCTCAGCAATTTGCCTATGCCTGATTATAACAGCTATGGCAGCCCCTAGCATTTCTGATCTGAGTTCAGCTTTTTCAGTTTTCAATTCTGATAGCTTACTCCTTTCTTGCAGTATCTCTTGAGAGAAACATCCTGCACTGCTGTGTGCAGTGTTTTAAGTGCTGGGTTGGGCTTCTAGTCTGCCTGTGTAATTGCCTGCTTCTAATTGTTATCACCAATTAACTCCAGCAGTATTCTCTGACAGCTTCCTTGTACTTTGGTTGTTTCCTTTTTCCTCTCTGTTTCCTCAGGGGGAGCAATGTGCACACCAGCATAAGCACGCTCACAGTGACTTAAACGCGTGCACACATACTTACACGGGTTGGACTTGGCTGATTCATGGTAAAACGCGCGCACACAGCCTTATACATTAGGCAACAGGTTTCCTGATGTTTACATTGCCTTACACATGTGCACGCCCGCGCAAACCATTTTAAACGGTTTGCAACACGCTCCCACATGGTGAGCTTGCCTTACACACGCGCACATGCGTGCATGCACGTATATCAAGAAAGTTTGAGTGTAGGGATAGTGTGCACCCTCTATTTCTTGACTTTCCTAGTGTTCTGTTGGGACACACCTCTCTCCCTGATGTCTGTCTGTCATCTGTCACGTTACACTGCTCTCCAATGTGATACATTTGTTCCTATCATTCCCCCCCCGTGATGTCACCTACCTCTTACTCTATTCTTCCCCCTTCTGTAACTCTTACACTACTCGAAAAGTGCTCATTAGCTATGTGGTAGTGTGATTCAGTATTGTAACCCTCATTTACATAGGATTGCCTAGTAATGTTTAGTTACATCTCTTACACTGAGCTTCCCCCCCCTTGGCAACCACTACATGGTGGCCATATTGTTTTTGGTCTGCTAGTCCCTGCATTGTCATTCTATGTACTACATGAAACCCACAATTGTGGGCTTATAAGCTTCGGTTTTCACTTTTAGGCAGCGCACCCTGTTTGCACGGGTGTGCGCTGCAGTTAAACATCAAAATCCCCCGAAAAAAAAATGTTATTTTAAATAATTTTGCAACACTTTTTAATGCCAATGGCCACATATTTGGCCTTTGACATGCTAGATGACACATATGCAACCTTTATTTGGAGCTGACATAGCTCCGTTGTAAATTTTGCAGAAATGTACTCAGTTGTCAGCTGAGTACATTTCTGCAGCTAAAACGTCCATTACACGGACTGGTTTGGGCTTCCTGGATCGCTCAAATACCTCATTTGCATATCTTTGAGCTGCAAATGAGGTATTGAGCATTTCCACGCCCAGTCCGTGTAAGAGACGTTTTAGCTGTCTCTTACACGGAGGTTTGGGCTGTTCCTGGATCGGGAGGCTTACACGGAGGCTTACACTACTCTTAAACTCCGTGTAAGCCTTCATGAATCCGCCCATGTATCTAGCAAAAAATAACTTCCCTTACACATATATTACAAAACATGACATATTTTGAATGAATTAATAAATAACAATTCTTAAAATTTATAAAATTGTAAATTTATAATTTTATAATTTGGCAGACCTTAATTTGAGTAGGGGAGATATTGAGATATGTTCATTTAATCCTAGCCATGTAATTGCTTGTAATGTCAACTGCCACCAGACCTCCCTATACTCGATTTTTTCTTCCCACATAGCACCACGTCCATCTTTTTTTTATTTTTCCAGTACAAAAAACAAATAACAAGCTTCTGTACGTTCTTGTTTGTGCTTATAAAGGGCATTGTTGTCCTTCCTATTTTGGATGTCATACATATGCTCATACATCCTTCTTTTAAGCTTCCTTTCCGTCTTCCCAATATAAAATGCTTGACACACTTGACACAAAGCTAGATATATGAGCCCAATAGAATCACAATTTGAAAATTCTTTACTTAATAAAGTTGTATTCCTACATAGTAACGTGACTTTATCTTTATTAATAATCCACTCACATTGTGCACAATGACTACATTTATATGTTTCCAGTTTTTATTACTACCCCATATTTCCATTCCATGAGTCGCTTCTAAAATATTTTTTATAGAGCTGGCATTTTTGTATACAACTTTAAGTTACTCTTTAGGTAGCATATCTAGATCAGTGAAGGCCAAAAACCTGTTACATTCACTGTCCAGAATATTTCTAACCAAATTAGAACTAGCATTGTATTCAATGACCAAAGCTCTCTCAAAATTCTCTTCTTTTTCAACATTTCCAGCAACAGTTTCTTCAATATCCTTGCCTAAAATAGGCATGAATCTTCCTGTCCTACCTTCCATAACCTCTTGTTCAACTTTATTGAGTAAATAATCAGGGTAGTCTCTTGCCTTGAACATAGTTCTTAATAATTCCATTTTCTTTCTAATGTCATCATTGTCAGAAGTCATTCTATTGGACCTAATATATTGTCCCTTTACAATATTCTTCTTGTAATATGCAGGGTGACCACTATTAAATTGTAGGAATGAATTGCAATATGTGCTTTTTCTAAATACTTTAGAATTATAAAGATTATTCTTTTTATATATTTCAAAATCCAAGTATTCCGGTTTTATTTGACCAACCTTATAAGTGAATTTAAAAAAAAAGTAGTACTATTGTTGATAAAATTGATAAAATTGGATAACTCATCCTCTGATGATAACCAGAGGATACAAATGTCATCCAAGAAACACTTATATAATATGCAGGAGTGTCTATATATTGAATTTAAAACAAATCTCTCTTCTCATCTGGCTAGTACTAGTGGGTGCACATATTGCACCGATTGCCACTCCCTTTGTTTGATGGAAATATTCACCCTTAAAAAAATAAAATTATACTTTAAAACCAAATCCATTAACTGTAAAATTAAAGTGCATTCATCATTTGTTAAGCTATTGTCTTCGTAAATAATCTCCTCCAATAAATCTAAACCTTGATTATGGGGTATGCTCAAAAATAAATCGATAACGTCGATAGTGACAAAAGTTATTTTGTCCTTGAACTCTTCTTGTTTAAAACTTCTTAAAAAATCCCAAGAATCCCTTAGAATATTACCTCTCTTTATCCATAGTGCTTTATGTTTAGTATTGTCTAATTTGGCCAAGGGTAAAGTCTTAAACCCTTCAGCAGATACAATCGGTCTCAATGGAGGGTCAGTGCCATTCTTATGTATCTTTGGGATACCAAAGATAGTAGGGATTCTGGGTTTTTCTACCTTTAAATAATTAAGAGTTTTTTGATCTATCAAATCATCAATTAATAAATCTTCTAAAACCATATCTATCCTTCTGTAGGATATAGTTATCTCATTTTTGGATACACATGTATACTTGTCTGTATCCTTCAAAATCTCATTCATATTGGCCTCATAGGTCAAATTATCCAATAAGACAATGCCTCCTCCTTTATCAGGCTTCATTACTCTTAAATTTTTGTCCTTTCTAAGTTCAGCTAATATTCTAATTTCATCCTTGTCTAAATTTTGTTCATACTTAATTTTGTTTAAATTTTGTCTAATTTGGTTCTCTACTACACTTTAAAAATTCCTGATCTGCGTGTGCAAGGGAGGGTTAAAAACACTCTTTCTTGTCAAAACTCCTGGATTTGATATTCTGTCTTGTTTAAAAAAGACTTGAAAATTAATTTTTCTTGTGAACAATTTAATGTCAAATAAAGCTCTGGTTAGATACCCTTTTTAGTAGGAATAAACTTTGTACCCTTTGACAATAAACTAAAATGTTCTTTTTCTATAGTGACATCACTGAAATTATAGATACTAAAATTGTCTCTAATAAACCTAAAACAATTGTTCTCATCATGTATAATATCTTGATTTGCCAAGTCATTGTTAATACCCACCCCCCCTTCCCAAAAATTCTGATACTGCTGATATTGTTGTTCTTCTCTATTCCGAATTCTTTCAGATCTATGTAAAGGACGGTATTCATTGAAATCATCCAGATCATAAATCTGTTCCCCAATACTGACATTATCATTATTATTAATGACTGCACTTGCTTCATTAACCCTATTTTCCTAGAACCTAAAACTAGCCTTAGGCTTAGGGTAACTATTATCATTTTTGTAGTCAGTAATGTCTCTTTCTAATTTTTAATTTTCCTCATAATTAAATCATCACATTGCCCATCAATATCATTCCTTATGTTATCATATTTTTCTCTTTCAGATGGAATAGTGAAAATTAAATCTTCCTTGATGCACTCATACAACATATCAATTTCCCTCATTAGCTCAATTTTAATTCTGTTATTTTCTTCAGTCATGCATTTTAACATATCTAGCCCACATCTGTTTAATATTTCAATCAGTTCTTTATGGAAGGCACTTCCAACAACTACATTATTTGGAAACTTACAAATTCTTAGTCCCTTGGGAACTATGCCTTCTGAAATGCATTCCTTTAAATAATCATTCATAATGTCAAGTCTTTTAAATTTCAAAAGCAACTTACTAAAGTGCAATAATTTATTTTTATAAGTCTCAGTTATTGGCCCCGGTTTGTTAACTCTGTCTTTGAAATTTTTAGTGTAACTAGCCTGGAGCCAGTCCTTTAATTCGGGCTTGTTAGGAATCCGTTTATTTAAAATAGTCCTGTTGTCTTGCACTGGTTGCATGGCACCAGAATCTACAGCGTTCACATTGTTTCCATTTTTTATATATCCAGATCCACTTGCAAGTTCCAAACCCCTTACTAGTCTCGGTGTTTGGATAAAATCCACACTAGGGTTTGAGTCTTGTATATCCAAAGCGTTTGCATTTTCCACATGCATCATACTTGCTGTTACTTCCTGGTTCCTCCCTTGCTGGAGGCAGGCCACCAAATCAACCATAGAACGACTTAAAGGCGTAAGGAGGTCGACCAATTGTGTCAACTGTCCAATACGTTTCCTCATTTGTCCTATTTCCTCCTTATTGTTCCTTATGAAATTAGAATATTAGCTGAACTTAGAAAGGACAAAAACTTAAAAGTGATGAAGCCTGATAAAGGAGGGGGCATTGTCTTAATGGATAATTTGACCTATGAGGTCAAGATGAATGAGATTTTGAAGGATACAGACAAGTATTCATGTGTATCCAAGAATGAGATAAATATTTCCTACAGAAGGATAGATATGGTTTTAGAAGATTTATTAATCAATAGTTTGATTGATCAAAAAACTCTTAATTATTTAAAGGTAGAGAAACCCAGAATCCCTACTATCTTTGTTAGCCCAAAGATACATAAGAATGGCACTGACCCTCCATTGAGACCAATTGTGTCTGCTGAAGGGTCTAAGACTTTACCCTTGGCCAAATTAGTTGATACTAAACTTAAAGCACTATGGATAAAGAGAGGTAATATTCTAAGGGATTCTTGGGATTTTTTAAGAAGTTTTAAACAAGAAGAGTTCAAGGACAAAAATAACTTTTGTCACTATGGACGTTATCGATTTATTTTCAAGCATACCCCATAATCAAGGTTTAGATTTATTGGAGGAGATTATTTACGAAGACAATAGCTTAACAAATGATGAATGCACTTTAATTTTGCAGTTAATGGATTTGGTTTTAAAGTATAATTTTATTTTTTTAAGGGTGAATATTTCCATCAAACAAAGGGATTGGCGATGGGCGCAATATGCGCACCCACCCATGCAAATTTAGTACTAGCCAGATGGGAAGAGAAATTTGTTTTAAATTCAATATATAGACACTCCTGGATATTATATAAGCATTTCTTGGATGACATTTGTATCCTATGGTTATCATCAGAGGATGAGTTATCAAATTTTATCAATTTTATCAACAATAGTACTACTTTTTTGAAATTCACTTATAAGGTTAGTCAAGAAAAACTGGAATACTTAGATTTTGAAATATATAAAAAGAATAATCTTTATAATTCTAAAGTATTTAGAAAAAGCACATATTGCAATTCATTCCTACAATTTAATAGTGGTCACCCTGCATACTACAAGAATAATATTGTAAAGGGACAATATATTAGGTCCAGTAGGATGACTTCTGACGATGATGACATTAGAAAGGAAATGGAATTATTAAGAACTATGCTCAAGGCAAGCAACTACCCTGATTATTTAGTTGAACAAGAGATTATGGAAGGTAGAAGAGGAAGATTCATGCCCATTTTAGGCAAGAATATTGAAAAAAACTGTTGCTGGAAATGTAGAAAAAGAAGAGAATTTTGAGAGAGCTTTGGTCATTGAATACAATGCTAGCTCTAATTTGGTTAGAAATATTCTGGACAGTGAATGGAACAGGTCTTTGGCCTTCACTGATCTAGATACGCTACTGAAAGAGAGACTTAAAGTTGTATACAAAAATGCCAGCTCTATAAAAAATATTTTAGAAGCGAATCATAGAATGGAAATATGGGGTGGTAATAGAAAACCGGGAACATATAAATGTAGTCATTGTGCACAATGTGAGTGGATTATTAATAAAGATGAAGTCACGTTACTATGTAGGAATACAACTTTATTAAGTAAAGAATTTTCAAATTGTGATTCTATTGGGCTCATATATCTAGCTTTGTGTCAAGTGTGTCAAGTATTTTATATTGGGAGGAAAGAAAGGAAGCTTAAGAGAAGGATATATGAGCATATAAAGATGCAAAATAGGAAGGTGAACAAGGCCCTTTATAAGCACAAACAAGAATGTACAGAAGCCCGTTATTTGTTTTTTGTACTAGAAAAATAAAAAAAGATGGACGTGGTCATATGTGGGAAGAAAAAATCAAGTATAGGGAGCTCTGGTGGCAGTTGACGTTACAAGCTAATACATGGCCAGGATTAAATGAACATATCTCAATAGCTCCCCTACTCAAATTAAGGTCTGCCAAATTATAAAATTATAAATTTACAATTTTATAAATTTTAAGAATCATTATTTATTAATTTATTCAAAATATGTCATGTTTTGTAATATATGTGTAAGGGAAGTTATTTTTTGCTAGATACAGTCTTTTTACGTAGTTATTTATTATACATTTTATTATGAAGTGAATAAGTAGTTGGTTTTTATTCTATTTTGTTGTAATTATCTCAATAACCAGTAGAGGGAAGTCTATGATTTTTTTTTTTATATTAACCTTGCTTTTAAGGTTTTTATAATTAAAAGTTGTTTTTTAATTATTTATAGTACAAATTTTATGAGGAATCATACATCTACTCAACATATTAAGTATTTATCTATATATTGATTCATTTAGTTGTTGAAACTACTTATTTATGTGTTTTTATATATTTATCTGTAAGTCAACCCTTGTATGGGTTTTAATAGTATGAATATTCATGTACCTCATTACAAAAATGATTGGTCTGTTTGTTAATGATGTCATTGTTTGATGTACTTAAACGAGAGTGTTTTTAATCTAGCCCACATCTGAAGATGTGTTGGAAACAAAAACGCAGACTGTGGATACGTTTATGTGCTTGTTTTATTTGTGCGAGTTTGCAGTGCCTATCATGTTCATTAAAGTGTCTCACCCGCATTTTGATCTGTGGCTTTATTTTTCCATCATGGATTGGTACCTATTTTCTATTTATCAGCTTGATTTGGTGCCTTTCGGTCTTTTTTATATCTCTTCTGCACACACACACACACACACACACACACACACACACACACACACACACACACACACACACAAACTGAGGAAAATACTGTAGTTATTTTTTTCTTTAGAGAGAAAAATATAGAAATATATCAACAATAATAATAAAGAGAATACATAAAGTGCAGGAGGAAAATAACATCAATGAAGAACACATCGAAGTGTAGGGGACGGGAAATAACGACAATAGTATTTAGAGTACTGACAAACAAGAAATGCAAAAAGGGTAAGGGGTTTTTTAAATTACAGAGAAGAAGAGAAAATATACAAGGATTGAAAGTTATAGTTGAAAATATATTAAAGGAATCACTTATCTGCTCAAGAGCAATTGGCATGACGTTTGACAGGAAAAGTGGCAAACAAGATCTGAGGTAACCAAGATAGGTGCATTGTGGGTAAAGGATAAGCTGAAGAGTTTTCTTGGTTACTATAAAGTATGGTAGTGGCTCAGCCAATTCTGAGGATCAAAACTGAACCGACAGGTTGAGGATAGAATGAAAATTGACAACATCAGATCATTTAACTCTTATTCCATCTAATATGACCATACACACACACAAACACACACATGTACACACACACACACACACACACACACACACACACACACACACACACACACACACACACACACACACACACACACACACACACAAGTGCACATGCCTTCTAAAAAAAACTCAAATCACATGCATCAGGTTCCATGAATCAGCAAACAGCAGCATTTCTATAATAGGTAGAGAACCAATGCATGCATTTAAGGAGAAGTTATCCCAATCTTAACAAAAGACAATGGGGGAATTTAATAAAGCCTACATGGACATATTTGCCATGTGGATATAGTGGCATGGTGCTTACATGGAAGGAAGCAAATGTGCAATCTAGTAAAGATTGTTGAGTGGCATGCACAAGCATGCAAACCCAGAAGTGTATGTGGCATGCAAATCACCTCATAAGCAGGTGAAATGCATGCAAATGAGGCAGGTGGAGTGATCCAGCAAGCAGAGAGGCAGTCATGTACACCCTGTCTTGGTGTCATAAACTGAAACCACTCATTCAAATACTTACAACTTTCCATTCTATAATTATGACACATAGAATATGCAGATTTTCCCTTTACAGATATTTGATCCTACCTGCTTAACTTTGTTTCCATTTTTCCTATTAAGACATGCCTTGTAGATCCTGTATCCTGGTAATTCAGAAAAGAAAAATTACTACATCAACTCGCACACCATTCAAAGAGAAAAGGGTAGGGATTCGGTTGTTGTACAACGACAGAGGAAAGTTTTCTATCAGCCTTTTCCCACAGCACCCCATTGCTTTCATTCCATCACAAGCTCAAAATTTCCAACTCCTGCATTGTCATCAGGGTACTGGGGCAGATCAGTACTGTGTTAAGAAACATACCCACACCTATGTCCCAACATGTTATAGCATCATAAATTTGGTTTATCCTCACACACACACACACACACACACACACACACACACACACACACACACACACCTATGTCCCAGTATGTTATAGGCTCATGAACTTAATTTAACTTTAACTTTAACCTCTCTTTTTTTTCACTCATATATTAAACAACACAGAACATCTCTCATCACTCTTACCTTTTAGTCTTGAGGGTACCACCCTCGACACAGTGCTTCCTTGTGTTAATTTTCTCTTTCATTGTATTTGCATACACATTAATAAAGTTTTTCTTATTTCCTGTGGGGTTGTCTCATTATTACTTTACATATACCTAATATGCAAACTCAGTCATTAAGAAGCATGTTTCACAAATCCATTTTCCCCATTTTTAGTCTAGCATGTTTGCACACGCTGAATAGTTAGGTATCCGAATCGCTGACTATTCCATTCAAAACAGTGTGGAATTCACAGAATAAAATTCTATGTTGGGTCCCTGTAATTTATTCCACACTGCCCTTCAGCATTACCAAAGTTCAGAATCCATGTCTTAAGGCACCAAATGTTAAATCTCAGAAATAAATAACAAATAGTTTTACCTTTTAGTCCTGAGTCAAGAATAATGCTTCAGGATGTGCAAAGTGCTTGTTATTCCATAAACAGTGCTGGGAAACTGCCTACTAAAATTTTCAGATCGGTCTCAAAGAATAAAGGAAAATATTTCATTTATATACTTTTTCTTATCAATTTCATGCATGCAGAACTCTGTTGTTACGTAGCTTTTAACAAAATAATAACATTTTAAAATATTTTATGCCTCGTGATCCTTGCTTAGAGCTTCACGTGAACACTTGACAGTATGCTTTCTAAAACACAGAGCACCTGTGCTTAAGATTTATTGGCTTGCAACTTTTTAACATTTGGTATCAGTGCACAGTATCTCACAGACATTCTTGCAAAGACCCTTCCCCGAGCCTGAGAAGGCCAGCGCTTACTGTTGATAAATCTGGTATCCATGAATACCTGACACTTTTCAACATAACATCCCTTAAGTCCTTCAGCACTTACTTTGCCTTTAACTATCTATCAGTACAGAGGAGATGCAATTGTAAGACACTTGACATATAAAGCTACTACTTATATGAAACTATTTCTTGCATAATCATGCATCTATTTTTCATTTTACTTTTGACATAAACATATTATAAACATTTTATTTAACTCATTTGTGAAGAAACTACAAGTTAATATAATTTGTGAAAAATAAGCATGAGACTTAATAACTTTCCATAACAGTCATGCAACCCTTAAAACCTTCATTACTATAATTTAAGTTGCTAGTATTTAATGAAAATGGCGAGCATCATACTTGGTTGCTTGATCCTCTGAATATTTATGTAATGCTGATCTTTTATTATGTCTCTTTTGTTTATGTCTCAAGTATTTTTTCAATGACTTATAACTGTCTGCTTCCTTGTTATATCAGGGCTAAAAGTGCAAATGATTATATAGCTTTGTACATTTCTGTATATGTCACAATGCTTGACAACGGTTTGCTCCTTCTGTACATTTCTATATACACCACAATGCCTGACAATGGTTTGCTTCCTTTGTACATTTCTCTATATATATATATATATATATATATATATATATATATATATATATATATGTCACAATGCCTGACAATGGTTTGCTCCCTCTGTACATTTTTGTATATGTCATAATGCCTGACAATGGTTTGGTCACTCTATACATTTCTATATATGTCACAATGCCTTACAATGGTTTGGTCCCTCTGTACATTTCTATTTGTCACAATGCCTGACAATGGTTTGCTCCCTCTGTACATTTCTGTATATGTCACAATGCCTGACAATGGTTTGCTCCCTCTGTAGATTTCTGTATATGTCACAATGCCTGACAATGGTTTGGTCCCTCTGTGCATTTCTATTTATGTCACAATGTCTGACAATGGTTTGCTCCCTCTGTACATTTCTGTATATGTCACAATGCCTAACAATGGTTTGCTCCCTCTGTACATTCCTATATATGTCACAATGTCAGACAATGGTTTTCTCCCTCTGTACATTTCTATATATGCCACAAAGCCTGACAATGGTTGCTTCCTCTGTACATTTCTGTATATGTCACAATGCCTGGCAAAGGTTTGCTCCCTCTGTACATTTCTGTATATGTCACAATGCCTGACAACAGTTTGCTCCCTCTGTGCATTTCTGTATATGTTGCAATGCTTAACAATAGTTTGCTCCCTCTGTACATTCCTATATATGTCACAATGTCTGACAACGGTTTGCTCCCTCTGTACATTTCTGTATATGTCACAATGCCTAACAATGGTTTGCTCCCTCTGTACATTCCTATATATGTCACAATGTCTGACAATGGTTTGCTCCCTCTGTACATTTCTGTATATGTCACAATGCCTGACAATGGTTTGCTCCCTCTGTACATTTCTGTATATGTCACAATGCCTGACAATGGTTTGCTCCCTCTGTACATTTCTGTATATGTCGCAATGCCTAACAATGGTTTGCTCCCTCTGTACATTCCTATATATGTCACAATGCCTGACAATGGTTTGCTCCCTCTGTACATTTCTGTATATGTCACAATGTCTGACAATGGTTTGCTCCCTCTGTACATTTCTGTATATGTCACAATGCCGGACAATGGTTTGCTCCCTCTGTACATTTCTGTATATGTCACAATGCCAGACAACGGTTTGCTCCCTCTGTACATTTCTGTATATGTCGCAATGCCTAACAATGGTTTGCTCCCTCTGTACATTTCTATATATGTCACAATGCCTGACAATCGTTTGCTCCCTCTGTACATTTCTGTATATGTCACAATGCCTGACAGCGGTTTGCTCCCTCTGTACATTTCTGTATATGTCGCAATGTCTGACAATGGTTTGCTCCCTCTGTACATTCCTATATTTGTCACAATGCCTGACAATGGTTTGCTCCCTCTGTACATTTCTGTATATGTCACAATGCCAGGCAACGGTTTGCTCCCTCTGTACATTTCTGTATATGTCGCAATGTCTGACAATGGTTTGCTCCCTCTGTACATTCCTATATTTGTCACAATGCCTGACAATGGTTTGCTCCCTCTGTACATTCCTATATATGTCACAATGCCTGACAATCGTTTGCTCCCTCTGTACATTTCTGTATATGTCACAATGTCTGACAACGGTTTGCTTCCTTATACTTGCACTGCATGTGCATTTATTTATGCTCATAATGACTCCTTGTTTTATCAGTCATGCAACTATATTAATAGGAACATAGAAACAATACTAAGTAACTGATCATGAGGAGTATAAGATGCCTAGCCATATGCACCTTTAAGTAGAGACACTTAAAAGTGTGTGCCGCCCTTTTCAAGTACTTAATAGTGCTCATCTCCTAACTAAAGCAGGGCTGTTAATGGCAATACTGGTATAAATTTGTGACAATCCATCCAATCTTCAAGACTAGCCTAAAAGGTAGTCAAAGTAGTAATTTAACCTGTACCGATAACTTATTCAATATGTGGGAATATGTTTAGTTAGGAACCAATCTTTCCAGTGAGTCTTGTTTATTTGTTGGTGTAGATTTAGAGCTCTAGTGCAGATGTTTATCAGGACACTGATTCTACAAAGAAAGAAAAGATCAAATAGGACTGGGTCTTACATGGCTGAAAAGCAACACATAGGTCACCTTGGAGCAGCGTGCAGGCTATTGAGTATAATGATTGTTATGCTAATCTATTGCTATAGTTGAAAGATTTAAGGCCTTTGATTTTCTTGGTAAGTTATTTTTGTGGCCTTTCTTGTTGAGCAGTATGTTCTTTTACACATACCAAAGGGTACATTGTCCGCAATGATGGGTCTAATAATGAAAGTGTACAGCAGCAGGATGACTCTTTTAGATCTTGAAGACATTCCCTTGGAAATGTATTGGGTAATATCGAAGGATTTCCTGACTATGGTGGAAACTTGATTATCTAATGAGAGGGAATTGTCCACAAAAGTACTCAGGTCTCAAATGAGTGTATCTGTCTGAAGGGGCTACCATTTAAAACATATGAGGTGAGAACAGATTTTTTAATGAATGCTGCTATACTGCACTTTTTTGTATTTAACTTGAGACCATTTTCAGTACACTGGGCATGTGCATATTCCATCTCTTGCTAGAGCTGTGTAGTAACAGTGAATGAATGGATAACCATGACCAGATTGTAGTCTTCAGCAAACTTGGTGAACCACACTTCTGGGATATTGGACTGGATGCCTGCAAAATAAATTTCAAACATAAGAGTTCTTATCACTGATTCCTGTAGTACTCCACAAGATACATTTTTACATTCAGGGAGGGTACCAGTAACTTTCACAAACTGGGATCTGTTGGATAGCAAATTTGAAATCCAAAAGACAGCATAGGGATTTAGATAATTTTTTTTTCTATTTTTTTAAGAATACCACCATGGGGATAGTGTCAAAAGCCTTGGCTAGATCAAGATAAGCTTAGTACACTGAGTGACCACTGTCCACAGCCTCTGTAACCTTTTCAAAGAAGCTTACTGCATTCAGGAGACAGGACTTGCCCTTCACAAAACCAAAGTGATTTGGATCTAGAGCAATTAAGTTCCATGTGTCTGCAAAAAAGAGCTCTTCTATGATATGTTCCATGACTTCGCATATAACACTGGAGAGGCTGATGGGGCTACAGTTGCTTAGATCTATAGAGGAGCTCCTCTTGTGTAGGCAAGATAAAGTGGCTATTCTCCAGGCATTAGACACAAACCCTACAGACAGGCTGAGGTTGAAAAGTTGAAGAAGAGGCTCAGATAGTACATACTTGGCATGAGAATGCAGTTTGGCATATTGTCTGATCACATGAAAGTATTACTTTTACTCTTTGACAGGGATTTTAAACTTGCTACAAGGTGATATCAAGGGAAGCTAAATTGTTATGAATAATGGGATAATCGGGGCAATAACGAGGGCAGGTGAGGTGAAGCTGGCACTAAAGCTGTTTACTATTATACTGGCTGTTTCCTTGGGATTAGAATATGTGAAATCATTATGGAAGAGATGACTGCATTGTTGCACATTATTCCACAATTTCTTGATATAACTGAAGAAAGATTTGTAGTTTTCTTTGGTATCTTTAGGGACCTTAATTTTGTACTCTGCTTTACATTTTCTAATAGTACTCTTTTAAGTTCCTTGCTGGCATGTTTCAGTGTGGTTCTGAGTTAAGGGGATGGGGAATTTTTATAACTTTTCATCATTTTCTGTCTATTGCAAGAAAAAACAACACACACCAAATGTTTTTGCTTAAAACCAACAAAATTCCAAAAAATATCAATGTAAAGTAGCAAAGACAAGGCTCCAGATTTCTCAAAGTCACAGCTGTTTATTCAATAAGGTACACAAGCACTTTCACTAATGCTTCTTCAGGTGTGATTATTTGTAAGTAAAAACACCTATTTTAAACAAAAAACACAAATCATGTGACCTAACCATTTAATCATTTAAAGAGACTTAGACTATTTATACATTATATAAGATAAAAAATACTTTATAAATAACAACATTGTTTAAAACATTTATATAAACTTTAAAATCATCTGCATAATGGACTATTCCTTAAAATAGGTCTAAGGGGATGTGGTCATTCAGACCATGTCCTACATCAGCCCTCAATCTGGCAATCAAATTTGCTTCTAATTCTTCAGTTTTGGCTCTGATGTCATCCCCTCTCTTATTTACCATAGACCTACTTAAGACTCTAAATTTAAAAATGTGTCTATCATTTGTTTCAGCAACATGTTTAGCCAGTGCGTTAAACAAACTTTCCTTCTTGATATGATATATGTGTTCCCTTATTCTATCTTTTAGCTGCCTGTCGGTTTTACCCACATAAAATTTGTTACAAAGTTGACACTGGGCTAAATAAACCATGTGACATGTGTTATAAGTTGCATTTACTTTTAAATAAAATAATTCCTTAGTGTCTAAATGTTTAAATTCTGTTTCTAAGTTAATCATTTCACAGAACTGACAATTCTTACAGGGTCTGGTTCCTATCTGTTCAACCTTTTTTTGTAGGTCCTTAGGTGTACATAGTTTTCTCTTTAGTGATTTTTTATTTTTAAAAGTAAACTGCGGATGTCTATCTAAAAATTTAGCCATGTGTCTATCTGAAGTCAAAAGGTCCCAGTGTTTATTAAAAACATCTGTATATTTCCCTACATCTCTAGAATAACTCAGACACATCCTAACTGTATTTTCATTTTGTTTATGGCCCTGAGCATATACTTGAGGTTCTGAAAAATAAGGTTTTGCCCTAGTTTTTCTTAATTCCCTTATATTAACCACATATTTTGATACTGACTCTTTGTCATAGCCTCTCTCTACTAGTTCCGCACTCACCATATCTATTTGCTGATTGAGATCATCTTGTTTAACATTAAGTCTTGACACTCTATATAACTGATTGTATGCAACATTTTTGAATACAAATTTAGGATGCATACTCTCTTTACTTAATAGTTCATTCACATGACATTCTTTCCTATACATCCTGGTACTAATTTCTCCATCTTTCTCCTTTATGATGCTGATATTTAGAAAATTGATCTCTGTCTGGGACCAATTTAATGTGAATCTAAGAAAATGTGTGGAGCTGCTAATATAAATTACAAACTCCATTAATTGCTCCAATGACCCTTTCCCTACTAAAAAAAGGTCATCTACAAACCTTCTAAAAATAGTACATTCTGTTTGTATGTTCCCTTTTCTATAAATTGTACCTCCCATACTAACATTACTCCATTCGCATAACTGTTGGCGCACGATGTTCCCATCGTGACGCCATTCTTTTGCCAGTAGACCCTGTCCCTAAAAGTAAAGATGTTATTTTCAAATACTAACCTTAACAAAGTTTGTATTAGTTCTTTCTTTTCTTCTGTGTAATTATCATCTTGATTTAGTAATTTCATAATACTAGTCATACCCAAGTCATTCGGGATAACTGTGAAAAGGGAAACTACGTTGAGCGTAACTAATAGAACAGGTTCCATGGTACATGCCTCATTGGAAAAATTATAGAGGTCTCTGACAAAATGCTCAGTATCTTTTAAAATGTAATCTGATTTCTGTAAGACACTTTTAAGATTTTTTTCTAAAAAAATGGAAGCAGATTCCTTGCACCAATCTCTCCCTGCCACGATAGGTCTCATGGGGGGGTTTACACAACACTTGTGTAATTTCGGCAATCTTTGAATATTTGGTGTAGTCGGATTCATTATGATAAAATATCTAAGAAGGTCAGTGTCTATGAGTCCCTTTTTTTCAAGATTCCTCAGCTCTTTATGCACATTTACTATCATTCGCTTCACTTGTTCCTATGATATTATTTGATAAAATCTCAAATCAGCTAACAAAATATTCATTCTAACATCATAGTCATCTCTATTCATTACAACAATCTGCCGCCTTTGTCTCCAGGTCATATTACTATCCTACAATCTGACTGTAAATGTATCAGTGCCTCATGTTCAGTCTTACTCAAATTATGCCATTTATTCTTATGAAATTTCTTTCTTTGTTCATAAAACATCTTGTAAACATCCTCTATGCATACTTTTTCAAAAGCATTAATTAATGCACTTTGCTTAGGTATGAACAAACATGGCTTCCTAGAGGTATGAATTTCATCATTGGAATTATTATCAAACATTGTTTTGAACATAAGTTTATGCGTAAACATTTTGATATCAAACACAATGTCTACTATGTCCGTGTCCGCTGTAGGAATAAATGACAGTCCCTTTTCTAAAACATTTAGTTCATCTTGAGTTAAGTCAACTGATGATGAATTAACTACTAGGCTTTTGCGTTTAAAAACACCTTCTTTATTGTGTTGTGACTCACCAGTTCCTCGTTGTGCTTGCATTTGGATGCTCCTCCCTCTCTGTTGATTTCCACTTCTCCCTCTGGCCCCTCTGCTCTGAGATCTGTCTCTCATTGGAAGGGGAAAATTGAGGTTGAATTGTACAGTTGGCTGTAAAAAAACAGTGCTTGTTTCTTGAGAGGCCCCAAGCTTGGATGGTGTAAAATCCACTCCCCAATGAACGTCAGCCGTAACTGAAAAAGTTTTTCTCCTTGCCCCAGTTGTTATTTCACGTGAGACATCTTCTCATTCCTGTACTTCGATTGGGGTCCGCCCTTCTCGATTCTCCTGCATACTGGCTGCTGTATGATTGGCTATCTCACCTGTTCCCATGGTTTGATTCGCTGAGGCTCCTTTGGTTGTGGTCATCACAGTCTCTATATGTTCCATTGGTGTATTCGTGTCACATGGCCACATGAAAATGTTTCCCAAAGCAAAAGCTTTCCTGTCTCTTTCTAATTTTTGAGTTTAATTTGTATAAATTTTCTAGCATAGGCATATTTGCTGTTGATGGAATCATTCACCATTTTAGTGACAATCCCATCATCATACTTCTCATACAATTTAATGTACTTTACACTGCATGATAAAATACTTACATTACCTCAAAAATAGATCTTTAGAAGTATCATTGCAGATTTGAATTGATCTTACTGGATTGTGGCTTCCATGTTCAGCTGCCAAAATGGTGAAACAGTTGGGGTGAATTTATAAAGGTTACTGTGAAATGTACACCTCATGAACTCCATGCGGTAACTTTTTAGAATGCAGAGACAGCTTGAACATGGTGCTGTAGCACATAAATGTGCAGCACTGCATCAGCTGAGCAGTTCATGAAGTTGCTATCACTTGAATGTGTGGATCAACATGGCCATATCATGGTAGTTAGGCTGTTCGTCTATTGTCACAAAGGTAATTCCTGGGTAGTTTAGTGGTAAAATATGGTTAGGCGGTGAGTGCATGAGTGTATGTGAGGAGTGTGTGAGTGTGTGCCTGCCTGGGAAATAGCAATAGCGGAGGTAGTTAAAAGGTTAGGTAGGTGTGAGCGTGGGTATATATGTCTGCATGTGTGTGTGTGTGTGTGTGTGTGTGTGTGTGTGTGTGTGTGTGTGTGTGTGTGTGAATGGATAAATGGATGAGAGTGTGAGTCTGATCAGGTAGATAGGTGGCTGTGTGTATGTGTGTGCATGTGTGCTGTTTTGGGTGGCTGTCATACATCCACACACCTCTGGCTAATGAGAAGAGTCAGCATTAGGTAGGGGGCATTAGCCACCAGGGATTACTCAACAATATGGACCACTAGCCACTAGGGATTACTCAACAACAGGGATTGGGGAATGATAGGCACCAGGGAAGACTGTTTAATAACAGCACTTATACCGATATGGGTATGAGGATCAGAGAGTGGGGGAGCACTAAACACCTTGGATACTACTCTTGTGTCATAACTGCACTTATATCAGTAGAGGGATCAGAAGAAATACTAGACACAAAGGATTACTCTAATGTCACATGGTATAATAGCACTTTAAATGGTAAAGGGATTGGGGGTAGTGGTGGAGGAACCACTAGACACCAAGGATTACTGTAATGTCATGTGCTACATTGGCACTTCAACCAGTAAGAGATCAGGTTCGGGGAAACTCCTAGACTCCAGGGATTATACTAAAGTGATGTCCATAACAACACTTCAAAGGGTAAAGTATCAGGGCTGGGGAAAACCACTACACACCAGGGATAAATCTAAAGCAACAATTCATAATGGTACTTCAACCAGTAAAGAGATATGGACGGGTAGGAACATAAGAAACCAGGAACCCAAGAATCAGACTTGGGACTATGACCTTCCGTGATGGCCTTGGGCCAGAAAAAGAGACATCAGGGAGGTTCAGTCAGGACAGGTAAGGGGACTGTGTGGTATATGTATATGTGTGTGTACTTGTGTGTGGGATAGTGAACAAAGGATGGAGGGATGGATGTATTTACAGGAGTTGCTGACTCAATTACCTACCATTGAAAATACTGATCTTACGATTCATGATGGGGCCATTAATGGATCCTCAAGACTGTGTTTTAGATACAAAATTCATGGTTCTGCTTTAGCATCAGGTAATATAACCAAGTATATTGACTTTGTGTAGAAAATTGCTATTTATTCTGAAATTAATTTATATAAGCTTATAAGTAATAACATATTATTACAGTGTTATTGACAGGTGTAGTTAATGCTGTGCAGTTTATGGCATATTAAGTCTTAACTTTGCAAAATCCGAAATACTCCAAGATTTTTATACAAGAATGCTTCTTAATGTTTCCGCATTAGAGGAAGTAAATAATGAGTTTAATATGTAAGATGTTCCCCACAGAAAGTAAGATTAGAGACGGGCAGAAGATTTCTTTTTTAATTGCATTCTAATTTTCCCCTCAGGAAGCTCATAAAATAAACAGGTTTCATAGAATAATTAATTAAAACTAATCATTACTTTTATTTCTTCAGAGAAAATAGAGTTTCATACATAATCGAGACTGAAACACCTGTTGGTACCAGTAACATCAGTTTCAAAATAATTTTCTACAGGTTATTTGGATTATGTAAGGGCATTTACATACCACTGAAAATTTTGAAACTTTCTTGATTATATTTTTTAATTGTGTTAATATGTAACTTGTTTTTCCATGCTAAAATGCATAAACACATTCAGGTAAGTAAGTATTTATATATTTATCAAGCCTTATTAAACAGTGTATGAAGGTGGTCAGAACAATTTATATTCTCTTAGTCAAAAGTGTCCATGTGCTGGAATATAAAAGTAGAATATTATAAATGATTTATCATGCTTGCTATTTTTGTTAGTAATTTGTTTTGAGGCAATGATGCAGCATTAAGACAATAGGATACTCCTTTTTTTAGAAAATGAAAATAATTATTTATTTATTTTATTCCACTGATCTTTTGTGAAGATTATCTAATCCTGCATTGTTCCTAAAAGAAATAGGCTAAGTGCTAATTCAGGGGTTACAACTTGCAAAAGATTTAAAACAATCATTGCTAGATTTCACATTTTTATTGGCTATTTATGTCAATGTGGTAAAACATGATAGCACATAAACAAATAGTTTATTTATGTTACACGGGTAGTTAAGTTGGTCCATAGACCATTTTTAGCTATGAGTCTGTCTATACAGCAAGCTAGTTTCAAGAAAGCTTAATATGGCAAAGCCTTATTAGACATTCTGAGTAGCACAGCTTGAATACAACTTAAACAAACTAGAAAAGTAATACGATGCAGTATTATTTGAAATTTTGGTTATAATGTTGACAGGTGTTCAGTAGCTACATTACTTACACCATATACTATGTCAGAATACATAATATGAAAACAAGTAGTGTCCCCACTGCATTTTTATAATAAATCCCTGCAGAAAAAAATCCTTATGGTTACTCATAAATGAAATTAGTTTAATCTGGACAAAAATACCTTATATGTATACAAATCAGTAAAGGATATTCATTAATATGGCAATGATGTGCACTGGTATTAAAAACTATATTTATTTCCAGAAGTTGATTTTGATACCAGTGGATAGATTATATTTGATTTGGTTTCATTTTAATGGTAATACCTTACTTGCAAATTGTATGATAATTTCCCAGGTCTAATAATTTATGGGGAAATTAAGTCACTAGAACAAACATTAACATCTGTGTGGGGTTAGTATTGTATAAGGATTCAGAATTAAATTAGTGATGCCAAGGTAATAAAATAACATGTTTGCTTACAGAAACAGATGATATTATAGTGATAAAGTCAGGTATTGCTTGAATATCTTTTATCCAAAAACATGAATTGTTACTGCCAAGGATCTGAAAGGAAGCAGATGATATTATGATGATAAAGTCAGCTATTGCTTGAATTCATTTTTTTATCCAAAATGTTTATTTTCTCACACAAAACTATACTCAAATATGCAATATGAACATGATTATTTAAAAAACAGAACTACAAAATTCACACACTATAAACTTAGATAACGAATATGAACTGCTGACCTGATAATTATATATATAGCTTTTTAACAAAGATTTTAATATTAACCAATATTTAAAGTTTAATTTATTTATAGCTCTTAACTTGATGGGAATTGTTTTAATATGACAAGCAACAGTGGACATTTTAATAAAATTAGAGAATCTGGGTGAAGAGAACTTTTTGCGATTTATTGTAATTACTTTTCTTACAACAGCTAGAAGTGTCCACACTAAGGGATACTGTGACTTATTTATACATGCGGAAATATGAGCATTTGTTTTTCAAAGTGTATCAGATATTACACAATTGCCATTCCAAAGAGCCCCAATGAAATCCTCAGTATATCCTCCCAATACAGCTTATTTTTTCACATGCATAAAAATATAATGACAATCTGTCAAAACATATTTCCCACATCTCCAACATATTTCTTCTCTATTAAAAAAATAGGTATCTTATGTAGAGTAAGAAAAAACTCTATGCAAATATTTCTGTGATGCACTTGATATAATTAATCCTACATATTTTAATATTAATTCCTTGCAAACAAATTATACTGATAATGAATTTCTAAAATGTTCTATCTAAATATAAATGAAGAATTAACTTGCATAGATTAGATAGAAATGGTTTATTTCTCCATTATCAAAAATTGTAATAGAGAAGTAATTCAATAATTCTGGAAATTGTGCTTGTTCAGAAATTGTCAATAACGTAAGCTTTTCTTCTAATTTCAGTTTGATTGTATGAAATAAAATCCATTCTGATCTATACTTAAATTAGATATAATATTGTCATTTTAAGGAATTTGACCCTTTCAAATATTGTGATTATTATAGTAGATTTTTTTTTTAATGATGCCATTTTATGATAAATATTAGAGTCAAAACAATCTGAAGTGAATGGCATTGGTAAAGTCAAAAAACAGATTGAAATAAAGATAGATTTTTTTATAAATGGAGACCTTAAAGAATTTCATAATATTATTAATGTGATTAAAATTAGTCAATTTGTTAAATGAACTATTAAAACAGTTTTATATTGCCCATAACATCTTATTATTCCTACCCCAGAAAAATATGCTTACTCAGTAAATTATTACATAAGCTAGAATGTATCATTATCCACAGTGCATCATAACTATTATACAGCCAATATAATATAACACTTAAAATTGAAGTTTGCATTTAAGTATTTATATCAGGGAGTATAATACCCCAATTATTTCATGTTCTGACATAATTAGTATAGGCTGTTCTGGGATTCAGGGGTACCATAAACTTTTAATAATGTACTATGTATCTATTTTATTATCTTTTTCATTGGTGTTAATGATATAAAGTTAATAATGATATAAAGTTAATAATATAATGAATTTTAGGTATAAGAACTATTTTAATAAAGTTTATGCTATCTTCAGTTGGAAAAATATAGTATTATATTTTGTTGTTATTGTAATAATTTCTTCCATGATCCTATTATGATTATCCTTTATAATATCTATATTAACATGAAGATAAACAAATCAATATCTAAAATTCAGTTTTATCAGGCCCAAATTATAATTTAATGCATTATCAAGTAGTTTCTGATTGATAGTTATGATTTCAGTTTGTTCTTATTTAATTTCAAAGAATTTGATAGATTTATACAGTTAATTCCTGGAATTCACCAAATCACTCACTGTCAAAAAAAAAATATCATCTGCAAATAATATAATTTTAAAATTATACATATCAGAAATATTACATCATTTAATAGTGTTATTATTTCTTAAAAAAAATTGCAAAAGGCTCTAAAGCTAGTGCAAATAAAATTTGGGAGAAAAGACAACCTTGTTTAGTTTCCTTACATAATTTGAAACAATTTGAAAGAACTAAACTGATTTTAACATAAGATTAAGATTTAATATATATTTTTAATCAATGAAACAAATTCATCAGGAAAGCCACTTGTTTCAAATAATTTAAACAGAACCAATTAGCAGAACCAAAACACTTTCAATGTCTAAATTAGTTATTGTTAATTTTGATTTATTTTTTTATCCAAATATATCATGGTTATAATCCATTCGATGTTATTTTTAATTTGCTATTAATTATGAAATTTGCTTGATCTTTATGTATAAGAAAAGTAGTTATATTCCTCAGTCTATTAGATATTGTAGAAACAAACATTCTGTAGTCAATATTTAATAATGAAATGGGTCTGTAAGAAGAAGTGCATACAGAATATGTTCCTGGTTTCAAAACTGGATGTATTAATGAGTAATTCTATGATGGTGGAATGTTTTAACATTTTTCAATAGCTAAAATTGTTTGTTAATAACATAATTATATTTAATGGAAATAGCTTTGATATTTCTGGAATTAACCTATCCAAGCCAGAAGCTTTATTATTTTTATTATTTTAAGATTTTTTTGCTGATTTTAATTTGTAAATAGAATTTGCCAACTCTCCAAAATTAACCAGTCTTACCTCACCACTCTTCCTTTAGATGAAGCTGTCCACTCCTTCAACACTACATTCCTAAACATTCTTAACTCCCTTGCTCCTCTTCACATGATTAGGATCAAATCTAATACTGCTCCCTGGCTCACTAAATCTACCAGAACCCTCATGAAAGATTGGGATAAGATTTGGAAAATGTGGACTAAAGCTAGGACCCCTTTTCTTCTTCAGAAATATAAAGAACTCAGAAATAAAATAACAATATCATCCATTATGACAAAATAAACTTTTATGCCAATCCTTCCTCTATTCTTAAATCAGACCCAAAGAAATTCTGGAGCTCTGTTAAACAGACTCTTCATCCAGGAAACCCTACCACTCCTAACCCATGTCCCAATGCAACACCTGAAGACACACCCAACAAACTTAATAATCACTTTATAAACTCAATAACTTCCATAATAAACTCTCCCTCCCCAGAAGCAGCACTAGCACCCTCACAAACTCTATACCTCTTCCAAACCCTCCTAAATCCTTCTCTCTAAAAGCAGTATCTACTAACTATGTAAAGTCATTACTCTCTAAACTTAAACCTTGCTCCCCATCTGTTGACAAGCTACCCTCTTACTTCATGCAGATTGCCTCTGAACCTCTTGCCTATCCTGTATCCATCTTAATCAACCGATCCATTTCTGAATCCTATGTCCACACTGTATGGAAGAATTTCTTTACTTTACCCATTCACAAAGAGGGCAACTCCTTAGAGATATCCAACGTCAGACCGATTGCCATACTCTCTCCACTCTCAAAAATCCTTGAGAAATGCATTCACAAGCAGGTAATGCATTACCTTCACCAGGAAAGCCTTCTCCCACCCACACAGCATGGTTTCAGTCCCAAGCATAGTACAACTACTGCACTCATATCATTCATCAACACAGTCTCCCTAGCTCGTGATAACAATAAACTTGTCTCATGCCTATTCCTTGACCTTTCTAAAGCCTTTAACACTGTCTCTCACTCACTCCTTCTAGATAAACTCACTAACTTACATTTCTCTCCCCCTATGATCTCCTGGTTCTCCAGCTATCTCTCTACCTGCCAGCAATCAGTTAAATGGCTCTCTGCACTATCCTCCCCTCTAACTGTACAAATGGGAGTCCCCCAAGGGTCCATACTTGGACCACCACTCTTTAATATTTTCACCAACTTGCTCTACTCCTCTTGTCCCCAGTCATCTCTTGTGCACTATGCTGATGACTCAACTGTTATAACCATTGCTGACAATGCAACTGACTTCCACTCAACTACCCAGGCATCCTTCTATACCATTGAGACTTGGCTTAGAGATAACAAACTAAACCTAATCCAAAAAAAACTAAGCTCCTACTCTTCCTCCCTAAAAACATCACCACACTCAAAAGTACATTTACCATCTTATCCTGCAACAACAATATCATATCAGCTGAATCTAGTACTAAATTGCTAGGTGTTACAATAGATGATCAGCTTAAGTTTGATCTTCATATTACTAACTCAGTAAAAAGAACTCATCAGAAACTTGGACACCTTTTCCGTAGCAGGAAATACTTAACTAACAGTGCCCAAAAAACTTTCTCCCAGGCTTTATTACTCCCAACACTCCTGTACAGCTGCCACATATTCACAAACCTAAATTCTGCACTTATTTCCAAGCTTGAAATGACCTATAATAAGATTGCCAGATTTGCAGCTAACCAAACCTACAAGTCACACCACTGCTTAGCAGTACAACAACCAGACTGACTAGAATTCCCTCAGCTGCTCCAACTATACCAACTACAAATTATCCACTCTATCCTATATCTACCCTCCTTCTGCCCCAGCCTCTCCACTATCACATCCAAATATTCCCCTGCTAGGATGCTACGCAGCTCAAACCCCAAAACAAAATAGGCTACCTTCTCTATAACTATAACCCAGCTACATCCTGGAACCAACTCCCCTTGGAAATAAAAACTCTCCAGCATAGCAAAAGTTTCAAATTAGCCACAAGCAAATACCTAAAACAAAGTGGTCTTGCCACTGTAGCCAACCACCCTGAAGCCACCATCCTTTCACTTATTTCACCACCTCACTCTTAATGTATCTCTAACACTATTCCCCTGCCTCTTCTATCTCTTCCCTTCCTCTATCTCCAACCACTCTTAATTCTTACAGTCTCAAAACAATCTACCTGTCTAGTCTGTCTCCTATACTCAACCTCACCTAGATCACCTACTAGCCATTCTTACTTTCCTTTCTTGTTTCCAAACTCCTATTCAGCTAGATCCTACCCACTTTAAATAAGCATCTGCCTAACTATTAACTCATTTGCTCTAAGCAGCTTAAATAATATTGTAACTAGTCACATTTTTCTTCTGCTAATTGTTTAAAACCTTGTTTGTAACAACTCACATACTTGTCTGCCAATTATTAATACTCTGTACAATTGAATTACCTGAGGAGCTTTTTTTTCTCTCCAGGTCTCTGCTTGGAAGATCCTATAGCTAATTGTTACTACTATGTTACTAAAATTTAATAAATTGTTTTCTAGTCCTGAGGAGCTTTTCTCCCCGGGTCTCTGCTGAAAATGAGCCAAAAGCTCAGCCAGACTAACCCGGTTAACAAATGTAAAATAAAAATAAAAATAAATAAATTGTCTTTTATTAAAATATTTCTTTGTAAGGAATCTTTTTTCAATGCAATTAATCAAAAATGTATTTGTAATTTTGTCATTCTATTGATCTTGTTTATTCAGTTATTTATATTGTTTGTTAAAGACTAACACAATTTATTTTAAACGAGGAATTTCTTTACTTGTATATGGGTCTTGAATTGAATTTTTTAGTTTGGATCATGAGGCTATTTAATGTAACCCTATTGGGTCAGTGACATATGGGTTCATTTTAAATTTTTTCTTAAGCTAATTCAGTCATGTACATCAAATCTCTAGGTATTGTTTAGTTATCTCTTTAACTTTGTTGATACTATTTTTAATTCCATTTTAAATTTTAGGTTTTTTGAATTTTCGTTGTAGTAATTCAATATCTTCTTACCATTTACATATTTTATTACTGCACCATATCTTAATGTTATCATACAAATAAACTTTAAAATAATTGATCGTATTATTTCATCCACCAAATTGACATCATTACTTGCATATTATCATTTATCTGAAAAAAAACAGGTTTTGAATTCTGTTTGTTTAATTAAGTAAGTCGGAATTACAGATATCAAAATGGCTTTTCTTTGATCTATTTACAATAGACAGCATAAAGCATTATGATCAGAAAGAAGACAGGGTTTTGGTATGACTAAATCAATCTTACTTTGAAAATCATTTCAAATATAACATTCATCAGTTCTTATTTATGTACCATGCACATAAGAATACTGGGTATAAAAAGGGAATCTTTTTCTCTAAATAACACTACGTCTTTCAAACTTTTATTTTCTATTTTTAATAATTTAGCACATTGTAGAATTTTTAGTTTTGGTTCTTTTGTTGGACTCACATCAGTTTTATCAAAATACAATTAAAATCCCCACATAAAATTCATCTGCCTTTCATTTTGTTAAATATAGCAACTAAGTATAGATTTGCTATATTCTAACATTAATGATAAATTACACAAACTTTTTGGCATAAAACAATTTTTTCCACAAAATCAAGGTACCCCTTCTCTTTTTTGCGAAATAAAGATATATTCAGAATTATTCATGAATTTAATATCCTTTTCCAAAGAATGTGGCTCTTGTAATAAAACTAATCTTTGCTGTTTTATACTTAAGAAATGTGAATAATGCCCTCCTTTTATTCCCATTGTTAATACCATTTATATTAAGAGACATCACTTTTAGACTAACAATTTTTAATGATAGCATTTCAGAGTACTTTAGCCATTGATTATGAATCAAGTGGATACAGTTATCCAAACATGTTAGATAAATAACATTCCTCAAAAAGTATAACATAGAAATTTACAATAACACCAATAACCAGCAAATATATATATATATATATATATATATATATATATATGTATTATACATCCAAATATATATATATATATATATATATATATATATATATATATATATATATACATATATATATATATATATATATATATATATATATATATATATATATATATATTTAAAATACATCCAAATATATATATATATATATATATATATATATATATATATATATATATATATATATATATATATATATATATATATATATATATATATATATATATATATATATATATATATATATATATATATATATATATATATATATATATATATATATATATATATATATATATATATATAGTTCACATTGTCGTAAGCTGACAATATCGAATATGATATTGTTGGCACAACTATGTTGAAAGTTTAGAACATCGCACAGGTAAATGGAAATCTCCGTAAGGGGGCGATTTTCATTTACCTCAATGTAGTGCAGTCTCAGAGTTGGTATATTTAAGTAGGGGGTGTGGGGTGCAGGGGGGCTTGCCCCCCTGCCTATGCTAGTTAGTTTTTTTATTGATTTTTTTACGTTATTCGATATTTTACTACTTTGATCAATAAAGTTTGACCTTTATTTATTTGTAGTAAAATTTCAATAATGTAATATAGACACACACACACACACACACACACACACACACACACACACACACACACACACACACACACACACACTTTTTTGGAGATTACTGAACACATTGCATATAATCAGATTTATAACAAACTAAAAAATGAGCCCCACCCCCATGATTGCAATGAACTAAGTTTATGTAAACCATATATATATTGATATGTAAAACCATAAATTATTATTTATTGAACAAATAGTTTATAAAAGAAATTAAGCAATTTTCTATAAGAATTTTTCTTAAATTAAATTTTCTTATGACATATATAAAAATTCAGCTTATGAGGCAGTCGTACTTCACTTTTATGTGTATACACATTTCAAGCTAAATGCTGTTTAGTTTTTACTTAAGGTGTTGCTACTTTGGCAGTAAATTTCCATATCTGTAACTTAAACTGTTCTTTTAAAATAAATGGCTCAAAAACCCCTCTCCACTTGCAGTTATGGAATTGAGTTAGGTTATATCATGCAAGGTATGTGTATGTGTGTGCGTACAGGCACACATGCATATGTATTTTTACATATGTGTGAATGGATATATACATATATGCATGCATATGTTTTTATAACTGTTTGTGTGCGTGTGTGTGTGTGAGGTTGTTCCAGTGGAGGAAACAATTTCAAAGATAAAGTTCATCATCTATGATCTCCTATATGTATAAATAATACACGTAACTATATGTAATGCATTAGCTATGAGAGTATATTACTATAACTTGTTTTAAGTACTCTAGTTCCTATAATGACTTTAACATTAAGTCTTTCATTCCTTTTAGAAAATTAAATCATCGTTCATTATTTACCCCATTCCCACTGACAAAATCATCTTTTGTAATTAGTTTTGAAGAAAACTAAATCAACTGAATTGCAAGATCATAAGCTGCAATATTTAATACAAGATTAAAATATTTATCTATATGTTAAATGATTGAAAGGATTTACTTAGGAATAAAAATCTATACTTTGTAATTTAAATGTTATCAAGAATGGTCAGTAACATTGCGACCAAATAATACTTCATTAATTCATCAACTTTCTGAGAAATGAATGCTATTACCTCCTTTAGTTTCTATTTGTATTCATATTTATAGCCATGCACAGTAGAGAAGCCACTAATTTTCAGGCAAACCACTATATCAATATTACTGCAGTAAGCATTAATCCAAAGCTACTTCCTTTACTTTGTGTTAATGTAAAAAAAATTAATTGTATGTATCCATGTGTTAAGACAGTGCTGATGCAATATTCCAATAATCATGTTAATTTACTAGAGATTTATAAAAATGCACACATTTATGGAGGTAAACTCTTCCTGTTTTCCTGTAGTATGTTAATTATATATAATATGTGCATTCATAAAATTAAGGACTAAATTAATATATGACTGTGAGGTAAATGAAGGCATGTTGCTTAAGGAATAATCCTTGGATGCTTTACAGTTGAGAATGTTATACCCTCACACCTCCTGGTATGCAGAGTATCCTGTAACACATTTTACAAATTATTCTGCCATGTCTACTATATATATATATATATATATATATATATATATATATATATATATATATATATATATTAGTCTTCATATATTAATATCTTTATAAACTCTCTAATCTTTGCAAACCTGTTTTGCAAAATGCACATCATTAAAGGCAGTACCTTCATAATCATTTATGTATATATAATCACAGCACTTAAATATATCACAGATTTAATTCCACTATAAGAGGTATGTTACTTTACAATCAACTGTGTTTATGACCAATTAGCCATGTGTCTTAACTAATATAACACTTTATCTGAGACATGGTGCAGGGAATATGTTCATTCTCTGTCTCTGTCTCTGTCTTTCTCTCTCTGTCTGTCACACACACGCTGTCTCTCTCTAATTACTTGTGTGGTGTGTGGGGAAAATAAGATGTTCATGCACTTAATTCTGTATGAGCTCCAAAATGAACCTTGGTGGTGGGTGAAAATGGGTCTGGAAATCAGCCCACTTATTTAGTAAAAAAATAAATAACAACATATCAGTTAATGAATAAATATAAATATGTAATTGGACTTTCCCAGTTCTCACTGGTCTGTTTGTTTTTATATGTTTTTAAAGAACCTGGTTGAACAACTTTGTTGGATGAATATACTGATACACTCGAGAGTGAGCTAAATAAAATGGTCTATTAAGGGCATGGCTGGGATTCAGAAAGGCTTAATGTGATGGAAAAGCCTTAGCTCAGACATTTTCCCATCACGATAAACCTTTCTGATTCAGTGACTACTCTACTGTTGAGATTTCCCCTCACAGGGGCTTCATAACAGAGGGTGGTCTGTAGGGTAGAAGTTCAAACTAACATAGCAGTCCATGTGTTTTTCCCCCAGAAATATTCATTGCTCCGAATTTGCTTGATTGAGCTATTCAGAGAATTGTTTGGTCAAGTAAAATTTTACCTCTTTAAAAACACATCACCCATTTAAACCTATGGGAGTACTTGTGGTGCAGGTAACTTCAGTGATGGAGCATTGGGGTGTATTAGTATGTGCATATATGTGGAAGAGTGTGTGCACTTTTACAGGGGCATGAATGAAGCTGCATAAATGTGTGTATGTGTCTCTGCCTGGCTGGTCGTACTTAGGTATGTTAAGCAGGGAACTGAGAATCTGGATGTGTATGTATGTGTTGAAGTGTATCTGTGGGTATATGAGTGAATGTTTCTGTGAGTATGATCCACGTGTGTGTGTGTGTGTGTGTGTGTGTGTGTGTGTGTGTGTGTGTGTGTGTGTGTGTGTGTGTGTGTGTGTGTGTGTGTGTGTGTGTGTGTGTGTGTGTGTGTGTGTGTATGTAGCCTTCTTTGCTTAAATGGTGCATGGGCTACTAAGGAGAACTCTATTCTGGTCTTGTCTGAAGACACTTGTGCAAAATTCAGAGACATGCTAATGAGTGGGAAATGAGGTCCTTCTGTTTGCATTTGCAAACTGATAGCCTAGTATATACCTATAATAAGGAAACCTTTGATGGGGCCTTATTGATAAGAAAGCTAGTTACAGGATTTTAAGTGTTTTATTTGAATGCCAAATGTGCTTATGTTTACTTAGGTGACATTATTGATTGCAGTTTTGTTACAGGCTTTATAAAGCTGTCCTCTAGAAAACAAAATATTGTTTTAGTTTTAATTTGTCTTTAGAGCACTTTGATGTCAGCTAATCATATTCCAGCAAAATCAAGACCACATTGCTTCATTTCTGACCAGCACTTTCAAATCAATTAGTGGGCAGCCACGATGGTGTAGCGGTTAGCATTGCCACCTCACAGCAAGACGCTCTCCGGTCCATCCTTGGCTGGGGTGCCTCCTGTGCAGAATCTGCATGTCCTCCCTGTGGTCATGTGGGTTTCCTCTAGGTGCTCCGGTTTCCTCCCACATCCCAAAGACATGCTGTAGGTGGATTGGATACCCCAAATTGGCCCTAGGTGTGAGTGTGTGTAATTGTGTGTGTGTGTGTGTGTGTGTGTGTGTGTGTGTGTGTGTGTGTGTGTGTGTGTGTGTGTGTGTGTGTGTGTGCCTTCCATGGAAGGTTGGGTGCCAGGCTGGCAACTCGACACCGTAAAACTCCACTGCCAATCATAAGAGGACAGGTGATCTGCTGTGGTGACCCCTAACCAGGAAAAGCTGAAAGACGAAGATTCTCAAATCCATAAGTATTTATTTTTGTCTTGTGGCAAATGTTGAGAATTCATTTAGTAGTGCACAGACCCCTTTTGCAACAGGATATGAAAATGGTATCATCATGAAGAAATAAATGTCTGATTGAGAAGGAAATGAATGGTGTCATAGCTAGATAAAGCTATTATTATCTACTGAATGTTACATTGTATTATTATCTGCTGAATGTTACATTGTATTATTATCTGCTGAATGTTACATTGTATTATTATCTACTGAATGTTACATTGTATTATTATCTGCTGAATGTTACATTGTATTATTATCTACTGAATGTTACATTGCCGTCAAATGAATAAGAAGCCTGCTCTTTCTGGACTGTTTTGCAATGATGCAGGTAATGATTACACACAGGCAGGCAAAAGTTAGGACACACTAACATCTATCACCAAATTTAAGTTGAGTCAGTCACTAAAACAAAATATGATGGAGAGTTTGCATAGTGAGACCATATTTCTTTTAACATATGACTTTATTATTGCAACCGTATTACTTAAACTGCTTATACAGTATATATGTTCATAACGATGGTACAATTACACAGCTGGTCAGTTTGTTGTGGTTGTTACTCTCATTATCAGCAAAATGAATGGACTATTTATTGTTTTTGTTTCCTTGGACAATCTGCTTTGTGTAATCAGACCATGATCTGTTAAAATCATATATCTATTTTTATTTAAAATGTGAACATTGATATTTAAATTAACTGCATGGATTCTACTTGTGTGCTTAAAAGTTTCTGTTATGCTCCTTGTTTGCATTCTTTCTTCAAGAATAGTGTAACTTTACAAGACTTCTGTGCAGCCTGTGTATGATTTTTGCTACTATTCTCTGACTTAACTCTGTTCTTTCTCTATGTGCTTACAAAATTAGATCTCCATAACTGCACACAGTTCTGCATTGAAGGTAATGCAAACTTACTAGCAAGGGATAAATATTATATCGTAATCATCATAATATATTATATCATATTAGCCTTCTTTGCAGGTACCTTATACTGCTTGCTAAACAGGAGCATTGATAACAGATGCCTCAGGGATTAGAATTTAAGGTTATTAAACAGAAGATCTGTAATTCATACAAGAAACAAGTTCTAAAATATATATTGTAGGGACCTTGTACAGCTCAACCCAGAGCTGGTCATTGTCATCGTAATCAACCCCCTTTTTCCCATTTTTACATGGGGGTTGGGGTTTCATATCACTTAGTCGATGTGACCTGATCACCTAGAGCCAGTGGTCACACTGGGTATCTAGCTACAAAATCATTCAGGAAAAAAAACCAAAAACTGATATAGGCTCATAGGTGATGTGCACCCTATGCTTAGGCCCAAAAGCCATCAGAGAAAACTGACTCCAGTGTTTTGAAGTCATAGACACCTATGCTGGCACACGCATCTAACTGACCTTTAAATGAAGTTAATGAACAAGATTTCTAATATCTCTGTGCAGATGGTTCAATAAGGAAGGTATAGGCTGTGACATAAACCATTTGTGCAGGTTTGCTTTCTACACCGGAGTAAAATAAATCAACCTGGCTTGTCTAGTGATTCCAGCCCAATAACAGTACTTAGTAACTCACTGTGGACTGCTGTGTAAACTATACATAGCCACCCAATGTACTGATAACTTAAGGTGCATAAATCAAGATGTGATACTTTACAAATATAACCATTTTCTAACAGGCAGGCTGTTGCATTGCAGATTGCGCAAACACTTCAATATAAAAGTAGCAGAGAAGCATTGGAAACATGAACCATAAAGCATTACAGAGAATGATGAAGTGTAGATGATATGGGATCACCCACTGCAGAATGTCTTGGCAATTCTGATGCTTATACAGATGTCATGTTTGGCTTATAGGAAGCTGTGGTTTCCTTCACAGGCAGCTTCTATTGGTCTTAGTACTATGGGTTGGGTTCTCATGACCCTGTAGATTGCTTCCTCCAGTCAGCTGCTTGGAGTGATCTTTTATTGACTCCTGCTACTTCCAGTGTAATTGGATGATTATGTTCTCTGATTCAGCAGACTAGCTTTCACATAATACTGGCTTGACTATATCACAATTTTCTGACCATTGACAGTTCTGTACTTACAATGCCACATTTGCCTCTATGACTATTTCCACATCTGTCTTCCATATGGAAATAGAAGGAAGAATAATGGGATTTATCTGTTTTACGCTAACAAAAGAATTTTGTTTGTGTGTGTGTGTGTGTGTGTGCGTGCGTGCGTGTGCGTGCGTGTGTGTGTGTGTGTGTGTGTGTGTGTGTGTGTGTGTGTGTGTGATTATGTGAATTCACTAAACATAATTTCAATATTTCTTCATACTAATTATATATTTGTTTTCAAATGTGGCCAGTAAAAGAAACAGTATATACAAAGAGCAGTATTTTTCCTTCAACACACATTACCATAAAGGCATGGATAATGCCATTAGCTTCTCTGTTGCAGGAGAATAGCTCATATGTTCATAAGTAGGTACTAGGCTATCTGCCTAAAGGCATTTATAAGCCTAGCCAGAATGTGTTGGCTTTCGCTGCCCCCTTAGATTAGTTTCCTGTGCCTCTGTCCAGCAGAGCCATTGAAGTGATCCCTGGGGTAAACTTTCTGTTTCCCATCCACTCGTCAAGGTTTCTCTTGAAGAGGGTTAGTGAGGAGCTCTGCCTAATGTAGATTGGAATCTTGTTCCAGAGCATGGGAAGTCTCTGGGACAGGAATCTTTCCCTCCAGCACATCCTATTTATTGTTGTGGTGAGGTTTAGATCCTTGGAGCGTGTGGCTTGAGGAAATATGGTTTTCTTTAGGTGGAGCATGTCCATCAACTCTGGGTTGGACATGGCCTTGTATGTCAGGCAGAGATCACCTCTGAGTAGGCGGTATGCAACTGAGTACAGCTGGAGTTTCTTCAGTCGAGCTGCATAGGGCATCTGCTTGAGGCCAGTGATCCTCTTGGTGAGGAACTTCTGTGGTCTTTCCAGTTGTTGCAGGTGTCTTGTAAGGTACATCCCAAATGGGGCATTGTACTCTATAATGAGTCTGATGAGTGATGCATAGAGGGGCCCAATGACCTCTTTCAATCTGGATGCAAACCCTTTTGTGATTAGGTGGGCCACATAGAAGGATTTTCTAACCACTTTGGCAATGTGATTATCAAAGGAGAGGTTACTATCTACTTGGGTCCCCAGATCCCTTATTACGTCTTCCGTATTTAGGGGGCTACCACCTATGTGGTAGTTTGTGGGTACTTTGTTTTTTCCAAAGGGGATGACTATGCACTTTTTGGCATTTAGCTTGAGACCATGGTTTTGACACCAGGTATCTGTCTCAGTGAGACCCTTTTGGAGGATGTCTGTGTCAGCCTGAGAGTCAATTATAGCCCCTAGTTTGCAGTCGTCTGCGAACTTGGTGAGTCATAGTCCTCCTGTGCTTGCCTGTACCTCTGAGAAGTATATGCCGAACAGGAGGGGTCCTAGGACTAAGCTCTGGGGAACGCCACCTGTAACAGGTTTAGAGTCAGACCTAGCTCCTGCAACTCTTACCATGTGGGTTCTGTCCATGAGCCAGTTAGCAACCCATCTCATGATGTATGGGGTTTATGTTCAGGCTGGTGAGCTTGTCTATAATGGGGAATAGTGTCAAAGGCCTTTGAGAGGTCTAGGTAGGCTGTGTGGACCACCTTTCCCTCATCTATAGCCTTGGTAACTGTCTCAAAGAAGTCCACCAGGTTTAGGAGGCATGATCTGCCCTTAACAAAGCCGAACTGGGTTGGGTCCAGTGTTTGGAGGTTTCCAATGTCTCTGTTAATGAGATCCATGATGATGCGCTCCATAGCTTTGCAGACCAAGCTAGTCAGGCTTATAGGACAATAGTTCCCGGGGTCTGTTGTGGCTCCATCTTTGTGGAGCGAAATAACCGTTGCTGTGCGCCACTCTGTGGGCACGTAGCCTGTGGGAAGACTGAGTTTAAACAGTGTGTTTAGGTGAGGGGTTAGTTCATATTTGAGCTTGTGTAGGACGCAGCCTGGGACACCATCTGGTCCTACTGATGCTGTGTTTTTGGCTTTGGAAAGGGCTGGTTTAACCTCAGTGTCTGTGATTTCAGGGGCACTACATTCTCTTGGTATAGTTATGGACCTTTTTGGGGGTGAGAGGGGGGTGAAGTTTGCACTGAACCTGTCTGCCAGGATGTTAGCTATATCGGTCAGTTCAGTGCATTTTGTGCCATTCTGCTCTAACTCCGAGCAAATCTGAGAATTGCCACTTAGATTCTTGACATAGCTAAAGAATGCCTTGTGGTTATCTTTGGAGTCCATGGCAATTTTTCTTTTGAAGCTAGCCTTGGATGATTTTATGAGGGAACGTAGTTTCTTGCTGATATTGATCAGGGACGTCTTTCCTTCTTGGGATTTTACTCTTTTCTGTACTAGTCTCCTCCTTCTATTGTATAGCTTGTTTATGGCAGGGGTCCAATAGACTGGTTTCCTTTTCTTGGAGGAGTGAGTCTTAGTTTTGTTTGGGATAGTACAATCCATGCATTCTTGTAGGTGCCTGTAGAGTGCATTAGTAAAGGATTTTTGCAGCTTGGACAGCATTATCCTTTAGCATGGGGGCTTTGAAACTTCCCACCTCGGTCTTAAGTAACGTAAAGTTTGCTTTTGAAATGTTTTTCACAGTGGTTTCTTTGACCGGGGGTGGTGGCGGAATGTGGATATCCACAGTGATTAGTTTATGGTCAGATCTAACCAGCGAGGGGTTGACCTCCGGTGTGGAACACTGATCGCCCATGTTGGTGATGACCAGGTCCAATACATTGTCACCTCTGCTGGGGGTGTTAACCAGTTGATCCAGGGTGTTTGAGTTTATAAATTCTAGGAAACGTTGGGCCAGGGAGTTCATACTTGAGTAGTTCTCCCAGTTAATGTTTGGATAATTGAAATCACCCAATATCAGGGGGTTTGGTAGGACCTTTATATTTCCCAGTGTTTCCAGGAATACAGAGTGGGGATCTTGGGACATGGTGGGTGATCTGTAGCAAGCTATAATTTGAATAGCAGTTTTGCCAGTTTTGCCCGTTGTTAGTTTCACGTGGATGATCTCTGAAGCATCGTGCTGTGCCACTAACCTGGAGGTGTGGGTATCCTTGATGAATATGGATACTCCCCCGCCTTTTGTATTGTGGTCTGGGTTTTGTAGCCGTGTAGCTGTGGACATGCATGTTTCAGTCTTTTTATGTATCACTGGTACAGCATAAGTGGATTGTTTGGCCAACCTTTAGAAATACAGGCTTGTTGTACTCAGCTGTTGTCCCTAACCATTAAAGTGTCTTCAAAATATCCCTTCTAACAACTACATAAAACAGTCAATAGCAAACACAGCTAATGCAAGGCCAAGCTAGAGTTTTCTCTGTGTGATTCCTTAAAACATCTTCTAATAGAGGATCATGGGAAACATACAAATGACCCCTTTATGGACACCAGGTGTTTCAGCTGTATGGTGATTCTGAATGCCCATGACTAATTATGCTGTGCTGATGATGTCATAAGAAGACTGAAACATGCATGTCTACAGCTAGTGTGGTTTAGCTTTATTGGCCTGAATTTTCCCATTAATCGACTTAAAAATAAATTAGTCATGGGCATTCAGAATCGCCATATAGCTGAAACACCTGGTATCCTTAAAGGGGTCATTTGCATTTATCCCATAATCCTCTTTTACAAAAAGTTTTAAGGAATCACACAGTGAAAACTCTAGCTTGGCTATGTTTTTCTTGTTTTTTTTTTCCAATTGGATTAGCTGTGTGTCCTATTTACTGTTTTATTTAGTTGTTAGATGGGATACTTTGCAGACACCTTAATGGATAGGGACAACAGTTGGGTGCAACAACCCTGTGTTTCTAAAGGTTGACCAAACAGTCTACTTGTACAGTGCTAATGATGTCATAAGAAGACTTAAACATGCATGTCCATAGCTACTGTGATTTGGCTTTATTTGCCTGAATTTGTCTATTAATTGACTTAAAAAGAAATTAGTCAACTATGGTATGAGTTGTAGCCTGGTAGTGCTGGGGTGCTCTCTGGAGCGTTAAACCAGGTTTCTGTTACTACACATATATCAATTTTCTCCATACTGAGGAGTGCCTCGAGTGCGTGCATTTTGAGGTTTAGACTTCTGGCATTGAGCAGCATTACCCTCAGTTTTTTGTTACTTGTGCTATTTACGGTGGTGGGTTTGTCTTTTGAGCCTTGCCTAAAAAAGGCACTATGGGGGTGGCAAGTGCCTTGGCCAGTATTCGAAAGTCTAAGGGTGACAGGTGCAAGCCATCTCTAGTAAAGCAGCATGGCTTGTCGAGTATGTCATCCCAGGCTGGCAGACACTGGATCCCCTTTGAATGACACCAGAAGCTTAGCCAATTGTTGAAATTGATAATTGTTTCTCTATACTGTGGTATCATTCTTGGTGAGGGCAGGATGCTACTCAGGGTCAGGGTCATACCAGCCTGGGCTACATGATTAGAGAGCTCCTCCATGTCTCTTTTCATGTAGTCCAGGGAGATACGGCTCAGATCATTCACACCAACATGGACAATGACAAAGTCATATTTGTACTTGTTCTGGAGTGATCTGAGTGCTTGTGTTATGTGGCGGATCCTGGCATCTGACAGGCAACTAACAGTAACCTTCTCCTTGTTCAGCCTAGTGAGTGGGACGTCAGTGTGCATGACTATAGGGTCACCTATTACTAGTGTGTTGGGTATGTTATTTTGCCTTAAGGGCTGTAACTGTATGGCACACTGGTTTTGTGAAGTATGTGTTTCATGGTTTGTGTTGGGGGGGGTGGAGGTTGCTTGGATGTCTGCTTTGGAGGTCTCTGTTGCTTTTGCAGATTTTTATTTAGAGCCTCCGAGTATGTATTTGTGTATTTATGTGTGCTTTTTGCCAGTGCTGGTTTCATAGGTCTATGTGAGACTGGTGTTGTGATGCAAGTAATTCCCTTTTCCTCTTGACTGCCTGGTTCAGTGTTGGGTTGACAGAGCTTAGCCTCCAGTTTGGCTGTATAATTGCATCTCTCGCATGTATTAGTGATTGGGGGAAGGAGGAGAGGGTTGTCTGTGTACCTGAGACAATTGTAACATTGCCTCATAATGCCCAGATTCACCAGATGGACTGGAGAGTACACCTGAACTGCCCTTTGGACATGCCTGGATAGGTACAGTGAACTGTTTTACTGATTGGCTGGTAAGGTCGAATAGAGAGCCTTGTCCTTCTACAGTATAGGGGGGTCTAGTGCTAAGGTTTATTAGTGCTTGCTATGAGTTTCGGGCAAGTGCAGGGATGAGAAGTGAATGATTTGAGTGCTTAAGTTGAAAGTTTTTCTAGTTCCAAGGGAAAAATTGAAGAGTAGACTTTGTGGAGCCGGGAATACTTATACCCTAGCTAACCAGCACTGCCTGACGTGCAAAACCACGCAAATGCGGGTTTTATAGCAGGGAAATGAAAGAGATAAAAATTAGCCCAAAAGGGCCAGTAAACTACTAATTACTGGGCTGAAACCACTCCTCCAGGGACAGATAGGCTGCTCAAAGCTCCCTCTCTCACAGTGAACAGAGAAACTTCCTTCTATCAAAGTAAGGTACGGGTCAACACAGAAACTTGTAACACAACCCTGAATTCAGCACTAACCTGAAAACTGGACTAAACTAGCTTAAAAAGGTGGGAAAACAAGTATTTTTTTGTTTTTTTTTTCAGAAAATAAAGCAGATACAATAAAAAAATACTTTAAATGCACAGAAATGACTATCACACTTGAGTGTGTAGCCTACAACAGTTAAACAGGTAATTTAAACACAAAAGCTTCTGCTACTTTTTTCAGGACTCAAGGAAAAACACTGCATGAATGCATATTCAAAGAGTAACTTCTGAGCATGTGCAGAAGATGTCAGCATTTTGTGATTTCACAACTAAATAAAACAGTAAATAGGACACACAGCTAATTCAATTGGAAAAAAAGAAGAAAAACCTAGCCAAGCAAAATTTTCACTGTTTGATTCTTGAAAAACCTCTTGTAAATGAGGATTATGGGATAAATGCAAATGTCTCCTTTAACAACACCAGATGTTTTTGCTATATGGTGATCCTGAAAGCCCATGCCCATGACTAATTTCTTTGTAAGTCAATTAATGGATAAATTCAGGCCAATAAAGCCAAACTCCACTAGCTGTGGACATGCATGTTTCAGTGTTCTTATGCATCATTGGCACAGCATAAGTGGATTGCATGGCCAACCTTTAGAAACACAGGCTTGTTGTACTCAGTTGTTGTCCCTAACCATTAAAGTGTCTTCAAAATATCCCTTCTAACAACTAAATAAAACAGTCAATAGCAAACACAGCTAATGCAAGGCCAAGCTAGAGTTTTCTCTGTGTGATTCCTTAAAACATCTTGTAATAGAGGATCATGGGAAACATACAAATGACCCCTTTATGGACACCAGGTGTTTCAGCTGTATGGTGATTCTGAATGCCCATGACTAATTATGCTGTGCTGCTGATGTCATAAGAAGACTGAAACATGCATGTCTACAGCTTGTGTGGTTTAGCTTTATTGGCCTGAATTTGTCCATTAATCGACTTAAACAGAAATTAGTCATGGGGATTCAGAATCACCATATAGCTGAAACACCTGGTATCCTTAAAGGGGTCATTTGCATTTATCCCATAATCCTCTTTTACAAGAAGTTTTAAGGAATCACACAGTGAAAACTCTAGCTTGGCTAGGTTTTTCTTGTTTTTTTTTCCAATTGGATTAGCTGTGTGTCCTATTTACTGTTTTATTTAGTTGTTAGATGGGATACTTTGCAGACACCTTAATGGATAGGGACAACAGTTGGGTGCAACAACCCTGTGTTTCTAAAGGTTGGCCAAACAGTCTACTTGTACAGTGCTAATGATGTCATAAGAAGACTTAAACATGCATGTCCATAGCTACTGTGATTTGGCTTTATTTGCCTGAATTTGTCTATTAATTGACTTAAAAAGAAATTAGTCTTGGGCATTTAGAATCACCATATATCTGAAACATCTGGTGTCTTTAAAGGGGTCATTTGCATTTATCCCACAATCCTGTTTTACAAGAGGTTTTAAGGAATTGCACAGTGAAAACTCTAGCTTAGATAGCAATGTATTCTTCAAGGACAGCAAGCACTGCATTTGTACATGAAACACTGAAATGTAAAGTTGCTTTCCAGCAACAAAGTCAAAGTCAATTTTATTGTCATAAAGATCAACACAGAGGAAAAAGTGTGTATCACTGCACGAGACTGAAATACTCAGGCTCATACCATATGAATGACCATTTACAGAAGGAAGATAGATTATAAAAAAATAAAATTAAATAAACAAAAAAAGATACAAAAAAAGTAAATAAAGTAAAACAAATTTGAAAGCTCAATCTCCATCAGAAACACAACAAATAGAACAGCAGGAATAGACTCAGTAGAAATACAAGGATTGCAAAAAACAGTACTATAATAAATAAGAGAGTCACACATGTAAACTTAGCCACTACTAATATATACCATAAACTTACAGTTCACAGTTTTCCTAGTGCAAATAGATGGGCTATTCAGAGAGTCTATGTAAACAACAATGCAATATAGCACACAAATGTTTTACCCATATAGCATGTAAGGCTGTGGGTTTATTCAACATTCAGCATGTGAGAAGAAGCTATTATGAAATCTGGATGTCCTGCATATAATGCTTCTGTAGCGCTTCCTTGATGGCAGAAGTTTGAAGAGTTCATGAGCCAGATGGTGTATATCCCTCAATTGTTTTTGGACTCTGCCATAGCATCTGTTTGAATATATGTCCTGTAGAGATTGAATGTTGGAGCCAATGATTTTTGTGGCTCATTTAACAATCTTATTCAGTGCCTTCTGATCAGCTTGAGAGCAATTTCTATACCAGACAATGATGTTGTTTGTCAGTACACTCTCAATTGTGGCTCTGTAGAAGGCGAGTAGGACCTGTTGGGGGGAGGGCAGCTCTATGATGTCTCCTAAGGAAGTGGAGATGGTGTTGGACTCTCTTTACAAGGTAGGAAGTGTTTGTGTCCCAACTTAGGTCTTGAGAGATATGTACCCCTAGGAATTTGGTGATATTTACTCTCTCCACTGCAGCACCATTGATGATGGGGGTGTGTGGCTTTTACTTCTTTATAAAATCAATGATGATTTCCTTGGTTTTCGCAACATTTAGTACTAAGTTGCTGTCAGTGCACTGATGAAAGAACTGGTTCACTTCTTCCCTGTAGGCCCCCTCATCTTCCTTCTTGATAAGGTCAATTACTGTGGTGTCATCTGCAAATTTGTTGATTCTATTTGACTGATGCATAGCTGTGCAGTCATGTGTAAGAATTTTAAAGAAGTGGACTGAGTACACAACAGGGTGATACTGTTTGAGTGATGTTTTCCTGGTCGAATTATTTGTGGCCTTTCCATTAGGAAGTTGAGGATCCAGTCATGTATTGTGTTTTCTGTTCTCAGTTTACTCAGCTTAGAGAGCAGTTGTTGTGGACTAACCATGTTGATGGCCGAGCTGAAGTCTATGAACAGCATACGTGCATAACAGTCCTTATTTTCCTGTTGGTTCAAGGTGTGATGAAGTGTTAAGGCTATGATATCTGCAGTAGAACGATTTGGCCTGTATGCAACTTATAAAGGATCAAATGTAGCAGGCAGGTAGGATGTTATATGATCCTTGACTATTTGTTTGAAACATTTCATCACTACTAAGGTAAGTGCAATTTGCCGGTAATCATTTAGTGATGCTGGAGATGATTTCTTGGGCAGAGGGATAATTATGGCGGTTTTAAAGCATTTGGGCACTTTTTCCTAGCTGATAAGATATATTGAAAATGTCTGTGAAGACTGGTGCTAGCTGATCAGCACAGTTTTTAAGTAGCTTCCCTGGAATCTTATCTGGACCAGCTGCTTTGCCCAGATGCACCCTGCTTAGGTTCTTGCATACTTCTTCCACATTGAGGCATAACAATTTGACATCTTAATATGAGGGTAGTCTCTCTCTGGTGGTGATCTATTTGATTCATTGAATCTGATGAAGAATATGTTTAGCTTGTTTAAAAAGTCTGGGTTATCATCACATTGTGTGGATGATGGCTTACAGTCTGTGATGTTTTGGATCCCTCTCCACAGCTTCCTGGGATCTTTCTGGTCAAAGACGTTCCTCTGTATTTTTAGACTATAGGCCCATTTTGCTACTCTCACACCTTTGCTCAAGTTAGGCCTGGTTTTTTTCAAATCCTGTCTGTTTCCAGCCTTAAAGGCAGCATTATGTGCTCACAATAATTCATATACATCACTGGTGAGCCAGGGTTTTTGGTTGGCTCTGATGGTTACATCCTTCAGGGTAGTGACATCCTCCATACATTTTGTGATGTATCCCACAACCGTTTCACTGTACTCATCCAAATTAATACATTGATTTGTGGTGGCACCCTCTTTAAATAGATTCCAATCAATGCATTCAAAGCAGTCTTGCAGAGCCGAGACAGCACTTTCAGGCCAGATCCTTATTTGCTTCCTGAAAGGTTTCCCCTTACTAGCATTGGTTAATAGGTGGGGATAAGCAGGATAAAAATGTTATCTGAGCTACCAAGATGGGGGTGGAGGACTGCCTTGAATGCATGTTTGATATTTGAATACACTTGATCAAGTGTGTTTTCACCTCTAGTAGAGAAGTTTACATACTGTTGGTAGTTTGGTATCACAGTTTTCTGTCTGGACTGATTGATATCCTCAGCTAAAATGTTGACACACTTAAGGTTCTTGTTTTGCATAACACAGGCTAACTGGTATAGGGAGATGAGTGCTTCATTAGTGTTTGCACTGGGAGGTATGTAAACTGCAGTTAAAAAGATAGTTGGAAACTCCCTGGGCAAGAAGACTGGATGACATTTAATTGTAAGGTATTCAATGTCAGCTGAACAAGTTAATGTCCATTTTGTTATCCAGAGAGCTTATGTTAGCCAGCAACACAGAAGGAATTGCAGGCCTGAGTGGAGCTTTTCTTAATCTGATGCTGATACCAGCTCTGTTGTCCCTTTTCCTAGGTCTGTCACATCTCCTTTGCTTTCTACTTTGATTTTTGTTGTTTATTTGAGAGACAAAACAGTTACAGCAGTTTGGATGAATCTTCAGCAGTATTCACAGTTCATTAAGTGATTCAAGCCCCACTGGGCCTGTAGACTTCAGCCCTGCAAACTACTCGCATGGTGAGCCAGATTCCAGAAGATTCAGCAGAGCAGAATGACCATAACACTTTCCCACATTCGAAAATTCAGTAAAATTAGTAAGTCCAGGTAAAGCCACTGCAGAAAATTAGCTAAAGTGAGTAGTGCATTTGTGAGCCACAGTAGCCGAAACCATGCAGGGCGCCAGCATATTTTTTTAACCTCTTTTTTTAACCTCTTTGTTAGCTATAGGTCTCTTCAATATGGAATTATTCAGGGGACTCTTACTTTTGCAGAGATTGTATATATTGCCAGATATTGGTGGATTGTAATGATAGACGTTTGAGTGGCCTTTTGTAGTTGACATGTTCTGTAATGGGTAGTTTTGTCATTATTGGTGTGTATGCTATGTTTCATTGCTTACTGGAAAAATGTTCAAACCTACAAATTTAAAACACACTCTAACAAGTGGTGCTGTATTATACAAGTAATATAATTTACTACAATTAGGATGACGCATTAAAGAACACATGCATGTATGCATGGAACTAAAAATGTGTGCAAGGGGCCTATGGTTTGAAGACAATCCAAAGGTAAACTTTATTTGCCATTGGCCAGATACATTTTCTTTGAATGTGGGTTTCAATGCTGTTTTAATGAATGTGAATTTCAAGGACAGAGAAGCTTAATGTTCATGCTTAGTTTGTTTACATTGTGAGACTGTGTTTTGTTTAGCAAATGGCTATCAGTGTTTGGACTATAAATATTGAAAAATTGGCTAACCAACTCACACCTGATACTTAATCCCAACAAAATTAACCTCCTAATCTTCTATCCCACTAGAACTGCAACACCCCGCAACCTTCAACATTTACTCTAAAAATAACACCTTATTACTCCAACTACCCACACCAAACTACTTGGGATAGTAATTGACAACAATCTAAAATTTGACCTCCATATAGACCAAACCATCAAAAAGGTCCACAAGAAACTAGGCCTCCTGTACAGGAATGCCCAATTTCTAACACCTGCTACAAGAATCACCATGGCTAGAACCCACCTGCTATCTACACTTCTATATGCATCCCCTATCCTAATCAGCCTATGTAAATCAGACCTTGACAAATTAGAAGCCTGCTATAATAAAATATCCAAATTTGCCACAAAACCACCATACAGGTCACATCACTGCCAATCCCTCAAACAGCTCAGTTGGATTGAACTCCCCCATCTCCTACACTTTAAACAGTTAAGCCTTCTTCTTCTGGATTTTTTCCAGTTAGGGGTTGCCACAGTAGATCACCTGTCCACTCATGATTGGCAGTGGAGTTTTTACAGTGTTGAGTTGCCAGCCCGGCACCCAGCCTTCCAAAGAAGGCACACACATGTACACAGTCACATCTAGGGCCAATTTAGAGTGTCCAATCCATCTACAGCATGTCTTTGGGATGTGGGAGGAAACTGGAGCACCCAGAGGAAACCCACGTGACCACAGGGAGGACATGCAGACTCCGCATGGAAGGCAGCCCAGCTGAGGATCAAACCGGAGAACCTCTTGCTGTGAGGTGGCAATGCTAACCGCTGCACCACCGTGGCCACCCTATTTTAACCAGTTAAGCCTAGCCCACCAAATTCTACACCACCTGAACAAAACTCCACCCTCAGCCATCTAATCCAGCCATACTCTGCTCCTAGATCCCTCTGCTCTGATAATAAATACTTACTACAAGTTACTAGAGCAAAGAACTCAGCTGGAGAAGGCCTTTTCTCCAGCTATACTGCCAAACTATGGAACACCCTACCAACTACTCTTGCCTCAATTTCCTCATCAAAACAAATCAAATCACTCTTGAAAAACTCACCTAACAAATTCCTGGCTTTTTAACTGCAGTTTACATACCTCCCAGTGCAAACACTAATGAAGCACTCACCTCCCTATACCAGTTAGCCTGTGTTATGCAAAACAAGAACCTTAAGTGTGTCAATATTTTAGTTGGGGATATCAATTAGGCCAGACAGAAAACTGTGCTACCAAACTACCAACAGTATGTAAACTTCTCTACTAGAGGTGAAAACACACTTGATCAAGTGTATTCAAATATCAAACAAGCATTCAAGGCAGTCCTCCATCCCCATCTTGGTAGCTCAGATAACATTTTTATCCTGCTTATCCCCACTGCTAGTAAGGGGAAAACCCTTCAGGAAGCAAATAAGGATCTGGCCTGAAAGTGCTGTCTCGGCTCTGCAAGACTGCTTTGAATGCATTGATTGGAATCTATTTAAAGAGGGTGCCACCACAAATCAATGTATTAATTTGGATGAGTACAGTGAAACGGTTGTGGGATACATCACAAAATGTATTGAGGATGTCACTACCCTGAAGGATGTAACCATCAGAGCCAACCAAAAACCCTGGCACACCAGTGATGTATATGAATTACTGTGAGCACATAATGCTGCCTTTAAGGCTGGAAACAGACAGGATTTGAAAAAGACCAGGCCTAACTTGAACAAAGATGTGAGAGTAGCAAAATGGGCCTATAGTCTAAAAATACAGAGGAACGTCTTTGACCAGAAAGATCCCAGGAAGCTGTGGAGAGGGATCCAAAACATCACAGACTGTAAGCCATCATCCACACAATGTGATGATAACCCAGACTTTTTAAACAAGCTAAACATCTTCTTCAGCAGATTCAATGAATCAAATAGATCACCACCAGAGAGAGACTACCCTCATATTAAGATGCCAAATTGTTATGCCTCAATGTGGAAGAAGTATGCAAGAACCTAAGTAGGGTGCATCTGGGCAAAGCAGCTGGTCCAGATAAGATTCCAGGGAAGCTACTTAAAAACTGTGCTGATCAGCTAGCACCAGTCTTCACAGACATTTTCAATATATCTTATAATGGTTAAGCATTGAAAAAGGGTTTTGGCCTGAAAGCTTTGTTTTTGATAAAGGTTTTTGCTCTCAACGTTTGGTTTTTTGCCCCTGCATTCCCCCAGGATAAACATCACCTAAACTCAAATCTCACTTTCTATGCCCTTGTATAACTTAATATGGTCTTTCTCTAAACTAACATCTAACATTCTACCTCCATAACAGTAATAATGTACACTTCCCTGTATGTAAGTATATATTGCAAATGCTATTTGTAAGCTTCATTACTACTGTAATCACAACGGAAACCCCTGTTGATTTAACTCATATTCAATTACTTATTGACTTGACGATTGAATAATTGTCTGAATTGCTATTTTAAGTATAAGTCAATGTATATGCCAAAGAATACTGGTCTGAATTGTTGATTTTTGTAATTATCATATTACTTGGAGCTTTTCTCCCCTGTTCTCCACTGAAAATGGGCACAAGCCCGGTTGGACCTTCCCAGTAAACAAATGTAAAATAAAAAAATAAATACATAAAAGTTTTAAATATCTCTAATCATTGTAGAAGTGAAGAAGAAAATAGTGTGCACACTGACAGGTTTGGAACAGTGCTTATGGTAACTGAGGAGAAACAGCTAGTAATGGGACACTGGAATGGCTGGGAGGTGCTGCCTGGGGGGGCCTGATCCATTACCATGCCTAAGGCCTCATTTTATCATGATCATGCTCTGATTGGTTTTAAAGAAGGGAATGCTTTCAGACTGTGTTTAGTTCTGATAAAGTGCTGTTAATTGCCTGGAACAAAAGTGCTTAACCATTTTATTAAATAGTTTACTATGTGCAGTAGAGTTGTTCACTGTTTTCTTCATAATTTTATTCAGCTTGCACTGCTGTGTATATCTGATCGACAATAAAGTTTACTTTGACTTGACCTCTCCAGACTTTGGGTTTGTTTTTCTGTGGTTACTAGTTCTTATTCAACATCTGCTGGAACTATACATTTTTTGTTTTCACTTTAATTGTTACTCACCTCTGAAAGCACAGTTATGGCTGGGTCTCACACTACAGGAACACTTTATAGCTTTATCTTCCTTCTAATTTGGAGTGCAGCTTCCCCATTCCTACTTAAACAGTGCAGCAATATCAGCTCCCCATCTACTTCATGTGGGAGTAGAACCCACAGTCTTTTGCACCAAAGGCAAGTATGCTACCTGTTGCACTACTAACACTGTTGATGGGTATTTTCTAAACAAAACAGTTACACATTGAAAACAGTCACATTGCTCTATGAATTACAAAAGAGTTGCATGAGTAATGTGAAGAGCAGCAGCATGCTGCCATGTGGCAGGAGCAGCACCATGCTGCCATGTGGCAGGTGCAGCACCATGTGGCCATGTGGCAGGAGCAGCACTATGTGGCCATGTGGTAGGAGCAGCACCATGCTGCCATGTGGCAGGAGTAGCACGATGTGGAAGGAGCAGCACCATGCGGCCATGTGGCAGGAGCAGCACCATGCTGCCATGTAGCAGGAGCAGCACCATGTGGCCATGTGGCAGGAGCAGCACCATGTGGCCATGTGGTAGGAGCAGCACCATGCTGCCATGTGACAGGAGTAGCACCATGTGTCCATGTGGCAGGAGCAGCACCATGCTGCCATGTGACAGGAGCAGTGCTACATTAATGTGCACAGCTAACATGATGGACATCAGAGTTAAGGCAGGCTAGTGTGACTGAGTTAGTAAACATGCAGACATGCATTGCAGAAACTTATAGCTGAAGCTAGCAAACAGCCACCAGAAGAAAGGCAATACAGCTAATCCCAGTGGCCAAAAGCCAGATCAATGGTGGCATGTACAGCAAAGAAACAACCACGTATAAATGGGGGGGAATGATGTAGATTAGAAAGTATGAAAGAAGAGAACAGCAAGCTGAGGTAAAGGCAGAAGGGTTGGACTAGGGTATAAATGGAGGGGCGAAGGAATGGTAGTTTTTCCTGGGAATAGAGTTCATTTTATAATTTCAGCAAAAGAAGGGTAGGTGGTACCATGTGACAGATATGGGTGGGTTAGATTGAGAATAGCAGGTAGTAGGGGCAGACATGCAAACACAGAACACAGGCACAGACAGACTAGGACAGTAAACATACAAAAGGTGGGGAAGACAGTGACTTGTCACATTCCTACAGAGGGAAGACAATTGAAGATGGGAGGGGGTGATGGATAATGAACAAGTTATAGTGAATCACACATAAGAGAGGGAAAGTGCAGCAATAGTGTTGGGGGCTGGTACAATAGACTGACCGGCCAGCCCAAGGGGTAACAAACCCATCAATTACTCAGTAATGTAATTAAAAAATAAACAAGCACTTTCATGTAATAAGTGTTTAGGAATTTAGGAATAGGAGCAAAACTAAGCAAGTGATGACAGGAACCATAAGATGCTTAGCCATGTACACCATTAAATAGACAGGCTTATATGTTCAGGCAACACTTTCTAGCACTAATTAGTGGTCACCTCCCAAATAAAGCAGGGATGTATGTGAAAATCATGGGGTATATTTGTCTCTACCTATCCAGTTATCAAGAGTAAAATTAAAGGCAGACAAAGTAGTACTTTGCTTGACCTGAAGTGGTAACTTATTCTGTAGGCTGGGAATATGTTGAGTAAGGAACCTATCCCTGCAGTGAGCCTTGTTTATTTACTAGTACAGATTAAGATCCCTAGTATAGGTATTTATAGTCTTTGTTTTTGTGAAGAAATAGGAGGTCAAATTGGATTGGGTCTTTCATGGCTTGAAATGTAAGACACAGGAACCTTGGGGCAGCAGGTGGGCTACTAAGTAGGAGGAGAGTTGAACTAACCTATCAGGAGAGTTGTACTAACCAATCAGGGGAGTTGAAAGATTTAAGGCCTTTAATTCTCTTGATTGAAAATCATTGGGCACTTTTGAGTTCAGTGATATGCTTGGATTTGTACATACCAATGGAGACATCATATTCAGTGATGGGGTATGATAATGGAAGAGTACAGTGGTAAGATGACATCTTTGGATCTTGAAGATATTCCTTGGAAATTAACTGGACCAGACAGAAGGATTTCCTGACTATGGTGGAAACATACGTACCTATCATTGTTATGACCGTATCTGTGCAAAAAGGAGCAGAGGTGTGTAGGGTTAAAGGGGCAACTGCCCCAAGTGCAAAATGCATGGAGGCATGATTGGCAGATCCAGAACGATTTTCAGTGTATTATCAACATTCATTGCATTTGCAGTCAGAATTAAAGCTCTGAAGTACTCCAGGTGCGGCATGAACAGCAGCAAATGCCTGCTACAAACATAGTAAGCAATATGCTACAGTTTAAATGCAGAGAATATTATTTACCCTTCAACTCACAGTTGAGGGTAGGGGCACCAGATCTGGGTTCAAAGATAACTAGCTACACCTTTGAGGAGGAGTATAGCATATGAGATGTTAGCAGAATTTTTCCACTTGTTACTATGCTGCCTGTTTTTTTTTTTTTTTTTTTTTTGCATTTAGCTTAAGACAGTTTTCAGTGCGCTAGACATGTACATATTCCATTCCTTCTTGGAGCAATTTACTGCTAATAAATGAGCAGTTAACAGTGTCCAGCTTGCAATAAGCAACAAACTTGGTCAACTATACTTCTGGGATACTGAATTTGATATCTGCTAAATAAATGTCAAACAACAGATGGCCCAATCACTGACCCTTTGATATCCCTCTAGTTAACATTTTACATTCAGAGAAGATAAAAACAACTTTCACAAACTGATTTCTATTGGCTAGCCATCTTGTAATCCAGCAGACAACATAGGGTATGACATTAACTTTGTTTTTTTAAATAATAACCAATGTGGGGATACCATCAAAAGCCCTGTCCAGGTCCAGATAATCAGCATGCACAGTGTATCCCTTGTCCTCAACCTCTGCATCCTTTCCTAAGAACTTTACTGGTTTCAGGGGACAGGACCTGTTCTTTTCAAAACCAGACTAAGTGGGGTTTAGATCAGTTAAGAAACCGATATCTGCATAACTGAGTTCCGCTATGAAATGTTCCATGGCTTTGCATAGAAGGTTAAGGAGGCAGATGGGCCTTTAATTATCTGGGTCCTTTAGATGGTCATCGGCTTTTAATTAAAAATTACCCACCATTGCAAAATGTTTTAATGCTCTGATCACATGACTCAAAACATCAGATCAAATATTAAAAACAAAGGCAATATCCAAATGAACAATGGGAAGGGATCTGTAAGGCTCTCAAATATGCAACACTGCATGGATCTCAAGTATGCAACAAAGTCCAGAAGGTTTAGAATTTTTGCATTTTTATACCCCGAGCGGACTTCAAATAAATAGCAAATGTCGGAAGTATAATAGGGACATGCTGTTTTGGAATGGAATGACCGAGCAGGTTTTAAAAATTCCTTGCAGAGTACTTTATCAGAAATACTGGGGGAGCAAATGATTCTTCTGAGCTGTCATGTAGGATCTGAATTCTAATCCTTTACAATGCTTAATGCTATTGGCAGCCAAATAAAATAGCAATTACTAGAAAATGGAAATTAAAGGTGAGAGGAAAGGTGCCAAAATGTTGTTTCTGGTCCTTTAGTTTGAAGAAGGTTTTATGGAAGAAATAGCCTCAAACAGTTGTTGAGTGTTTTAAGTTCTGCAGAAACGAATATGAAGATGGAGTTGAGATAAAAGAAGATTGTGCTGGCAGACAAAAAGGTCTGCCTTGTTTCTTCTGAAAAGATGCCCGGAACTGAGGTAGTGAGTGACACACTTGACTCAAACAGTGAAAGTAGTTTTGATAAACTAGTAGACTTAGAGAGGTGACACAGACACAGCAACTCTGGACTGCTCAAAGGGGACTCACCCAAAGTTATACAGTCCATGCACTGCTTAGTTTTTGAAAGCTGTGGTCTCGTCTAATTATGGCACTGAGTATATTACTGAGCAAAGCCATTATACTTTACACAGCAGAACAGAGAGAGCATTCAAAGCCAATTGTTATAAGGTTCCAGGTGTAATTGAAAAAAAAAACAGTTAGTCCTAAGTTAGGTCCTCCAGAAACTTGATATTGGAGAATCCCCTTTGCATATAAATAATCGTAAGAGACTTTCCAGGAGATGTACAGCAAAGCTAGGCACCTTATATAGATTGGTTCACTGGTTTTAGTAATTATTACATTGACAGTGAAATATCTGTCTGTGATGTAGGTTTAAAATAATGATTCCTAGTTGTTATCCAATTACAGATTGCCAAGTAGCTGAGGCTTTTAATTCCTAACATTCAAAAATGATCTATTCATAATAACATATGTGCAATTTTATGCTAATTGTGCTAATTTAACTGTGATGATAAGGTTAGTTTGTTTTAGTAAACAAAGTTATAAGTTCTTGGTTATTGTTACAATATCTGTATGTATAAAACATGAACAACTTGAAGGCACAATCCAAAACAACACTCAAATGGAATATGTTCGTAAAATAGTAGTTCTTTAATGGTTAACACAGCAAAACACAGTAGAGCAGTAGATAAGCACTTTCATCTGCATACATCCAGACTTTATTGAATATGAAAGTGCTTCTCCACACAACATCTAAATAACCCATCCTCAAACAAATCAGTTAAAACATTTAAAGAACCATTGTCCATTTTTAAATATCAATGAATTAAATAAAATAAAAATGTAAGCACTTAAAATATTCACAATTTAGCGGCTTTTCTACTATAGTGGCCAACACAGGATACAGGTAGGAGGGGGTTGTACGGACTCTTTCTCCTCAGTTCCAAACCCCCACTCATTTGCTCACGTTTATCCTTAAAAAGAAATTGAAAATTGAGCTTTCGAATATACAATTTAAAATCAATGAGTGTATTAGAAATATCTGGTTCCCTTACAGGTACAAATTTGAACCCCTTGTCAAACAGGGAAAAATGTACCTTAGTTATATTTTCATTTGTAGAGTTAAAATGTTTTACCCATTCATACTAAGTAGTTTACCTCCAAAACTAGACAAAATAGTTTCTATTTGTTTCCCCTGGTTTGAAACCTGTTCTGGTTCAGGATATTCAGGTAATTCATTCTCCTCTCTGGGGTCAACTTCTCGGGGTATATTGTCCCCATAAAAAATGTTGCCTGTTTCTGTTTTGGTTAAAGATCCTCTCAGATCTCCTAAGTGGGGGATAGTCTTGCCTAAACTCATCTTCCACTTTTGTATCAAAAAAGTAATCTGGTGGGTTGTCCTCACCTCCCCCTGAGTCATAACCTACTAAATCAGGGTCCTGTTTATTAATCCTGTCTCTATCATTATTCATATTCAAGCCGTAGTAACTCTTTGGTAAAGGGTTTGCCTCTTTATGTTTGTACTCTATCTCATCTCTTTTATGTTTTCTAATCTTCCTGTTCACATTATCTTTTAGTTGTTCCTCTATCTTGTTAAAAATCATATCATATCTAGCTTCAAAATTAACGAAACAACCATCATTTACAATTTCATTATTTAACACACTAATATCATCCAACAGGCTTTTAATTTTATTATTATTGACTTTAACAATAAAATGTAATAGCTCTATACCATGCCTGTCAAACATGGCTAACAAATCATCTACTTCCTGTTGTCCCATGGTCAACATGTTAGGAAACTTATACATTCTAAGGCCTTTTGGAACTCTCTGTAACTTAATACATTCAGCAAGGTACGCATTATCAGTTTGTAAGTTACGTACCTTGCTCATTTTAGTTTGAAAGTCCTGAAGCCAAACATTAATGCCCGTTGATTGTTTATTCTTTGTCTGGTTGAATAAAAAACGGCTAATGTATAATCCAGTTGTTGAAACGAGTTGTCCTCAGTGATTCCTGTGAATTCACTCCTCCCATTAACTGTCCACAAGGAATACTGTTCTTTGATGTGGAAGCCACCTACTGGTCCACCATAACAGGTGTTCCAATTGCTAAACCAGAAGTCGTCATCAATCCTGAGTGTGCCTGCATCCCCGTGAGTCCTGGAGTTTGTAGTTTATCCAAAATCCACTGCATGTGCTGGCATTGCTGTTCCAACAGTTTAGTGAGTTGTCCAAAAGCTGCAAAATTGTCATCCTTTCTAACCGGTGAAGTATTCATTACTAGTACCGAATTATCAGTACTGCCAAATGATCCGTTGTGATCCATTTTACAAATGCTGCAGTTTCTCTATTGAGAATAATAAGTAGTGCCAAAACCCACCACAAAAGAACTAAAAAACATATAGTGGGTAGACAAATGGTCAAAATAGGCAAATAAAACACAAACCACTTGAAGGCACAATCCAAAACAACATTCGAATGGAATATGTTTGTAAAATAGTAGTTCTTTAATGGTTAACACAGCAAAACACAGTAGAGCAGTAGATAATCACTTTCATCTGCATACATCCAGACTTTATCCAATCTGAAAGTGCTTTTCCACACAACATCTAAATAACCCATTCAATCAAATCAATTAAAACATTTAAAGAACCCTTGTCCCTTTTTAAATATCAATGAATTAAATAAAACAAAAATGCAAGCATTTAAAATATTCACAATTTAGCAGCTTTTTCTACTAAAATTGACTTTAAAGACAAATGGTCATTGGGGCCAGGAGGGTAGCAGGCATTTAATCTAAGCTGCCATTTGAACTCACTCTTCTCTATTAAGGTAGCCCAATTATCCCCCCTGACATTTTCACCACCACTTCCAAAATGCCAAATTGGAAGCCTGAAAATGAAGTGCAAGTAATAAGTGTTTGTATAAGACATTATTCAATTCTGGGTGTTAATCGCATATAGATGTTCATGAACTCATTTCTTCATAGCCTTCTCCATCTTACCCAGATAATATGCTCTACAGCCAGAACATACACTCAAATACACTAAACCACTGGTGTTACAGTTTCCCCCTACTAGTGTAACCTTGTGAATAGGATCTTGCAGAATAACTTCTTTTGCATTTAATACATAAGGGCAGTAGTTACATCTCCCACATGGCCTTGTAACATTATCAGACTTCCTATTAATTGGATGCTCTAACAAGAATTTTAAATTGTCCCCTACCTTGTAAGAAAAAGTAGGACCTGACCCCAAAACCTGAACCAGTTCATTATTGCACTCCATAATCACCCAGCTCTTCCGTAAAATGTCTTTCACCTTATTACCAAAAGAGCCGAGTTGAACAGACATAGAATTCAAAAAATCAAGGGTGTCAACCAAGTTGTGATCATTCGAAGAGACACCGTGACTATTTCTTAAATCCTTACACTCCTGGCCCAACAATGGTAGGAACTTGTGACCCCAACCTTCCAAAACGTCTATAGTCATCTGTTGCACCAGTTGAATGGGGTATCCCCTTGCTATAAACATCTGTGTTAGTGTCCCTAGTTCTCTTTTGAGGTTATCCATAGTTGAACACATTCTTGCCCCCCTTATCATTTGTCCTCTGACCAGGTTCCTCTTAACATGATAGGGGTGTTGACTATTGGAATAAGTGGGTTTGCGAAAAACCTTAGATGAAAAATGCCCTAACTCTAGATCCCGAGTTATGTTAACATCCAAGTAATCCATAGTCAATCTATTATGGGTGTGAGTAAATTTAAAATAAGTACATACCCCATTAATATAGTCTATGAATTGATCCACAATGGGTTTGTCACATCTCCATAAAATGCAAATATCATCAAGATATCGCCTGTAAAACAACCATTCATGTTTAAACCCGGTGTTAAAAATATACCTTTCCTCCCACTTAGCCATTACGAGGTTGGCATAAATGGGGGCACAACTGGCCCCCATCACCACACCCCTTACCTGTTTGAAGTATTCTTCAAATTAAATAAAATTATTGTGAAGTATCTTCTCCATCAGTTCCATAACAACATTTATCATTGTAGTACTCAGTCTTGAATGCTCAATTAAGGCTTTGTGGAACAACTCCAAACCTTCCTCATGTGGAATTGAATTGCATAAATCAATGATATCTATCGTTGAACACCCTGCAGTGTCAGGAAAAATTGAGGCTTAATCCTGGTGAGGAAGTCTAGAGAATCCTTAATAACGTGGGTGACCAAACTTAAAACATCCTTAATTAACCTATCCATGAAAATCCCCAAGGAATAGGTTGAACTATTTTGTCCGGCCACTATGAGCCTGTAAGGGGGGGGTGGTCCACATTTTTGTGGACCTTCAGGAGGTCTTGTGATGCATGTACTTGCACACTTGTAAGTACCGTACATTCTGGTTTGTCTCCAGTTGGAAGATGTAAAAGGAACGTAGACATGAGGAGGGAGGGCATGCAAACTCCTCACAGACATTTATCTAGACTGAAACAAAGCCCCTGCAGATATGAGTTAGAGGTCTTGCCACTGAGCTAGTGTGATGCCTATTAAGATCTCACTTAGAGCCTCATACTGTATACAGAGAAACAGGCTTGGTTTTAACTCATATAGCATATTCTCTGGTACAATGCATGTAATATGGCACTGCAGGCAACAACTGAATTTTAATCAAAATTATTTCTTTTCATCATGGCAGGATCTTCAAAACTGCAAGCAAGAGGAGAATGGCAGTATCCTTCATAGTCTGCGATAATAATCATGGTCAACGCTGCAGTCTTTTACTTAATATTTCTGATGTACTATGTAGTATAATATTAGAAAAATGCAACTCATTATAATTCTTACAAGATTCATTGTATGGAATTATGTTTCAGCTTGATTTCTTCTGTGTTAGGCACGTGGTATGTATTAGATCTATTAGATCTCAAATTGCCCCTTGTTTGTTAAGTCAAACTTATATTCATCTAGTAACAAATTTTGTGAAAACCCTAGTAGGATAAATAATAAAATATAATCCATTTCCTTGTTTAGCAGAATCACAAACAGTGTGCTGCCAGGAAAGTATTTCCTTTGAGGAGTTCAGATGCACTATTTGACTGCTTCCGTTAAAATGAAACTGGGATGCTGTTGGTGTCACCACAAGCTATGCATCTGCCTACTAAAACTGAGGGTTAGGTTATTCAAAATGTCTCCAAGATCATTTTTTGCCTATTACTTCTAAAAATTTAACAGATAATGCATTTTCTTGATGATTTAGCCCACACTGTATGAACCCATTTGCTCTATGCCCCATGTGTATCCCTTATTCTTGGCAGCTTTCTTACAGCATTCTCTTCTTCACAGAAGTCTATCATTTCCTTTCTGTGGATGAGTCAAAGGTACTGTCAAGCAGCCAAGAAAAAATGCAACTTACCCATAAATTTCTTTCTTCCTAGCTTATCTTAGTAAGTGCAGAAGGCAAAAAGAAATATTCAGTGCTCATAACATTAGACGGAATTAAACTAATTATACTTGGTATTTGTAAGCAGAAACATACAGTTGTTTGTTTATTTGATATTTGAAAAGCAGAAACACAGCATTTGTTACACATTCTAACCAGTATCTTACCTAACTATGATGCTACTTTAACCTATTAGACTTAGTACGTTGCTAAATTTGTCTGTTGTGATGTGCCTATTCATTGTTTTCTAGCCTCTGTGATCCTTTACTCTTCCCTGGATATTAATCTGTGTTCCTACTTACTGTACCTTTTCTTGCACCCACTCACTGTCTTCTGATAATCCTTCCATCACTCTCTGACTAATATCCTCTACTCTCTCCCAGTTTGTCTCCATTTTTCCTAAAACTGTACTATTCATTTTCTGCTCACACTGTGTCTATTTTTTCTCTTTGCAGTTTGCTTGGGTCATCCACAAGTCTTGGGATAATGCCCCCCTCCACCTTCGGTTCTGAAGCAAAGTTTCAGCAAAAGCTCAAATCAGCCCTGGAGAATCTCAACTTTTATACACAAGCCTTCCTTTACAATTAATCATTAGGTGAATGTCATTGAATTGTTTTTAACAATTTTCTCTTACTTTGTGACTATCATTGTGAGGTGAGCACAGCTGCATTGAGATCCATTCAGCTTCCAATTTTGAGAGCTTTAATCAAGTTGGCCACTACGTAGCAACATACTCTACTAATTATATAAGATCCTTATTCCCTCTGTAGGCAAACAGGTGAGCTCCAGAGTTTAAGGTTAAAACTATTCCATAACAAAACTTTAGTTCAGTCCCATTTCCCTTAGCTCTACTCATCTTTAAATAACTTGCTAGCAACATTTTCTAATTGACAAACAACTACTGATTGTTTTTTGAGCTTTCTTGCCTCTCGGGTGTAGCCCCACTCCATTCACCCTCGCTTTGCTTGGGCTCACTTTGCTCCTTTCCCACCCCCATTCCCACCCACCCCACTATCATTTCCTTTATACCTAAACATTGTTAATACCCACTCTACACCCTACTTCCCCTTCCTGTTCTCCACACAAACCATAACTAACCTCCTTACTCTCCTTCACTACACTTGCAAACTATTACTTCTCCTTCCACTACCCATATTACTCCTACCACCCCTACTTAAACATCACCTAAATAACACACTCTCACATACCTACCTGCAAAGTAAACCTACTACTAACTCTGCAATCACTAAATTTAGTACTCTAGCACTCAATACTCTTACCAGTCATACCTTTCCCTACTACCCTTTTTCTTGTACTACCTCTATTACTCCTCCTTTGCACTCACCTCACTTAATATCCAGTTATCTCCTATTCTCAAAGTTCCTACAATATCTCATAGGTTCATAGGTTCATAGGTTCATACTAGGCTATCTGCCCTAGGGCATTTCTAAGCCTAGCCAGAATGTGTTTGGCTTTCGCCACCCATTTTAAATTTATTTTGCTATGCCCTTTTTTGAGGTTAGTATACTGTGCCTCTGTCTAACAGTGACACAGAAGTGATACCTGGGGTAAACCTATGATCTCCCATCCACTCATCAAGATTCCTCTTGAAGAGAGTCAATGAGGGACTCTGCCCAGAGTGAAGGGAGCCTCTGGGTTATGAATCTGTCCCTCCAGCATGTCCTATTTATTTCAGTGCTGAGGTTCAAGGATACCTCACCTCCTTATCATTCATTTGCTATTTTGCTTCTATCTTTTCTACTGAATCTCCTCTTCCGAAAATCAAAATTCCCCCACCTATACCACATTCCCTAAAAATAAAACAAAATATTTTATCTTTAACTTATACAAATATAACTGCCACTACTACCTTAATGTTCTTCTACTTGCAGGGGATATTCATCCCAATCCAGGTTCCACTCAGCACAACTCCACCTAAAACTATAGTCCCACTAATCTATACACCTCTGCCCCCCCCCCCCAAACAAACAAATCTCCTTTTACTCAATATACACTAGAAGTATATTAAACAAGGTTAGTGAACTTCATGCTTGGATCTCAAGCCACAACCCTGATGTCATCACCCTAACAGAAACTTGGCTAAAACCCCAACACCATGACAAAGACTTTCTCCCTCCTGGCTATAGTACACTGCACCTTGACCGCCAAAAGAAAAAGGGTGGTGGAGTTGCCATTGTTTATGCTAACCAGCTTACTCTGAAAACTCCTAATAAACTATCCTGTCCTTTTCCCCTGTTGAAATACTGACAGCCAACCTAGTACATAACACCCATACCACCATCACAATAGTAGCAAGCTACATTCCCCTGGGGGATAACTTACCCCTGATGGAAAACATACTCTCATACTTCTCTGAACATATTCCTAATGAAACCATTATTCTTGGTATGTCAGTATTAATTGGTTAACTCTCTGTACCCCAAATTCTTCCTTACATATTAACTTGCATGGCTTTACTGAACTTATCATTGATGCCACCCATACCAACAACTCTTATACACACAGCACCTTTATCGACTGGATTCTAGTCTCTCATCCCTCTAAATATCAGAATCCTGAAACCCTTCCCAACACACTAAGTGATCACTCCCCAAAAAAGTTCTTATATATATATCCCTCACTTTACTAAATAACATAGACTTATTACATGCCACAAGCTTACTAACTTCCACCCAGACACCTTTAAATCTCTTCTCTCTAAAGTTAACTGGAATTTCCTTGCCCATCTCTCCCTTGACAATGCTGTCCTGTCTTTCAACTCCACCTTTCTCAGTATTCTTGACTCACTTGCCCCACTTTGTGCAGTCTGTATTGCATCTAATATATCCCCATTGCTTTCAAATTCCACCCGCATCCTAATGAAAAATAAAGAAAGAGCATGGAAAACATGGATTAAAACAAAACTCCCTGCAGACTTGCTGAAATACAAAGAACTTAGAAACCAGACCAACAAGTGTATTAATAAAGCTATAAGGGACTTCTACTATAATCCATCCTCAACCTTGAAATCTAACCCCCCCAAATTTTGGAACTCATTAAACCACATATTACATTCTGGTGGTCTCTGTTCCCCCAATCCTTATCCTGGTAAGACTCCCAAAGATACTGCCTCCACCTTCAACACATATTTCATTGACTCTATATCCAAACTATTTAACCCCAGTGCCAACTCATCTACCATTAATAATATTTCAAACCACTCTTTATCAAATCCTACTATACTGTCATCAAATTATTTTTCCCTCAAACCTGTACCCACTAGCTACATCAAATCCCTACTCTCCAAACTCAAACCTTGCTCAACTTCTACCAACAACATTCCTTCCCTTTTCCTTCAGTTAACTGCAGACTCTCTTGCTCTCCCTGTATCTATCTTAATCAACCACTCAATTTCAGAGTCCAGAGTCCCTTCCACATGGAAACAATTCTTCACCCTACCAATACATAAAGGAGGTAACTCCACAGACATCACTAATTTTAGACCAATTACCATCCTCTCTCCTCTTTCTAAAGTTCTAGAAAAATGCATACATAAACAAGCTATGCACTACCTACTCTGAAAATCTGCTCACACCTACTCAACATGGCTTTAGACTAAAGCATAGTACTACTACTGCCCTACTATCATTCCTTAATATTATATCCCTTGCCAGAGATAACAACAAACTTGTCTCCTGCCTATTCTTAGTTCTCTAAAGGTTTCAACAATGTCTATCACCCTCTCCTTCTGCACAAACTAACCAACCTTAACTTCTCCCCTGCTAATGTTGCATGGGTTTCCAGCTACATCACTGACAGATTTCAAACAGTGAAGTGACAATCTGCACACTCCCCTCCTCTCCAGGTTAACATGGGTGTCCCTCAGGGCTCCATCCTTGATCCACTACTTTTCAACATCTTCACTAATCTTCTTTATCTTCCTGTTCTCAGTCATCACTGGTCCAATACGCTGATGACTCTACTGTCATCACAATTGCTGACTCTCCCTCTGAACTCATCTCTAAAACACAGACTTCCTTTAACTTGGTACAAAACTGGCTCTCTGATAACCAGCTCATCCTTAACCAAAAAAAATAAGCTACTGCTTTTTATTCCTAAAAACTACAACCAGATTAAATCCACTTTCACAATCCTGTCCCTCAATAACACACACATCAAGGTGGAAACTAGCACTAAACTCCTTGATGTCATAATTGAAGACCAACTTAAATTTGATCTACACATTAACAACTGCATCAAGAAGACTCATCAGAAACTAGGGCTCCTCTACCACAACAAAACATTATTCACCAGTGAAGCTAAAGTAACTGTCTCATGCATACCTCCTACCCAGTCTATTATATGGCTCTCAAATTGTTACTTGCTTCAACTCCACACTCCTTGCCAAACTTGAATCTACCTACAAGACAGTCAGATTTGCAGCCCATCAAACTGTCTCTCACTCAAACACCTTAACTGGCTTGAACTACCTCACCAGCTTCTTCTCCCTCAGCTGCAGATCATCCACTCTATCCTTTATCAGCTTTCTTACTGTCCTACCCTATCATCTGTCATCTTCCACTATTCACCTGCTAGATCCCTCTGGAGCTCTAACCTACATCTGATACAAATCCACAAACCTAAAACTAAGATAGGATATATTTTCTATATCTATAATTGTTCCAAGGCCTGGAACAAACTCCCACTAGAGATCAGTTCACTAGAGATCAGTTCACTCAGTCAACTTCAATTCAAGCTAGCCACTAAAGAATACCTGTTAAGCCAACGGACCTGCCTCTGTACCCACCCCCCTTAAACAACTTATCAACCCTAACTGCACACCTCTATTTGCTCACAATTTATGTAACTTTCTCTAACTTTCTAGACCTTGTCTCACATTAACTTCTCTATCCTAAGCACATTACACACATTCTTATCTGCATAATGTAACATTTTACGTCTGGTGACAAAACTATTGTTAGTCCTTCTGAATGATGTAGGATTTTAAATCTGACAGACATAATGATTAGTTTACTGCAGTAAATCCTTTTTTATGATGTGTTGCTTTGAATATTTTCTATAAACCAGTTGTTGATTGTTTACTTATTTTTATAAATGATAATTTTTAGAACATGTGGAGCTTTTCTCCCCGGCCTCTGCTGAAAAAGGGCTACTTAGCTCAGTTGGACAAACCCGGTTAACAAATGTAAAATAAAATAAATAAATGTTTGTTTAATATGCATTTGTATTAACTCTTGCCAAAATAAAAAAATGCATTTTGGATGACATCATTTAAATGTGCTGCTTAAATATTTTTTGTTTATTTCACTGAAACCAGTTGTACAGCTGTTTGGGTTATTTATATACACTCAGTTACAGTTTTCAGTGTTGCTGTGTCCAGTGTTATGGTGTTTCCAGAGTTACAGTGAATAATGTTACCTGCACTGAGGTTGAAGATATAACCAACCTACTGGCTGATAAATTGAGTCTACCTGAGAACACTGACTGATCAAAACACCGCCAAAGAGAACACCAACACTGGAAGACTGACAACAGAAATAACTGACAGTTCGAAATTCTGGCGCTGAAAACACTGACATGCGAAATGAGCATGACTGTGTAAGTATGCAATAGTGACAGACTTTAGGGTTAGGGTGCAGTAAGGTAAGTGTGCGTTAGTGACAGACTGTAGGGTTAGGGTGCGAGTAAGGTAAGTGTGCGATAGTGACGGACCTTAGGGTTAGGGTTTGGGTTAAGGTTAGTGCATAGATAGTTGTGTATTTTTTATTTAATTTTTATTATTTTACATTTGTTGACCGGGCTAGTCTAACTGGATACATGTCCATTTTTAGTAGAGGCCCGGGGAGATAAGCTCCACTTGAAACGATTTACAAAAAGATCAACATAAACATAAAATGGTTAACATATAAATGCATGTACACAAAGTAATAGCAAATTATTACATTACATTTCAATCGCTGAATACAAAAATTGTTACAGAACATTATATAAATTTGCTAGTAACTCTATTCTCAAGGAAGGAAGAAAAAAAACATTTTTTTTTTTTTTTGTGGATAAAGTAAGGAACAGATTTGGATTAGTCCATGAAAGTAGAGGTATTGGTTGAAAAAAAAGCTAGGTCAGCAGTGATGATGATAGCAATGCCATTTTAGATTAGTTTTGGTTTGTACAGAGGCATAATCAGCGTGTTTTAAGGTAAAGTTTAAATTTTTGTTTAAATAGCGTTAAAGAGGACATAGATGTAAGTTCATTTGGAAGTTGGTTCCAGTATTTTCCAACAGTATTACAGAAAAGAGAGTCACCAGAGATATTGTTAGATATACTTGTGGATACTAGTAATTTCTTGGATGAGCGTAAGTTATTAAGGTTTTTATATGGGGTAAAAAGGTTTGATAGCATTGGATTTTTAGTTGGTTGGAAGAAGGTTTTATGGGCAATGATAAGTTGGTTATAATGGATTTGGTTTTGTAGCTCAAGCCAGCCTATTTATTTCAGATTATGACAGTGGTGGGTTCTAAAAGAGGAGGCTGTGGCAAATCTAGCTATGTTATTATAAGAGTTTGGCAGTTTGTTGAGGTTGTTTTTAGTCAGATTTGTATATATGGATGAAGCATAGAGGAGTGTGGAGATTAAATGAGTAAGGGCAATAGACGTTCTGGCTTGTGGAGTAAGGAATGGCTTTATCCTATACAGGGAGCCAAGTTTCCTGTTTACGGTTTTTATAGTATTGTTAATGTGAGTTTCATAGGTAAGATTGTTGTCTATTGTTATACCTAGAAGTTTAGTGGTTAGGTCTTGAGATATAATGGTACAGTTATTGGATAGGACTGAGAAGTTAATTGGTCTGGACTTGCGGGTGGGTGTGAAGAGCAATAGTTTTGTCTTTTTGGGGTTCAGGAGGAGGCAACATTGTAAAAAACAGTTTTCTACTACAGTAAACATTCTCTGATTTAAGGACTGTAGTTCAGATGAAGATTTAGCTGAGCAGATGATTGTAGAATCATCTGCATATTGAATACAGGTAGCTTGAATAATTGCTAGATGAAGGTCATTTATATAGATTGAGAATAGGAGGTGACCAAGTATTGAGCCCTGAGGGACTCCTAGTGTAACGGGGAGATGTAAAGATAGGTTATTGTCCCAAAGCACTGCTTGTTGTCTGTTGTTAAGATACGATTGGAACCATTGAATAAACAGTGAATCTAGGGAAAGAGATCTAAGTACATTTATAAGTAAATGATGGTTAACCATGTCAAAAGCTTTGGAAAGGTCAATAAAGAGTGCTGAGGAGAGGATGTTGTTATTTTTGTTATGACTGATACTGTCAGAGAAGGATAGAAGAGCAGTGGTAGTACTATGAAATGGTCTGAAGCCATGTTGGCAATTTGCAAGTAGATTATTTCGCAGTAAGTGATCAAGTAGTTGTTTATGGATACATATTTCCATTATTTTAGCTAAAGGAGAAAGTAATGCTATTGGACGGTAGTTGGAGTATTCGTTAGAATTGCCACCTTTGTGTAGGGGGATGATGTGTGAGATTTTTCCAGATGGTAGGATTATTTCCCTCTTGTAAAGTTCTATTTATCAGGATTGATATCGGGTAGGCTATAGCTTTGGCAGTTTTTTGGAGATATTCTGCTGGTAGGTTATCTGCTGATTGGGTTGATGGTTTAAGTTTTTGAAGAAGATTACAGATAAGGTGAGTTGGGACTGGTTGCCAGTGGAATATAGGGAGTGAATTTGTTACAGAATTTGGGTGACTAGAATTCTGAGTTATTATTTGATTGGCCAGTGATTAGATAGCCTCTGTGAAGAAGGTATTAAAGGCATTTGCTGTTTGTTTGGGATCTTTGGGGTTGGCTCCTGTAGGGGGGGGTGGTGTGGTGGAGTGACCAGGGTGAAGAAGTTTGTTAATACTGGCCCAGAACTTTTGTGGATTCCTTTGGTTTGTTTGCTGGAGGTGACAGTAAAAGTTTTTTTGTCCAAGAGAATGGCTTTTTTTGTATCATTTCTCATTTGTTTAAATTTGAGTTGGTCTGCGGGTCGCTTAGTAGATCTCCATAGAGCCCAGAGTTTGTTTCTAAGTAGGATTTTCTGCCTGGTTTCCTTAGTAAGCCATGGGGCTGGCTTATACTTAGTTCTGATAGTATGCTTTGGTGCATGATAGTCTAGGATTGTTAAGAATTTTGAATTAAAGTAATTCACTGCAAGTGTTTAATGGGTATCCAATCACATGCTCTAAGTTCACTTTGGAAATAGTCAGGATTAAAGTTTTTATTGGTTCTGATTGTTCTAAGTGTGGTTGGGTTAGGAGTAGTTGTCTTGTGCCTAATGATATAAGTGAGTGAGTGGTCACTTACATCTGCAAGAAGGGTTCCAGCCTTATAGATTTGCTAGTGATTGTTTATGAGTATCCAATCTAATATACTCTCTTTATTATTGGGTTTGTTAATTCTGGTTGGGAAGTTGATCATTTGTGAAAATCCATGTAGGTTAATATGTGAAGTTGTCTGATTTTGTATGCAGGTTTTCCAATCAATATTAAAGTCACCTAGAATTATAGTCTCTTGAGGGAAAGACGAAGATAATCCAGCAAGGGTATCTTCAAGGATACAAGTGTTATTACCAGGAGGTAGGTAGATGCAGATGATGATTATTGATTTACTAGTGTTAAGTTGAAGTTTGGTGGCAAGACTTTCTACATTATTATGAGGTGTTGAATAGCAGTCTAGTGTGGAAATTTGTAACCCTCTTTTAGAGAGTATGGCAACACCCCCTCCCTTTTTAATTTTGCAGTCTGCTCTTTGGATATTGTAACCAGGTGGCAAGATTTCATTATCAGTAATTAAAGGTTTTAACCATGTTTCTGACAAACATAGTATGTCAAAAGAGTGGACATCCAGGAGAGCATGGAGGTAGGCAGCTTTGTTATTTAAGCTATGTATATTAAGGTGAGCTATAGAAAGTGAATTAGGAAGCCTAGGTTGGATAAGATTTGAGTGATTGGGGCTTTAGAGTTCAATATTAGCAGAGTGTATAGGGCCAGGGTTGGGATGGATGTCACCACTGGTAAGTAGTTGAGGTTTTGGACAAGGGTAATGGAGTACATTAAGTTGGTTGAATTGTTTTCTAGGTTTTAGGTGGACATATTTAATATGGGTTAATCTGTGATACTTTGGAAGTATGTAGGTAGGAAGAAATGGGATATTTATATGTGTTTGGCATGTTGTTGGTGGTATAATACTTGTTTGCTTGTTAGGGTAGTAGAATTGTAGGTAATTAGAGTGTTCATAGAAGGTTATTAGGTAAGATGTCGTTAAGAGATGTAAAAGGGTGATAATGAGTAGTAGTTGAATATGTGCAGGGGAAGCTGGTGTTTGCATCTTAAGTGATTTGAGGAAGAGGTGTAGTTATTAACGGGAGGAGTTAGGATAGATCCAGTTAGTGAGAAGAAGTTGGTCTTGGTCAGGTGATTAAAGTAGGTGGAGGATATGGTTGGCTTTGAGAGAGAAAGGGGTGTGGTTTGGAAGTATAAGTCTAGGTGTACTGGGGTGTGTGGGAATTGGGGGTAGGGTAGGGGAGCGGAGTGAGCCCGCAGGGTGAACGGAGCAGGGCAGACCAATGACAAGAGAGAGACTGGGAAGACAATCAGTGAAAGTGGAATGGAGAATCCAGGTAGGTAGTCTGAAGGTAAGGGACAAAAAAGTTGCTGGAGGGGGAGAGGGTCAGGATGGCAATACAGTGATAGTGGGATATTTAGAGTGTGGGAGAAACAGGTAAGTAGTTGGCAGAAGTACTTTGCTGCTAGTTGAGAATACAGCAATCAGATTAGTGGGTGAGTGCTGCCATCTAGTGGGAGAACTTATGATAGCAGCAGAGATACCTCGATGAGAAAAACAAGTGTGGCAGAGAGAGAAAAAAGGACTAAGTGGGAGAAACTAGGGCCTCAGTTAAGGATTGAAATAGTAGGAACAAAGTAGTAGAGTAAGGCTTCTGGTAGTCCTGGCTGGTGTAAGCTTAGTTATTATATTCCATGATATGGGGTAAAAAATAGTTAATAATTACAGGAGGTAAAGAACAGATAGTACATACTTTGCAATGCTTATCTTGGTTCCTTAAATAATACAACACGGTAGTTGGTTTAGGTTCTTCCCTGTGTTGAGGTTGGTGTATTTGTGATTATTAACTTTAATTATTTGTATAATTCTAGTTTGTGGGTAGCCAGCTGGTCGGGATTGCAGGGGAGTACACAGCTGACAAGGTGGAAGAAAGCTGAGTAAGATAGAGAGAGAAAAAAAATTATTATGGGATAACTACTATAATTATGCGGGAATTAAACTTTATACATTATTAAAAACATCCATATTGCAAGGACAAGCAGTGCAGTATTCAACAAACAGAGAATAGAACAAGCAGTAAAAAGCAGACTATGCATATAAAATTCAGTTTAGGAACCTATTGTGTTTAGCTAAGAAAGCGTTAACAATGCTGGTACAGTGTTAACAGTGCTAGAACCTAAGAATGGCTGTAAAGTAAACAGTCATCAGTAAAAAAGGATGCAATTAAAGTCAGGTTATAAGAACCTAAGTATTCTGCTAACAAAGCCTTAACAACACTAATACAGTGTTGACATTCCCATACACCTAAGAAATGGCTATGCTATTGAACATTAAAATGACCCCTTTCTTGAAATTAAATAAGCATCATTCTATGTCTAAGCATTTCCAGTTTGATAATTAAATACAAGGCTAAGGCAAATACTAGCTTTTGGATTAGGAGCAGGTGAACTTGAAAGGATAAATAATGATGTGTTAGTCGATCCTTCAAGCTTGAGTTGACTGAAAATGTTTTTCCCATTCTGCGCTCCTGAGGCAGGAAAAAAGGCACAGAGGAAATCTTTATGGGTACAAACAGTGCTTTACTCGTTCCGCAATATCGAGGCAAAAAAATAATGGTGTATGTAAGGTTTAGTGTAGGTTTAAAAGGTTTTTGGCGTGCTTGTGTTGTGTGTGTGTTGTGAGTCGGTGTTATGGGGTTCGGTGATGTGGACTGTCAGTATTGTGTGGTTTTGGTGTTTTGGTGTCAGCGTTTTGGCTGTTGGGTTTGTGGTGTGTCAGTGTAGTGTAGGGGATCCGATAAATTTAGCTCAAAATTTACCCCTGTCTCCCTTCTGTCTGTCCTTCATAATATACCTAGAACTGGCTTGCTGCCAGATTTCACACAAGACCAAGTCCTACAAGTGCTATCAAAAGTTAAAATACTGCATCAGTTGGTCCTGACAACATCCCTGGATGCATCTTAAATAGTATGAAGTGAATGGAGAACATCTCCAGTCATTACCCTGCATAAGGAAGGACTTTCCACAGACACAGGCATTTGCAGACTCATAAGTCTGACCAGTCTCATATGCAAAGCCATGGAAAGACTTGTCATATAACTAATCAATCAGGACATAGGGAACCTTCAAACACTGGACCTGTCGCAGTTTGGATTTGTCAAAGGCAGGTTATGCTTACTGTACCTGGTGGATTTTTTGAAAAGGTCACCAAAGTGATGGATGAAGGCAAAATGGTGCAAATTGCATGCCTTGAACTGGTCAAAGCTTTTGACACAATTCCTCACTCAGGCATAGTAGAATAAATAAATAAAGTGGGAATAAACCCCTATGTCTAAACCCCTATGTCACCTGCTGGTTTGCCAGCTTGCTTATGGATAGGATGGGGGAAATCAAAGTAGATGAAGTTAACTCCACAAAGAGACCAGTTACCAGTGGAGTCCTCCAGGGATCTGTGCTGGAACCTCCCCTGTTTGTCATGTTCTTTTCTGAAATAAAAACAAATACAAAGAGCTCTGGCTGGCTAAGTCTGCAGATGAATGACTCTCCAAATGACTTTGCCATCCTGCAGGAAGTTTTGCCCCGAATAAATAATCCTTCTATCCATCCATCCATCCATCCATCCATCCATCCATCCATCCATCCATCCATCCATCCATCTGTCCATCCACAACTCCTTTTCCCATTTTTTTACATGCATTAGGGTGTTACTTCAACAGTGCCTCATCCAGAGCCTAAGTTTGCACCAGCAGGTGTCTAGTCCTGCCACAGCTGTTCTTCCATAACAACCACTTGTGTGCACACTCACACCTATGACCTGTTTAGAGTGTCCAATCTGCTTACTGTATGTATATAGAATGTGGGAGGAAACTGGAACACCCTGAGGAAACCCAAGTGAACACAGGGAGGACATGCAGGCAATGGACAGAAAAAAACTTTGCCAAGAATTGAACCGGAGATCTTCTTGCTGTTAGGCAACAATTCTAACTGCTGTGTCACTATCTCCAAAATAAAAAAAAACTGGTGCCAAAATCATGGACTGAAACTAAATGCCAAAAATGCATTATTGTATTCTTTGGGAAGTCATCTATCCCAAGGAACTACCAAATTAACAATACACCATTGAGAACTGACCCAGTTGCTAGTGATTTGGGAACTTATGTGGACAGTGACCCAATGTCTTACCAGCATGTCTCCATTGTTGGAAGAAAGTCATTCTATTTTGCAGAGCCTATAAACAAAGGGATTATGTCTAGATCTATGGATGTCATTGCCCCCCTTTAGTCAACCCTCATTAGTCCATTTATTGAATATAATGCCCCCTTTGGCATGTATCTGTCCAGACACATGCAGCAACTGGAGCACCCACAGAGATACCTTATTAAAAGGATACTAGGCCTAAACAACATGCTTCACATGGACCTACTCAAAGCCCTGTCACTATACTTGGTATCCTACAGAGTGCTAAAAAGTGACCTGTGTCTGGCATACCAGGCATTGTCTAACCAAATACAGATGGATTTATTGCACATCAGCAAGTGAAATGGCATCAGAAATATTTGATCTAGGGATCTAAACCACTTTTGCAATGTTAAAATTTGGAGGGGCTGGTATATCTCACAGAGAATATTGGTGCTGTGGAACAGACTTCCCATCCACATGAAACAAAATTCATCCCCATCTATATTCAAGTGGAACTTGGATCTATGGATGGGAAACAGAAAATGTAGCACAGGACTGTCCCCTGTACTACTAATGTGCAGAGGCAGCTCCTAAATGCTTTATTCCATGCAAGGGTCCCCTCAAATTATCTGTGGTATGATTCCAGTTATTATCATTAGGGATAACATTATAACTATTGACCATGGCATAGGTTATGCCAGTTTCTAACCAAATGGGATAGGTTAACTCAAAATGGCTAGGCTTAAAGCAGATCTCAAGTGCAGCTAGCCTAGTAATTACCTATGGACAAGGAATTTTTCATTTGCGTTCTTCACCTTCACTGTGTTGTAAAGAAAATCAACTTTTTCACATACCAGGATCTCTGCCTATCTTCATCTGGTGTCATATATAAGAGAAATATATTTAATATGTAATTGCTGGCCATGAAAGCCATGAAAATATCTAAACCATCACAACTTAAATGTGTCCTCTTAGTTTTTTAAGTTACTTATTCCATGCTTGCCTTTTAGGGTGGCACGGTGGTGCAGCAGTTAGTGTTGCCACCTCACAGCAAGAGGTTTTCTGGTTCGATTCTTGGGTGGAGTGCCTTCTGTGTGGAGTCTGCATGTCCTCCCTGTGGTCATGCGGGTTTCCTTCGGATGCTCCGGTTTCCCCCACATCCCAAAGACATGCTGTAGGTGGATTGGACACTCTAAACTGGCCCTAGGTGTGAGTGTGTGTGTGCCTTCTGTGGAAGGTTGGGCGCCGGGCTGGCATCTCAACACTGTAAAACTCCACTGCCAATCATGAGCGAACAGGTGACCCACTGTGGCAACCCCTAACCGGGAAAAAGCTGGAAGAGGATTCCATGCTTGCCTCTTCAGTGTCCTTTATTTCCTACCAGTCTAATGGATACCTAAACTTTTGACTTCCTTAGGTTATGTTGTTAAACATGAGCTCTTTAGTGCAATGTTAAAGAATGCCATGATGCATTTGTTTTCACTTATTTCAACCTGCTGCAAAAATAACTCACATACCATCCTAGCATTTATGATAACCAGCAGGATACATAAAATGGGTCTGCATGACAATACCTCCCAAAATATCAAAATGTGATATTAAAACCTAACTATATTCAGGTATTGTATCTGGGGCAATCTTTATAGATTGCAAGACCCTTCCTTCTAGTAGACTGCTATCACTACTGTTTGCTTTTCATTTGGGTTTGTCCTCTGTGATGTGTTTTTCATTTGGGTTATACAATAATATGCCCCTTTTATTTTATACTACTTTCCATGTTATGTTGCATTTTGTTGAAAATTACCTAAATGAAATATTGTGATTTAGCTTGCAATAAATTACAGGCTTTCTTAAGCAATATCTGTGTTATTGTGCAGTCTATGGTATGGGTTTGTGGTCTTATATCTGTGGGCTTATTGCTTTATATACCGATATGTGTTTGCTTGCATGCATTCATATTAATTTTTCATAGATGCTAACTTCATTACTGCTATGGGTAGTGACTTACCAGTTTTATGGAATCTGTTTTGTCTTATTGAAGTCCACATTCTCAAAAAAGACAAAAACAAGAATAAATAGATTTGGGGTGGGGTTGCATACCCTGCACCTCCTGGAATCTGTCCCCACACCCTCAATCTTTAGACTGCTCATAACAATAACTGTATTTTCATATTCCCTTTTTCTCTGAGCTGCTGTTATTTTAGTGATAGTATATTTAGAAATTAGAGGTATATGAGCAGATCTCAGAGGCTCAGTGAATTGCAGCCACCTAGTGAAAAAGAAAACGTAAAGCATTATGTCTGTTAATCTATCAAACAGTGGTAAAATGGGACGGGAGATGAGAATGTTCAAAAAATGGCATTATAAGCTGAGTGATAGGTCAAAGTCAGGTCTGCTTGACTGGACTACTCTGTGCTACATTTCCTTGCTACACATCACCACTGAATCGGTCAGTTCTAACCAGATTTGACCTTGCTACCAGTCCCAAAAACATCAGAGAAGTGTTTTTAGTTTTATTACTCCAATTTTGTGTGTGCTCTTTTAAACTGCATTTACTGCTAATTTGTTAATACTGTTTATTATGCCAGAAGCTTTTTGTTTGGAACACTTTTGGGCAGCAGAATCATAACTAGAATAGGGAAAGGGGGTTGCTGTCCTAAGGGACACAATTTGTATGTGCCAATAGCATTGCTGATACTACATTTGTGGTCACAGCTGAAGCACATACTGCTTGGTGTTTTAACTTTTTTTGGTGTCGCAACTTTGAGTTGAGGGTGGCATCAGTTTGAGTGGGGACTGCAGAAGATGTCAGATGACCCAGCTCTGGTGCTCTTGGGAATTCTGTATATGGGCACACCTTTTAACCCAAAGCTGGAAAACAAAAAAAAAAATGTCTTCTGAAATTCTGGACTGTAGCAAGGAGCTTTTACTAAGCTCTGTGCAATTAAGCTACTAAACATATTCATTTCAGCAGTTGCAATATTATTTGCTCACTTCAGGATGAATTTATATTTATTTTTCTGATTAGTTGTGACATTTATGTGTAGCTTTGAACTATATTGCATAGCAGGACATCCTGCTTATTTGGCTGGCAGCATTTCCTTACTACACACTGTTATTGGCTTGACCAGTCTTAACCGGATTGGAGCTTGCTGGGCTATATGGTGCGACAGGGTCCGTTACCCTGTAAAAATGCAGCTGGTTTATTTTAAAGTGCTTATAACAGTTTTCTATTGTTCTCTACAATTAGTTTGGCCGCTTGCCCAATTTGCATTGTTGCTGAGGGTTGCTACAGGTAGCACAACTTAGTTCTAAGCTGCACTGAGCTGCACATTGCTGTGGCTGTTTCTTTGCAGAACTCCTTGCTCTCTGCCCAGCTGTATATGTGCTGTTGCTGTTTGTTTATAATTTCTTACCTGCAGGTCAGTTGCTCATATTGTTATTGTGTTGTAATAGCTCAGTACTGCTCCCCGATCATTTTAATACGTCACCAATGGCTATTGATATCTTCCTTCCCCCTTGTACTTTGGCTGGTTATTGACAATAAAGCGATTGTGCTACATTCAAGCTTGTGATGGCAGAGTCTGACACATTGTAGCAGCAAACATTACCATGTGGCACCTGAACATATTTACCTTTTGAAATGTGTATTTTATCACATTAGAACCAGTCTATCTTCATTCTTTTGGTGGCAACTGGACCTTGAAGTACATGGTGTATGGCATCTAAGCCCCCCCGTCCAGTCATACTACTGTTAGCACTTAAGCAGATTTTATTTATTTAATTTATTTAACATTTGTTAACCGTGGAAGTCTGACTTGGAACAAGCCAATTTTCAGAGGAGGCCCGGGAAGAAATACTCCAGATGCATGTCTTTGTAACGTGGGAGAAAACCTGAGCACCTGGAGGAAACCCATATGAACACAGGCAGGACATGCAGACTCCACACAGAAGTCACCCAGCTGAAAATTGAACCACAGAACCTCTTGCTGTGAGGTGACAATGTAAACTGCTGCACAACTGTGCCATCCAGATAATGTGGGTAGGTTTTACTGCATAGTCAGCTCTCATTCTGTTGTTGTTATACAGAATTTGCGTACTGCCCTATTATTATTGTAATTGCATACTGAATCAAACTTTAACTAAGTACATTTCTATGACTAGACTTTTACATAGTTTCTTTCTTGCAGGTTCAAGTAGTTTCTGCATCAGTGTGAACACATCTTCCCCTCAGTTAGTTCATCTCCTCCATAGTATGTTTTATCTATGCAACATATTTTTTTTGCCTAATGACTACATAGTTTCTTGTTTCTCCAAACCACTAATCCAGACATATGGCTAACTAAATTTACTGGTAACTGCAAGATGAGTGTTGCTGTTCTGTCAGTACCTGATACTGTGTTACTACAGCTATATTTAAGCCATACACATCAATAGGTATATAGGTTCATAGGACAATACTAGGGAATCTGTCTATAGACTATTCCACACCCAGCCAAGAAACCGTATTGAAAAATTCCCACCAGCCTCAAGATAGACAACATAAGATCAAAATGGAAAGAATTTGAGGTGGCCTATCTTATTACTCAGGTTTATCTTGAAGGTGAAACGGGTGCTGCTTTGTTTGACATGTAGTGGAAGTTTATTCCAGAGGTAGAAGATATACTGGGATATGAATTTATCATATCTGCTTGTTTTATTTATCTGTTGATAAAGTTTTAGCTCATTTAATCAAGTATTTAACAAGCCATTTTTTTCTGTGAAGGAAAAGGAGGTCAAGAAGGGTTGGATCATTTATGGTTTAAAAGGCTGGGCACCTATTACCAAGAAGGAGTCTATAAGATACAAGTATAGCAAGAGCTGCCAGTCTGTCTGGATAATTGATGGTTTTGAACCAATTGATCTTTATTAGGAATGTCTTAAGTCTCTCAAGCTGAGATGCAAAATAGGAGAAGGCCCAACACTGAGCACTGTAGTACACTACTGTTAACATTGTTACTTTCAAAAGCAACACCTGCATCTCTAACCCCATAGGTTCTTTAACCAGTTAGCTATCCACCACACAGCAAATGGATTACATTTAGACCCGCAAGTCTTTTAATAACACCTGCATGGAGAGAGATTTGGCCAGGTGCAGATATGCTGTATGTAAAACATAACTGCATTGTTTCAGTGGTTTTATTCTAAGAAATTAATGTTTTAAAACTTTTGTTTGCATTTTTTTTCTTTTAAGCTTTTTCACTACTGTAAAACTTTTGTTTGCATTTTCGATCTTTTAAGCTTTTACTACTGTTGTTGTGCCTTTATTACTGTTTTGTGCCTTATTTTCCTGTGTTTGTTGTGATTATATGATTGCACTTGTTATTGTAGTAAAATTAGTTAGCTTTAAAAGGCTAAAACAATACAGTGTAGTGTACAGACTTTGATATTTTTAATTAATTTAAATTTCATACTGCATTTTTTTTGTTTGTTTGAAAAAAAAAAAAAAAAGAAAAAAAATTCCCTTTTTCTTTTTCCTTTCTTAAACTTCCCAAGTGATCAGATTTGTGATCATGCCTGGGCTATTCTGTTGGTGTGTTCCTCCATTTTTTTGTGTGTCCAGAGGGTTGTGGCACTTTACAGAATTGGGAGTGGGAGTACTGAGCTGCTGTTTGTCAGAGGGAGGTGTTTAGGTTAGGCAGCAGTATGTGTGTTGGCATTTTTCATTTTTCTGTTTTCCATTTTTCCCCATTATAAAGCTGGGCGTTAAAAACTATAAAGCCTTAGAGCTGCTACGCGTTACACACTATGGAAGTGCCAGTGCAGCAGATTTACTAACACTAGGGCTTCCTAAAGTTCACTCTTTTTTAAAAAAACTACCTTCCTCAAAACTTCAAATGTTCTATATGTTCTATTCCTCAAGTATACTCATACTGGTTAAATCACAGGCACAAGGTTAAAAGATTTTCATTGTTCAGAGTAATAATGTCTGAGATAATGCATTCCATGTTTTACATATGAGGACAGAGAGAGATTGTAAGTGTTCTACAGTTACCAAAATCACACTGAGGTAACCCATGAAATACAGGACACTGCTCCGGTACAATGAAGGCTGTCTTTAAATATTCCTAGACTGGAAATGTCAAAAAAGATCAAGAACCCAGGGTGGTCTATCAAAAACTATTTATTGAAAAAAACCCAAAGGCTAAAAACACAAAAAATAAAGAACAATATAAAACTTAATTTCACTGATTTAGCGCTTTTATCTCCAATCAGGAGACTTCATCAGAATCAGTGTCTCACCACAGTTTTCAGTATTTATACAACTTCTAAAACAGTGTTATTGGCTGGCGTTTAATTACCTAATTAATTGAAGTTATTAATTGAAATTTAAAGGCAGAACGTACAGATACACAAAATGGAGATACAGAAATGAAAATACAGAATATAGAATATAAAAATCAGGTTGTTTCTCATTTCTTATGGTAGCATTTTATCTAGATTGTTTTCTGAAACCAAAATCAATATTAATCGAACCCTATAGTGGAACTACAGAATAATTACATTAAATACGTTAAAATATATGAATAAAAATAAATATAAATAATATAGCATGTAGTTAAAACCTTGAATGTGAACAATAATGTAATACATATATATGTAATAAATATACATAGATAAATAAATAAATAATACAATAAATAGTAATACATAGTGATATAATAATATAATAGTAATATGAATGAATAGTAATAAATAAATAGTAATAAATAATGTGATCCAATAAGAGAATATAGAGGAATAAATTAGATGCATATTATATATAGAATGTGTGAATATGTACAAATATAATAAATATATAAATATTTCATGCATGTGTTTTTATAAAGTTAAAATTGTAATATATAATATAATATAATATAATATAATATAATATAATATATAATTACTATAATTATATAGTTTAGTATATAGTATAATATAATATAGTATTATTTCACCCATGTTTCTTCGGATCAGCTGCAAGGAGTTTTAATGCGGGGGTGATGGAAATATGGTCATTGAGGCCTTTACTACAACATGCATCAAGTCTCAATTGCCAGATCATCTCACGAAATTCCAATTGTGTTTCCCAATCACCACTTTTTTCTAGGTAACTAACTTCTTCTATTACCCAGAATTTATAATTAGCCTCTTTACATATTAAGGCATGTCTATATAATGCATTGCTTTCATTGTGTTTGTTTATGTCTCTAATGTGCTCATAGATTCTAGTCCTAAGATGACGTTCCATTTTTCCTATGTAGTAACTCCAACAGGTTTTACAGAAGGCCAAATAAACTACTCCTTTAGAGTAGCAACTGTTGTATTTATTTGCCCTTAAAATCATTCCCAAACTGGGAATACTAACCTCCTTACATCCAGCAATATAGGTGCATTGTGCACATCTCCCACATCTGAAGGTTCCAAGTTTAACACAGGTCCCTCCTGCCTTATTCTTATTACTCTCAATAATATTCTTAATGTTTTTACTCCTCCTGTAGCTGTATTTTATCCTACTTTGAAATACATTGGTTTTAGTAGGCATATTTTTGAACATTTCCCACGTTTCATTTATGCATCTTTTTAACCATCCAATCCCCTTGTAGTAAGTCAAAGTTAAATATGGTATTGTGTCTACATTGTTGGATTTCTGCCTGTTAAAAATATTTCTCCTCCCATCCTGGTTGGAATCTACTATCAAATTGTCATTATTCAACAGGGGGACATATTTGTTGTCCCTTCCTAACTGGACATATTCCTTAATGGGCTTGATAAATTCAAATGGGTATCCCCTTTCCAAAAACATCTTTTCAATATTATTAATTTCATTTAAAAATTCATTCGTATCGGAGATCATTCTAGCCATTCTAATCATTTGTCCCTTGACTATATTCTTTTTTAATTGATAAGGATGACCACTTTTGAAATGTAAATAGGAATTTGAATAATGTTCCTTTCTATAAATATTGGACTTGTAACATTTATTTCCGTAGTCTTTTTCTAGTTTAACATCTAAATAGTGTATAGTATCTTCCCCTGTTTGGTATGTAAATTGTAAAAAACTAGTAGTGTTATTGATATATTCTATAAATTTGTCAATACTATCATAGGAACCGTTCCATAGAACAAAAATGTCATCCAGAAAATGAAAATAATTAATAATATGTTGGCTAAACTCGGAATTGAACACATATTGGCTCTCCCAACAAAGCATAATTATATTGGCATGTATTGGGGCGCATACTGATCCCATTGCAACCCCTTCTTTTTGGTGATAATAATCCCCTTGAAAATATACATAATTGTATTTAAAGACTAATTCCATATTTTCTAGGACAAGCTTATATTCATCTACTGTTAAAAAGTCCGTCTCTGCCAACATCCTTTCAAACCATGTCAATCCCTCCATCTGGGGAATGACTGAAAATAGGTCCCTCACATCAATGGTAATAAAAATAATATCATCTTTAAATGGACTCTGCCCAATTTTGTACAAAAAGTCCCATGAATCAATCAAAATATGTGTATAATTGTTGTAAAATTTCTTTAACTTGGTATCCACATATATCGCTAAAGGTTGGGTCTTGGAGCCTTGTGAGGAGACTATCGGCCTTAAAGGTGGATCATATAAGGACTTATGTATTTTCGGAATACCGGAAATAACAGGTATGACTGGTTTGGGTACTTTTAAAAAGTCATATAAATCCCTGTCAATCAGTCCTTGTAATAAATTATCTTCCAGTATCAGATCTATCTTATTATAGGAGATATTTATCTCATTCCTAGAGACAAGTTCATATTGGTTGTCCTTGTCCAAAATATCCATCATCCTTCTAGTATAGTCCCACTTGTCCATAATTACAACCCTCCACCCTTATCAGGTTTCATTACCCTGATTCTTTCATTACTACTTAGTTCGTTGAGCAATTCCATTTCAGCTTTTGTCAAATTATTGTCTGGCACATGTTCCTTCTTGTAATCTTTCCTAATTCTGTTAGCAACACATTTCTCAAAGTTCATAATTTCATAATGGAGTGGGGGGTTGTATGTATTTGATCTTTTTAAATTATTTTCTTTTACTTGTAGTTTCCTATCCTTATACATATGCTTAAAATTAAGTTTACGAGTAAAAAGTTTTATGTCTAATAAAATATTTTCTATCCTAGGTTTGCTTATAGGCACGAAGGTAAAACCTTTTATAAATAAATTAAAATAATTTTCATTAATAACAATATCTGCATAGTTAAAAATGTTAAAATTATTGGAGGTATTAATGATACTGTCTTGTTTATTTTCCTCTATCACTTGTGTTACAATTTTCTCGACATTCAAAAGTGAAATGTCTATTTCCCTTATCTGTATGTCCTCCCCGTGTATTTGGTGTTCCTGTTTTCCGTAACTTGCGCATACGAGGGTTGCTGGGTCCGATTCTGTATTCTCTCGGACCTCCTCGGTTCTTCCATTTCTAAAGGGATGACATCCCCCATATTACTATCTCTATAGTTCCCCTCAAAATGTGGTTCAGTATTGTATAAGTTGTATCCACTACTGTTTTGATTCTGTCTATCATACCTGTCTATTCCACTGTTTTGGTATTTGTTACTTCTATTACTGCTACGATATTGGTCCACACTATATTTCCTACCTTTTTTAATTTCACTATAGTAGGCAAGGCCCCTCTCATATTCATCCAGGTCCCTTTCCAATTTCTTTAATTTCCTGTTCATGTTGGTGTTAATATTGTAGTCAATGTCATGTAGCACCCTATAATACATATTTTTATATTCGCCTACTGAAAATAAAAGCTCATTGCTAATCTCATTATACAATTTATCTACCTCTTTCTTAATATCTTCCATAATCTCAGTATTACGCTTTATCATTACTTTAATTATTGCCAGCCCACAGTCATTTAATATATCACACATTGTTTTAAAAAACATTTTATCATCAGCACTATTATTTGGAAATTTGTTCAATCTCAGTCCTTTCGGTACAATCTTGTCTTTTAGACATTTATCGAAGTACCAGTTTTCAACAGCCAAAGTTTTGTATTTTAATAACAAATTTTTAAAAGTCTTACATTTGTCCTTGTATGACAGGCTACCCGTCGATACATTCTTCTTTTCTTTAACATGAGAATTAAGTGACTAGTTTAGCCACTTATGAAAATCCATGTCCTGATAAAAATCTAATTGATGGTTTTGAACCAATTGATCTTTATTAGGAATGTCTTAAGTCTCTCAGGCTGAGATGCAAAATAGGAGAAGGCCCAACACTGAGCACTGTAGTACACTACTGTTAACATTGTTACTTTCAAAAGCAACACCTGCATCTCTAACCCCATAGGTTCTTTAACCAGTTAGCTATCCACCACACAGCAAATGGATTACATTTAGACCCGCAAGTCTTTCAATAACACCTGCATGGAGAGAGATTTGGCCAGGTGCAGATATGCTGTATGTAAAACATAACTGCATTGTTTCAGTGGTTTTATTCTAAGAAATTAATGAGGTTAAATCACAGGCACAAGGTTAAAAGATTTTCATTGTTCAGAGTAATAATGTCTGAGATAATGCATTCCATATTTTACATATGAGGACAGAGAGAGATTGTTAGTGTTCTACAGTTACTCAAGCATATTGTTGGGCCACTCTTGTGTAATGCTATTAAGATAGTTGTTTTGGGGCTTTAGTAATGTAACCAGTGGAGTGACTTAGATTAAAGAGGTTAAGTAGGGGTCCAGACTGGCCACATTTGGTACTGATAATCAGATCACGTGGTATGTTATAAGGGTCTGTGGAGGTGTTTTTAATTTTTGAGAGGGTTGCACTGATATTGGAACCATTAATCTCTTTGGTAATTTGCTTGAAAGTGGTTTTTAAGGTAGGTAGAATGAGATCTCTTGCAAGCATTAAGTAATTTCTTTCTCTTGTTAAAATAACTTATTTATCATATGAGTATTCCACCACAGTGTCTTATTTTTAAATATCTCATTATATTTGGTATAGATATACACTGCTTTATAAGTACAATTAAAATTGTGGTAAACCAGTTATGCAGATAAATGGCAACTTCCCATACAGAAAAAAAACTTGGTTAAACTATTATAGGTTCATAGATTAGTACTAGGCTAACTACCCTTACGAGTCATTTTTTTAAGCCTAGCCAATTATCCCTTGTGCGACTCAAACCTTGCACCTTGTTTTTTATGGCAAACATCTGAACTATTAGGCCACCCTCCCAAACCTTATTGTTAGAGCTTTTAGCTCTTAAGAGATTAACTTTGAGATTTCATCAGTTTTTGTTGGTTTTATTGTTTGGCTGTCTTTAGTCCAAGAAAGTTTGTCATTTTATTTGGATCTTATCATACAGCTATTTAAGTGGGAGCAAAAGTCAGAGTCATAAATGATGACTTCAACAATGGAGACTGTTTGAGGAAAATTAGAATGTTTAGGTCATCAAGTAATTGAAGAAAGTCTGATTTTGAGAAGTCCTTAAAGACAGATGTATTTTCAGGGGAAGGACCACCAGTTTTAAAGGACATGATCACTAATTTATGGTCTATGACCACAAAAATACCAAAACCTAAATAAAAATTGAAAAGCACGGGTGAGATACAAAAAAAACTTTAATTGATTAAGTGCTTTCATCCTTTATGTAAACAGGAGTTCATCTGAGTAATTGAAAACATAAAAACACCCTTTATAGCAAGCAAATACACATATAATTGATTGTTTGAACCCATGAGTAATGTCCCTAACCTAATTAATGCAATTAGATCAAACTAGCTGAATATGGGTTATACTGGCAAAAGGTTTCAAAATAGACAATTTGTGCAGTAAGAAATGAACATTAAAGTTACAAAATGTTCAAAATTTTGTAATAGCTAATAAACACTTGAAACTAAAAATGCTAACCATATAAATAAACTAATGAATCACACAACATCTAGTCGCAAATAAATGAACACTATGAAAGCATAACCATTTAATGGAGTAATACACTGGCATCAATAGTTATAAAATGAAATGTAATAAAATAAATAAAGTTCAAATTTTAAAAGGAACAATCAAATTGAAAGTCACAAGTTAAGTGCCTTTACCTTAGGCACACTAGAAATAGAACGTGCTAATTTAAGCCAGCCACCTTGCATGTATTTAACCTCAATTATCAAGTGGGCTGCTTATATTTGAAATGGGGTTTTCAATCCCCCCCCTTATCATCAGATCCATCCTGTCAATAATAAAAAATAAAACCCTTTTAAAGTTCTCACATTTTGTGGAATATTGATATAGGGCATTACTAGATTTCTTCTTTATATCACAAAAAAATGGTCATAGATTCTGTCGCAAAGTATCCTGTTGGATTTACTAGTGTAAAAGGCTCATCATAAAATGCAGGTGGTCAAATAGAATACTGTCATTGTGTTACAACTGCAATATTGTGGAGAAGGGATGGATCACTATGCCCCTCATTAGTCACATAGAGGCCATTTGCACATTCTCTTTTTCTACAGTTTGAAGTGGCAACATCACTATTTGCCATTTTCAAGTAAGTTCTTAATGTTCCTACCTTTGCTGTAAACCACCAAAGGGTCATACCTCATGTTTCTTTTAAATCACTGGAAAATGTGAGATTCCTGTTTTTTCTAAGAATGTCTCCAATAATAAACAAATATTTGTTATAAGGTGAAACCATGGCAAAATCTGTATTTGGTGTCCCAAGTGTTCTATTCTTTTAGAACCAAATCATCAACAGGACATCTACCTAAAACAGGTCTAATTTTAGTGGATCTTCCTTGTAAACTACCATTCCTCAGACTGACCAAAGTCCAGTGGGGGTATCCCTGGCACTCAACATTGATACTAAAATATCCAATTCCTCCACCAACCAACATCATCACTAATAAGCCTTGCCAAATACACCCTTGACAATGCTTCTTGTTTGGTACAAGGAGTGGCAACTGTCATAATGTAAATAAGAATTAGAAAATGTATCTTTATGAAAAATAGTGGAAGTTAATTTGTTGTTGAGTAAATCCTTCCCTATTTTGACATCCAGGTAATTATTCATGTCAACATCAAAGTAGAAGGTAAATTTCAAAAAATGGTTGTATGTAAATAATCCACACATTTTAACAAATAATAAACCTTACCCTGCCAAAGGATGTAAATGTTATCAAGGTACCTAAAACAGGTATGGCTACAATTTAATAATTCAGAGGGAAACACAAAATGCCTCTCCCAACATGCTAAAAGCAAACTGGCATTTACAGGAGCACAAGCAGCATCCATCGGTACTCCTGATATCTGGTGGAAGAATTCTCCTCAAAGTAAACAAAATTGCTTCTAAAAGCTAACTCCAAGAGGTCAAAAATAACTAAAACCTCAGTGTTGAGAAAGCTCATACACATCTCTAAAAAGTATTCCAACCCAGTACCATGAGGTTTAACAGAAAATAAATTAAAAATATCAATAGTAACAAACAAAAAAATCTTTGTCAAAACTTATACTATTAAAATTGTGCAACAAATGCCAGGAATCGACTACATCAGGCAAAATGTCACAAACATTTTGCATTGTCCATCAACAAAAAATTAGCTAAAGGTAGATTCACACACACACACACACACACACACACACACACACACACACACACACACACACACACACACACACACACATATATATATATATATATATATATATATATATATGTGTGTGTGTGTGTGTGTGTGTGTGTGTGTGTGTGTGTGTGTGTGTATGTATGTGTGTAAAATAATACTGACATGTTAGAGTGTCTGGGAATGAGGTGTTTATAGCCTGTTGCAAAACTGATTGTCAGTTATTCAACTTGTTTTCGCAAGGTAGTATTGCCAAGAGTTGTTTGATTTTTTTATTAGTTGTCAATCCTGTTATTCCTTCCATTTTCAGCATTCTGAAAATTCAAAAGGATGCTTCTGCTCCACCACTCTGACCTATAATAACTGTCAGCTATTCAACAACTCTACCTTTAGTTTGCAATTTTCAGACTGACCCTTGCCAAACTAAATTTCTTGCCCATCTCTCTTGCCTGTTGTAATATTGTCTCTCTGTCACTATAATTTACTTGGCAAAAACAAAATGCCTGAAGAGGTTACCATTTTATTGCTTCTTGAGGACACCGTTTTAGTTCTATCCAAGGGCAATTGATTATTTAATTGAAGTGTTTTGACCATCTCAGGCATAATGATGGCTACCAAGTCACTATTCTCACTCATCTCCAGAACCCTGAAGATGCAGAGGTTATTTTTTGGGTTATACGATTTAAATTCTAGGTGATGGGTTGATTGTTGGAGCCGGATGATCTTAGAAGTGTGTACATCCAAAGTGTACTGATGATCCTAACTTGCCTGTTTTTGGGTATGCAAATAGTCCATCAGATCTATGAATACTGACTCCTGTTTTTTTTAGTTTGGTCTCCTTAAAGCAGCTGTGTCCACCAAGTTCTTTTGAATTAATGTTGCAAGGCTGGCCAAAGAAGACATGATGGCAGCTAATGTAAGGTTTTCCTCTTTGGGCCAAAAACCCATCATCTACTTTTTTCTGCTACAGCTGGGGAGGATTCTCAGCTTCACATTAATAGTACAACTCAAAAATTAATTTCTTGGATATTTGGACAGTCAACATAGGCAAACCAGATTCCAGCAATGAATGTTGAGCAGTCCATATACTGGAAACTGGAGCAGTCAATGAACTTTCACTAAAAATAGGAATTCTCCTAGGGTTATACCAAGCTAATTAGCCAAACTGCCTGTGTGAATCACCCAGAATCACTCAATTTACCATCCTTTCTGTGAAAAAACTACTTCCTTTTCTCTCTCTCACTCTCCTGAGTTATTCACTCAGTACCTTCCAGATTTTGGGTTCTTTTTAATGGGCCCATTTTGGCTCTGTGGATTCCATGGAGATACATAAATGCTTCTGTTACACCTGCCATTATTTTTAACTTTGAAAAATGACAACCTAACTTTACTACATGAATAACACCTTCCTATAAAATGTCCTTTAGAACTGACTCTTAGAGTGGGGTGTAATGCATTGTTTTGCCAGTGGTGGTTATCAATCATGTTATCACTGGAGGGTAAAAAAGGATATAATTTAGACTCTTATTTTAGTTTTATGTGAGTTTGCATCCAGCTTGGTACCTGGAGATCCATCTCTTTGTTTTGAATACAGTGTAGTACAATTTATGTGCATTCTCAACTACAGATTATGGTAAGTGGACTCCTTTCAATACCCTGTAATAGCTAAAGTTAAACTGGGATATTCATAGGCATAACATGCTACTCATAAAGGAATTGTTTGTGCTGCAATTTGTACAAGCTTGTGACTATTACATGATTCATTGAAATGTCATAAGACTCTGAGTGCCCAACACTGGAGTTACAACACAATTATCATGGACAAGCATCATGCACAAAGCATCTTATGGGTCAGACAGATATTTATGTTTCCCTGTCAGTAAGCTGTCCATGTCACACATGTTATTTGAACAGTGGGGCAGCTGAAGACCTCATCATCATCTGCCCTCATTTGCCTTATAGTTTATCTGACATTTATTGTAGACAATGCTGTTTTTTTCATTTACATAAATATCTTTGTTAAAACTCAATTGCTGTACATGGTGTTGCCTTTTAATTACACAAATCTATCTATCCATCCATCCATCCATCCATCCATCCATCCATCCATCCATCCATCCATCCATCCATCTATAATCCCTTTTCCCATTTTTGCACATAGGGTTCAGGTGTCACATCAGCTTTAACCATTACCTAGAGCCAAGTTTCACACCACTGAGTGGCATGATGGCGTAAACGTATTGCTGCTTTCAGCACAACTGACTGATTTGTTTATGCTGTTTTCAGGAGATTGGTTATATTTCCCACAATCCTTTCATTTTAACAGAAAACTAAAACTTCTTTGCTGGCAGATCTTCCCCAATTTGAACTTTCTGAGAGTAGAAAGCAGCCACTCTGGACTGTGCCCTGTAAAATACCCCATATCCAGTGGCAGACACTAACTGCACATTGTTTCTTAGCCATGACAAGGGACTATTTGTGAAAGTATTTGTTATGATTGCAGCATGTGGGCCATTATCATAGTATGTTAATGAAAGTATCAGGTATGCCAGTGGTCACCACTGGTGGGATCTCAAGCGTGTAATTTATTGGGGATAGATCAGTTGTACCACTGTACTCATGTAAACTGCACTCTCCAGTGAGGTGTTCCACAACACAAGATGTCACACCAAGCAATGGTAACATAGTTATGTTTTACATGTCACTATTACTTGGTTAAGAGGCATTGCCTTGGGATAATTGCTATCCTGTGCCCCCAGTTGGACACCCATAAATCCCTGCCTCAGTTCCATGGTCTAGTCTATGGTTTACATGTTTATGCATTATGGATTAAAATGTGGAAGTAAACTTGTATATCAGCTGCACACCTAGATGAATCCAACTATCCAGTCATGTATCTCACTGCGGCATTACACAAAGTAATGTCTAGGAATCCCACAGAGCAGTGATATGTGCTTCTCACCATCCATCAACTGTACATGATTACAGAACATGGTTATGAATCTGACCATCCATCAACCATACATGATTACAAAACATGGTTATGAATCCCATTCAGAGATACCTGCATTCACACTATATCAAAACATTGTCCATAATCAGTTACATATTTTATTATGTCACATTCTTGCTTTACTTTTCCCTACTTAAAACTGATATATTTTATCTCAGGTAGCTGAATTCTTTTCTTTGCCTAATCTTCATCAAATAAAACTGAACTGTCTCTAAGGGAGTTTTGGAAGGTATGCATGATACTTTTCATTACCTTCTTCTTCTTTTCATAAATATAATCCAGTTTGCTGTGTGTTGATGCCATTCTATCTCACTTCCAACCATCATGTTATTTTTATCTTTAACTCATTCTGCACTATATCTGACTACATGACTCAAAAGGACAATTATAAGGCAGATCCAGACAAACCTGAGATTATCAGTGATTCATCGATGGTGTAATGATGAATGTTGTTAGTGCATATGCTCCACAAGTTGGGTGTGCGATGGATGAGAAAGAAAAATTTTGGAGTGATTTGGATGAAGTGGTGATGACTGTACCCAAGGGTGAGAGACTGGTGATTGGAGCAGATTTCAATGGGCATGTTGGTGAAGGGAACAGAGGGGATGAGGACGTGATGGGTAGGTATGGTGTTAAGCAAAGGAATGCAGAAGGTCAGATGGTAGTGGATTTTGCAAAAAGGATGGACATGGCTGTGTTGAATACATATTTTAACAAGAGGGAGGAGCATAGGGTGACATACAAGAGTGGAGGAAGATGCACACAGGTGGATTATATCTTATGTAGAAGGACCAGTATGAAGGAGATTGGAGACTGTAAAGTGGTGGCAGGGGAAAGTGTTGTTAGGCAGCATGGGATGGTGGTTTGTAGGATGACATTGGTGATCAAGAAGAGGAGGATGAGTGTGAGAGCAGCACCAAGGATCAAATGATGGAAATTGAAAAATGGTAATTGAGAGGTGATGTTCAGGGAAGAGTTAAGACAGGCACTGGGTGGCAGTGAAGCGTTACCGAATAGCTGGGTAACTACAGCAGAGCTAGTAAGAGAGATAGCTAGAAAGGTGCTTGGTGTGACATCTGGAAAGCGGAAGGAGGACAAGGAGACCTGGTGGTGGAATGAAGAAGTACAGGAGAGTATACAGAGAAAGAGGTTGGTGAAGAAGAAGTGGGATTGTCAGAGAGATGAAGAAAGTAAACAAGAGTATAAGGAGATGAGGTGCATGGCAAAGAGAGAGGTGGCGAAGGCTAAGGATAAGGTGTATGACGAGTTGTATAAAAGGTTGGACACTAAGGAGGGAGAAAAGGACCTGTACCGATTGGCTAGACAGAGGGACCGAGCTAGTAAAGATGTGCAGCAGGTAAATATGATAAAGGATAATGAGGGAAACATACTCACAAGCAAGGGAAGTGTGTTGATCAGATGGAAAGAGTACTTTGAGAGGCTGATGAATGAAGAGAATGAGAGGGAGAGAAGGTTGGATGATGTGTGGATAGTGAATCATGAAGTGCAGTGGATTAGCAAGGAGGAAGTAAGGATAGCTATGAAGAGGATGAAGAAGGGAAAGGCTGTTGGTCCAGATGACATACCTGTGGAAGCATGGAGTTGTTTAGGTGAAATGGCAGTGGAGTTTTTAACTAGATTGTTTAATGCAATCTTGGAAAGTGAGAGGATGCCTGAGGAATGGAGAAAAAGTGTTTTGGTACCGATTTTTAAGAATAAGGGTGATGTGCAGAGCTGTAGTAACTACAGAGGGAATAAATTGATCAGTCACAGCATGAAGTTATGGGAAAGAATAGTGGAAGCTAGGTTAAGAAGAGAGGTGATGATTAGTGATCAGCAGTATGGTTTCATGCCAGGAAAGAGCACTACAGATGTGATGTTTGCTTTGAGAGTGTTGATGGAGAAGTACAGAGAATGTCAGAAGGAGTTGCATTGTGTCTTTGTGGATTTTGAGAAAGCATATGACAGGGTGCCTATAGAGGAGTTGTGGTATTGTATGAGGAAGTTGCGAGTGTCAGAGAAGTATGTAAGAGTGGTACAGGATATGTACGAGGGTAGTGTGACAGTGGTGAGGTCTGCAGTGGGAGTGACAGATGCGTTTAAGGTGGAGGTGGGATTACATCAAGGTTCAGCTCTGAGCCCTTTCTTATTTGTAATGGTGATGGACAAGTTGACAGATGAGATCAGACAGGAGTCCCCGTGGACTATGATGTTTGTAGATGACATTGTGATCTGTAGTGAGAGTAGGTTACAGGTGGAGGAGACCCTGGAGAGGTGGAGATATGCTCTAGAGAGAAGAGGAATGAAGGTAATCAGGACTAAGACAGAATATATGTGTGTGAATGAGAGGGAGGATAGAGGAATGGTGAGGATGCAGGGAGTAGAGGTGGCGAAGGTGGATGAGTTTAAATACTTGGGATCAACAATTCAGAGTAATGGTGAGTGTGGAAGAGAGATGAAGAAGAGAGTACAGGCAGGATGGAGTGGGTGGTGAAGAGTGTCAGGAGTGATTTGTGCAGACGAGTACCAGTAAGAGGGAAAGGGAAGTGAGACCAGCTATGTTATATGAGTTGGAGACAGTGGCATTGACAAAAAGGCAGGAGTCAGAGCTTGACATGGCAGAGTTGAAGTTGGTGTGATGAGGATGGACAGGATTAGGAATAAGTATATTAGAGGGTCAGCCCAGGTTGGAAGGTTTGGAGACAAAGCCAGAGAGCCAAGATTACATTGGTTTGGACATGTGCTGAGTAGGGATGCAGAGTATATTGGGAAAAAGATGCTATGGATGAAGCTGCCAGGTAACAGGAAAAAAGGAAGGCCTAAGATAAGGTTTAGGGATGTGGTGAGAGAGGACATGCAGGTGGTTGGTGTGACAGAGCAAGATGCAGAGGACAGGAAGAAATGGAAACAGTTGATCTGCTGTGGTGACCCCTGATGGGAGCAGCTGAAAGAAGAAGAAGAAGAAGAAGATTGCTGTAAAACCACTTTTTTTTTCTTGCTGTGATTTTTCCCTATAGCAATAGCCATCAGGCTTTCACAGCTTTCTTTGCTCCATTAACTCATTAATTCCTCTGGCAGGTGAGAACTTTATGATCCATTGTTTCTCCCAAAGGTAGGAGCTGAGAAGTGGTGAATGGTTCTATCATCTATTTGACATCAGAAGGTTTTACGCTTTAAGGCCCTAACCCCTTTGCATATGTCCAGTACTGCTCCAAGGTTCAGATTGTCATCAGTGAGAATAAGCCACTCACTTCTGTAAATCATGTATCACCTCAAGGAAGCCTTGTACCCTGACTCCAGTGCTCATGTGAGATCTCTGGCCTGCACCAGGGATTCTACAATGGGAGATAGCTCTTGGATATGCATCCCTTCCCTTCTCCCCAAAGACAGCCCAGCAAACAAAGCCTCATCATTCCTGTTTTTTTTTCTCAATGCCAGCTTCAGCAGGAGCCTGGGCCTGGGCTACAATATGAACTAAGGTCTCCTGGGACATAACCAAGGCTTTATTGCTCTATAAGAATGGAGCTGGTGACAATGCTAGTTATGTTCCTATTTCCTGAGGCCTCTTGTAGTCATATTATAGGCATTAACTGAAGGACAACTGTTTGATCTTTGTGAATTATTTTGTATATTTTCTAATGTTGCACAGAAATACATAAAGAAGATTATAAATGGGTCCCCAATCATAACCAAGTTGTTATATTTCTGAGAAATGGATGTCAAGAAATTCACTTTGTGAGTGGAGTGATGCAAAGCTTGACAAACAAACTTTGGCATATTGAGGACATATAACTTTGTTAAGCACCTTTTCTATGTCATAAAAGTGATTAATATGATTCTCTGTTTCCTTAATTACTCTTGATCTTAGCTAAAACATGGAGAAGAGATTCAGAGTATAACCACAGTGCTCCATGTACTACAAAACTACTGATTGTGCTGCAGTCTACCCCTTACGCGGTAATTGAACACAGTGCATTCAGATATTTTAGAACAAACTGAAACACTCTGCAAAGAGACTTTCTTTAGATATTACAGTGGTACCACAAAAAGAGTCAAAAGTAGCAAGCTATGCTTTCTGGGCAAAACTGTACTGTAACTTTTATTCAAATTCACATCTACTGTGTGTTATTGTGCATTTCCAAATCATGTTCATCATGTAAAAGATGCCATCTTGACAACATGGATGGATACTCTGGCTTTGAGGAATGTTATCACTGATATATTCCCTTTTCCAGGAATTTCCTTGTTATGGTTTTAGCTCATTGTGTGCTATAACTGAAATAATGTGAGTATCTTCAGACAACACAGTTGCACAGCTTTTGTTTTGAAAAGTAACCCAGTTAAACAGCTTCTTCCTTCCTACTTCCCATTCACTACAATCTTATCATATTTTTGGATGTTAAACCAAGTGCACCTTACTAATAATCTATGGGGTGAGTCTGCACTGCGCTTTCCTGTAGCCAAACTTTTAAATGAGTTGCCACCTCTTTATGCATAGTCATGGATAGTCAAATGATATAGTCCTCCTCTAGATTTTCAACAGAACCTGATATCTGTATTCTAATTTTATGTACTCATCTTCTACATCAGAAAATTTAGGGAACACCTGAACACTCTACTTCCAATCTTCTTGCACTGAGACTCCTTAGACAATGCTTGAATTTCTTGATGATCACTGGCAATTTCCATTTAATTGGGGCCCTTAATTTCAATTGTGAGAGATGTGGATATTTACCCAAACTTGAGGCAAAACTCTGCACACATAAAATGGTCTCCAGCAAGAACATTCCAAGATACATTCCTGTTCACCTCCCAAGTCCTCTAGTCCTATTGGATATATACCTTGTGCCACAACACCATAGAGATTCACACATACACACTCAGTGGACACCAGTCACAAGGAAACAAATTAATAACTCAGCTGTTAAATTGATTATTAAAATACAAACAGGACATATTAGAAACTACCCTCAAACTGATGACTCAGTGATTAGATGCAAGTAAGAGTCATAGTGTTCTGTCTCCCTAAAACTAAGATTAGGTACTCCACTAAGGCTATTACACACCTAGAGGGCTCTTGCAATGGTTATGGCTTTGTGACTCTGTATGTCAAAATCAAAGTCACCAATATCTCTCTATTTCCACGATACAGTGGTATATAGCTGCCATTGCAAATACCCCTTCTCAGGCTATTAAATTCTTTGTAGTTAGTGACATCTTTTATTCACTGAGTATGGTACAAAAGTATGCAGAAAGGAGCACTGGCTTCAAGGATTGACTCCAATACAGAGGAATTCAGTGCCCCTGATATCTGGAATTAGGTTATTGTACTTGCAGTCGAAAAGGGAGGTCTTTCTGCAGACCTCAATACTTACAGGCCAGTCACCTTCACAAGCATATTTTACCTGGTGACGGAGGGATTTCTCTTGAACTTAACATCCCCAGACCTAAGACTAGAAACAATCCCTAAGAACTAAGTACAGCTAAAGACTCATTTGTAATCCAGCTGGATTTACAATGCACCCAGAGATGACTGCAGCTTTCAATAACAAATACCTCCTTCTTTTTCTCAACCTCCCTGCTTACTGCTCTGCTTACCACTTAGTGACATACTGTACTAAACTGTATATGACAACTGAAATTCCACTGTATTTCAATGCAGCATTAATGGTGTGAAAATTGTTAAAATGTTTTTGTATTTGACATATATATAATAGAGATGATAACTCATGAGTTTTTATTATAGCTGTGAATAACTAATAATACTTATCAATATAATGAAGCTTTTTGTCTGGGTCTTAACTGAAAATGGACAAGTCTGGTCAACAAAATAAAATAAAATAAAATAAAGAAAATAACTTATTTAGGCAGACATGGGAGACATTATTCTATATGATGCAATGCAGTACATGTTTGTCAAATATAGATTTTATATGCATAACTTCATAATTTTTTTTCAGGTGTGTCACCACCACCATGGCTGAAAGTTTTCTGTACAGGTAACCTATCTCAATCTTGCTAAAATTTGCAATACTCTACCCCATAATGGACACATATATAAAATCAAGGACGTAATGATAAACAAAGATGTAATTACTTGGACCCACAATAGGCTGTATATAACAAACAAGAGCAGGAGGAGTTTTATCCTTAACTCACATCACCAGTAGAGTTTCCAGAGGGTCTTTCCTGGGATCATCCCTTTTAATATTATTTTCTTAGATGCAAAAATGACTCCACTATCTGACTTATCAAATATGCAGAAGAATACAACCTTGGAACATTATCCTAAACCTGGATAATAATACCCCCATTCAAATGACAGTTACGATTATGCACAAATGGTTCAGTAGAAATTATCATAACTTCAGCATCAAAATCGCATCACTTTTGCATTTGACAAAAATGTCCATTCAGCTTTTAATCTGGAAAAATATTAAAAGATGTTGTAGACTGTGTAGATGATGACCTTTCACCCATTTAGCTGCTAACATCTGCAAAATATATGAAGTTAACCATCTGATCCTCTGTATGGTCAAGAGTTATAGCAATGAGAAATAACTGTTCCCCTATATATAACTCTTATCATACCAAATAAAGAATATGGCACCATGTTCAGTAACCTATTCACACACTCATCTGGTATAATTTTAAATCCTATAGATTCTTCATAAAGGCAATTAAAGGACTTCTAGGCTGAAGTAACTTTTTTCTTGTCCATATCTTATTGCCTAATTATACAAGGCCTGTGCCTGATGTATAGAGCATTAAATCACTCCTTAGTATCTTAAATACCCTACTTAGAATACCCCCCTGGCAAATTGAGCGCAAGAGCATCCTCAGTCTAAATAAAATCTGCTATGAACTACACTGTGAAGAGTGACAGCTTCATATCTCAATGACTCCTGCACATCTGGAAAAAACTTCATATCTCAATTAAACTCACCTCATCAATGCATACTTTGAAGGAAATGGATAAGGCTAGTCATAAGTTCTGACACGGGATCCAGAGCATCAAACTCCTTAGTGACCAGTCGGTCTGGAGCATTTTCTCCAAACTCCACCTTCTTGTTCCTTATACTTTCTGGCAATTTCTAAGGAGACCTAACATACAGAAGGAACAGTGAATTTATTTTATTCCTTACCCTTTTTCTTCCAGTGATATTCTGGTAATAAGATGATAATTACAACTGCAGCTTAATATATTGGGTCTAATTATAATGAATGATAGTATCACATTTTCTGTATTTGCTGTTTAATTAGTTTATTTCAATTTTTTTATGTTTCTGTGTAATTATTGCATTTTCTCCATGCGTTTAATTTCTCACTATGACATTGCAAACATCACACACACACACACACACACACACACACACACACACACACACACACACACACACACACACACACACACACACAGACAAACTTTGGTATATCTTTGTACTTATTAACACACATTAACTGCAATCTTTTTGTGGATTATTGTTCTACAATTGAATTTACTAAATGACAAAAAAACTAAAGGCATGTTTTAGTCTTAACGTTGATAAATTTCTTTAATGGACCTTTTTTTGAGAATAATTTGATTATTCATCTATTCTGCAATTATGTTGCATTTTAACAGTTTCAAAACCAGAATTTGTAATAATGCAGTACATTATACAACTATACTTTACCAATGGAGCTTTTAAAGTTGATGGATTATCTTTTGTTCATTATGTAATTATATAGTTCTTGGCAACAGCCTACACAGAAGAAGGTATGAGGATTCATGTAAAATAATGGTCTATTGTTAAACACTGGGAGGCATGCTTTTAAGAGGTTTTGTATAGGCATTTGTTAAGTGTTTATATAAAGCCCAGAACATAGAAGAATTAAGAAAACAAATTCATATTGATCAATCTCCTAGAACAATCCTCAAAATATTCTATCAAAGTAAGCTAATTTAGATGAGGAAAGAAAGAAAGAAAAATGGCAAACTTCTCCTCTGATAAATAAAGCCATTTACATTATCTTTAAAAAGCTAAGTTGTCTCATAATGATTCAAATGAAATGTTAGTAAATTGCCTTAGTGCACTTAAATTAGCCATTCATATGGTGACTTGCTTCTTAGGTAGTACACTTACATTAACCCATGGTAAAATGCATCATATAAAGCACACTGAGCTGGAAAGGGCTTTATCCATTGTTTTGTTTTGTGGTTTGTATTCAGACTTAGGTTGCACAAACTTTTGTTCTAGTACAGCCATGCTAGAACATCAAAGCATTTTGAAAGGGGGGGCATGTTTAATGTTTTAAATTGGAAAATTATCAAATGTATTTCCCAGAACATCTAATTAATAAATCATTACACTTAATTTCCAAGCACTAAATGTTATCAGTCATCCTGCAGCAAAAATTACCTCACAACATCAATGTTGCATTTCATTTGTTGCTTGGCTTCACTGTACCTTTTTCATTCCATAGACACAATTCTCAACTCCTTAAGAGAGCAGTGCCTTTTCTACTGTGACTGGTATAATAGTTGAATTTTCTACCTATAGCCAACATAATGAGACTGGTGCGGTGAATACAGAATAAGAGCAAATGAGATGGGATGGGTAGTTATAGGGCACAGCCCCAAAGGTAATGTTTGAATGGAGGTCAATGAGAGGTGTTCAGAAATTTCCATGCGGCCATAACCTCTACTAATTTCTAGATATTAGATTCTGTGAAGCAAAATCACAAATATTGGTTCATTTCCACAACTTTGGTGCTTAGAATTAAAACTTACTTGAGTGCATTATGAAATGTTTTGTAATAAATGTAACTGTTTTTAAGACTATTGATGGTGAGCCTTTATTCAAGCTGTATAGAACAAGGAACAAGGTATTGGGCTCTATATCTCCCCTAAACTACAGCTCAAGCAACTTATTGTGAATGCGTTTCTTTACTTTTCTTTGGTATTTGGTGGTGTTGTACACAAAATAACACAAACAAGGTCTTTAGCTTCAGACTACACCTCATCCACACAGCTTGTAAATCAGCATCATATAAGTCATTATTCCCTGTAATGCCTGTGATTCATTTATGAGCTTTAATAATGCAATTCGTATGTATAAGAGCAGTAATCCACATATTTAATAGTCATATATAGAACATATAAATCATGAAGCTGCAGGATTTTGCTGAATACCGTTTGCCAGTTGTTCTCAATCATCTTCCTTTACTAAAAAAATATTTCTTCAAATCCATGACTGTACGTCTTTAAACATGCATCAGTCAAGATCCAAATGGGACAGCTGTGGACTACAGTTAGTTCTTCCCAAATACTCATGTCATCAACACAGGTTTCTATTCAGCAATGTATTATACAGTCTAGAGTATAACTTTGAAAGGGTATATGATTTCTTCTTTTAAAAATAAAATTAAAATTATTTGGGAAAACTCTGCAAAAAGAGGAATTTAAACTTCTTAAGTCCGGGTTACTGAAATGTTATGGGGATTTACCTTATAGATGGTAGCCTTCATTGCTTTCAGTTTTCCATATATTTGTTACAGCATAATACAAACAGCCACATTTTTTCCAAATACAAGGTATTCTGCTCTTAATTAATGAGGTGTATTCTTTTTTAACTATTTGTTGACTGTGAAAGCAGACTGGACACGAAGTTTCTTTTCAGGGGCAACCCAGGATCACTGTCTAATTAAGTGACTTGCTCAGACTCCACAGGTGGCAGTAATCAAACCCTGTAACTTTGGCACAAGAAGAAGATAATTAACAGCTAAAAGCTTTAGTCCTCTTTATTAACTGCCAGAGTGTTATATATCAGCGCAGTGAAAATCATGTTTGTGAGCATGACATTGGATTGTCCAAGCCTAATAATAATAATAATAATGAAACTGTGCAAAAGTAAAAGCAGCTGCCAATGGTAGTGTTGTTTAATGCCCCACTACTTCCCATACAAAGGGTGGAAGCTGTAGCAGTTTTGTTAAGTATTACTGTGCAATGGATTAAACGTTGAATCACTATTATTGAACGCTGCAGTACAATTAACTTCAAGGTTACTGAATTTTGTGGGTAAGGGGGTATTATCTTTCCTCTCGTCTTAGTAAAATTATCTTTGAGGTCACCTGGCTTTGAGGAAAAGAGACCTTCCCTCCCTGTAGTGTCCCTTTGCTGGCACTAAAATTTCATTAAACTTAACTCATCAATTTGCATTCTGCTTAGTAACAGTTTTATTACTGAGCCCATGAAAAAGGCAACATTAAAGAACATCACTACAGCACAGCACAACGTCCTCAGAAAGTTATTATGTAAAATAGAAATAAGTGATGTAATAGTGAGTTGCCCACATAACGTTATTAAGAAACACAGGAATTCGTGATAGTGAAATGCAGGTGATGTGGTAGTGAGTGCCCTCATAAAATTATTATGTAAAACAGCAATACATTATAGTGAAATAAAGGTAATGTGGTAGTGAGTGCCCTCATAAAGTTATTATGTAAGGCAGGAATTTGTGATAGTGAAATGAAGGTGATGTGGTAGTGAGTGCCCTCATAAAATTATTATGTAAAACAGAAATACATGATAGTGAAATACAGGTGATGTGGTAGTGAGTGCCCTCATAAAGTTATGTAAAATAGAAATATGTGATAGTGAAATGCAAGTGATGTGGTAGTGAGGGCCCGCATAAAGTTATTATGTAAAAAAGAAATACATGATAGTGAAATACAGGTAATGTGGTAGTGAGTGCCCTCATAAAATTATTATGTAAAACAGAAATACATGATAGTGAAATACAGGTAATGTGGTAGTGAGTGCCCTCATAAAGTTATTATGTAAAATAGAAATATGTGATAGTGAAATGCAAGTGATGTGGCAGTGAGGGCCTGCATAAAGTTATTATGTAAAAAAGAAATACATGATAGTGAAATACAGGTAATGTGGTAGTGAGTGCCCTCATAAAGTTATTATGTAAAACCGGAATTCATGATAGTGAAATGCAGGTGATGTGGTGGTGAATGCCCTCATAAAGTTATCATGTAAAGCAGGAATATGTGATAGTGAAATGCAGATGATGTGGTAGTGAGAGTCCTCATAAAGATATTATGTAAAACAGGAATACATACTAGTGAAATACAGGTAAAGTGGTAGTGAGTGCCCTCATAAAGTTATTATGTAAAACAGGAATACATGCTAGTGAAATACAGGTAATGTGGTAGTGAGTAACCTCATAAAGTAATTATGTAAAGCAGGAAAGCATGCTAGTGAAATACAGGTAATGTGGTAGTGAGTGCCCTCATAAAATTATTATGTAAAACAGAAATACATGATTATGAAATGCAAGTAATGTGGGAGTGAGTGGCCTCATAAAGTTATTATGTAAAACAGGAATTTGTGATAGTGAAATGCAGGTGATGTGGTGGTGAATGCCCTTATAAAGTTATTATGTAAAGCAGGAATACGTGATAGTGAAATGCAAGTGATGTGGTAGTGAGTACCCTCATAAAGTTATTATGTAAAACAGAAATACGTGATAGTGAAATGCAGGTAATGTGGTAGTGAGTGCCCTCATAAAGTTATTATGTAAAACAGGAATACATGCTAGTGAAATGCAGGTAATATGGTAGTGAATGCCTTGATAACGTTGTTATGTAAAACGGAAATACGTGACAGTGAAATGCAGGTAATGTGGTAGTGAGTGCCCTCAAAACGTTATTATGTAAAAATGAAATACGTGATAGTGAAATGCAAGTGATGTGGTGGTGAATGCCCTCTTAAAGTTATTATGTAAAACAGAAATACATGATAGTGAAATACAGGTAATGTGGTAGTGAGTGCCCTCATAAAGTTTTTATGTAAAATAGGAATACATGCTAGTGAAATACAGGTAATATGGTAGTGAGTACCTTGATAAAGTTGTTATGAAAACAGAAATATGTGATAGTGAAATGCAGGTGATGTGGTAGTTAGTGCCCTCATAAAGTTATTATGTAAAACAGAAATACGTGACAGGAAAATGCAGATAATGTGGTAGTGAGTGCCCTCATAAAGTTATTATGTAAAACAGAAATAAGTGACAGTGAAATCCAGATAATGTTGCAGTGAGTCCCCTCATAAAGTTATTATGTAAAACAGAAATACGTGGCAGTGAAATGCAGGTAATGTGGTAGTGAGTGTCATCATAAAGTTATTATGTAAAACAGAAATAAGTGACAATGAAATCCAGATAATGTTGCAGTCAGTCCCCTCATAAAGTTATTATGTAAAACAGAAATACGTGGCAGTGAAATGCAGGTAATGTGGTAGTGAGTGTCATCATAAAGTTATTATGTAAAACAGAAATATGTGGCAGTGAAATGCAGGTAATGTGGTAGTGATTGCCCTCATAAAGTTTTTAAGAAAAACAGAAATACGTGATAGTGAAATACAGTAATGTGGTAATGAGTGCCCTTTTAAAGTTATGCAAAACAGAAATACGTGATAGTGAAATGCAGGTGATGTGGTAGTGAGTGCCCTTATAAAGTTATTATGTAAAATAGAAATAAGTGATAGTGAAATTCAGGTGATGTGTTAGTGAGTGACTTCATAAAGTTATTATGTAAAACAGAAATGCATGATAGCGAAATACAGGTAATGTGGTAGTGAGTGCCCTCATAAAGTTTTTATGTAAAATAGGAATACATGCTAGTGAAATACAGGTGACATGGTAGTGAGTGCCTTGATAAAGTTGTTATGTAAAACAGAAATATGTGATAGTGAAATGCAGGTAATGTGGTAGTGAGTACCCTCATAAAGTTATTATGTAAAATAGAAATATGTGATAGTGAAATGCAAGTGATGTGGTAGTGAGGGCCCGCATAAAGTTATAATGTAAAAAAGAAATACATGATAGTGAAATACAGGTAATGTGGTAGTGAGTGCCCACATAACGTTATTATATAAAGCAGGAACAGATGCTAGTGAAATACAGGTAATGTGGTAGTGAGTGCCCTAAAAAATATATTATGTAAAACAGAAATACGTGATAATGAAATGCAGGTAATGTGGTAGTGAGTGCCCTCATAAAGTTATTATGTAAAACAGAAATACGTGATAGTGAAATGCAAGTGATGTGGTGGTGAATGCCCTCATAAAGTTATTATGTAAAACAGAAATGCATGATAGTGAAATACAGGTAACATGGTAGTGAGTGCCTTGATAAAGTTGTTATGTAAAGCAGAAATATGTGATAGTGAAATGTAGGTGATGTGGTAGTTAATGCCTTCATAAAGTTATTATGCAAAACAGAAATACGTGGCAGTGAAATGCAGGTAATGTGGTAGTGATTGCCCTCATAAAGTTTTTAAGTAAAACAGAAATACATGATAGTGAAATACAGGTAATGTGGTAATGAGTGCCCTCATAAAGTTGTTATGTAAATCGGAAATATGTGGCAGTAAAATGAAGATAATGTGGTAGTGATTGCCCTCATAAAGTTATGTAAAACAGAAATACGTGATAGTGAAATGCAGGTGATGTGGTAGTGAGTGCCCTCATAAAGTTATTATATAAGTCAGAAATATGTGGCAGTAAAATGCAGGTATTGTGGTAGTGATTGCCCTCATAAAGGTATGTAAAACAGAAATACGTGATAGTAAAATGCAGGCAATGTGGAAGTAAGTGCAATCATAAAGTTATTATGTAAAACAGGAATTCATGATAGTGAAATGAAGGTGATGTGGTAGTGAGTGCCCTTATAAAGTTAGTATGTAAAATAGAACAAAGGGATAGTGAAATTCAGGTGATGTGTTAGTGGGTGACTTCATAAAGTTATTATGTAAAACAGGAATTCATGATAGTAAAATGCAGGTGATGTGGTATTGAATGCCCTCATAAAGTTATTATGCAAAACAGAAATAAGTGATAGTGAAATGCAGGTGATGGGGTAGTCAGTGCCCCGATAAAGTTATTATATATAACAGAAATATGCAAAAATTAAAAACAGGTGATGTGGTAGTGAGTGCCCTCATAAAGTTATCATGTAAAACCGGAATACATGATAGTGAAATGTAAGTGATGTGGTAGTGAGTGCCCTCATAAAGGTATTATGTAAAATAGAAATAAGTGATAGTGAAATTCAACTGATGTGTTAGTGGGTGACTTCATAAAGTTATTATGTAAAACAGGAATTCATGATAGTAAAATGTTGTAGTGAGTCCCCTCATAAGGTTATTATGTAAAACAGAAATACATGGCAGTGAAATGCAGGTAATGTGGTAGTGAGGTTCATCATAAAGTTATTATGTAAAACAGAAATATGTGACAGTGAAATGCAGGTAATGTGATAGTGAGTGCCCTCATAAAGTTATTATGTAAAATAGAAATATGTGATAGTGAAATGCAAGTGATATGGTAGTGAGGGCCCGCATAAAGTTATTATGTAAAAATAAATACATGATAGTTAAATACAGGTAATGTGGTAGTGAGTGCCCTCATAACGTTATTATATAAAGCAGGAACAGATGCTAGTGAAACACAGGTAATGTGGTAGTGAGTGCCCTAATAAATATATTATGTAAAACAGAAATACGAGATAATGAAATGCAGGTAATGTGGTAGTGAGTGCCTTCATAAAGTTATTATGTAAAACCGGAATTCGTGGTAGTGAAATGCAGGTGATGTGGTTGTGAATGCCCTCATAAAGTTATCATGTAAAGCAGGAACATGTGATAGTGAATTGCAGATGATGTGGTAGTGAGAGTCCTCATAAAGATATTACATAAAGCAGAAATACGTGATAGTGAAATGCAGGTAATCTGGCAGTGAGTGCCCTCATAAAGTAATTATGTAAAACAGGAATACATACTAGTGACATACAGGTAAAGTGGTAGTGAGTGCCCTCATAAAGTTATTATGTAAAACAGAAAAACATGATAGTGAAATACAAGTAATGTGGCAGTGAGTGCCCAGATAAAGTTGTTATGTAAAACAAAAGTATGTGACAGTGAAATGCAGGTAACGTGGTAGTGAGTGCCCTCATAAAGTTATTCCCCGGGATTCATGAATGCTGCGCCAGGCGGACGCATAGCGTAGGCGTTACAATGCCAAATATAGCCGCCGAGTGATTCAGGTACGATCCAATTCCACGTGCAGTACCGGCGTGCGCCGGATCTGCGCCGCCTCCAGCGTAGGTATGCTAAACACCCCATGTGCGGTGTTGCACCATGCAAATGAAGGCATATAGAGATCCACAAAGTGGCGCAGGCGTAGCATAAGGGCACGGCAATGCAAACCAAAAAAAACGGTTTACATTTACCCAAACCTAACATAGGAGTAACGGAAGGCTGTCAACGTCAGGTATCACACTGTTGCCATATGCCAATGGCGAAAGACACAGAGAATGTCAAAAGAAAACACGCACAACATGTAAATAATAACATAAATGGTATGTCCACAGAAACTCACAGCAGAACCCCAGGACATGTCTGCGGAAGGTGCTAAACAATGAAATAATATGACAATGTCATAAAACAGCAGTGTAATACACATCAGCTTCACAGCCACAATACACCATGGTATGCATGGAAAGCCACATCCACGGTGCAAGGGTTGCCAAGGAGTCGCGGCAGCGTTCAGCGCGGTAACTATAAATTAGTAGTCAATGCCATGCAAATGAGGCAGATAATACTGAATCGCAAACCCCCCCCGGCATAAGGCTGTACCAAACGGCGCAGCGGTAATACACCGAGGAGTGGCTCAGAGGGAATACATGTCACCTGCAGAGGGGTGTGCCACTGTAGGAGGAAGCACATTGGAGCTCAGCAAACCTGGGCTGTACATTGCACATCACAGCTGCAGGACCGGCGTGTGGGGAAATAGTTGAGCTGAGAGCACACAATGCGCGCAGAGGTGCATGTGCATGAGGATGACTACGTTCCCTTAACCCAGTCATGTGATGCTCGCCCCGCAAATAACATCGGATACAGGAAGGTGATGTTGAGAATATGAGGAAATGCGGAAGCAGTGTAATTGGAGTAGTAATGAGCAATCGACAGTAATCAACCCACGAAGGCCAATCGGCAGCTGACAACTCTGCATGCAGAAACCTGCAAAACGGGATAGGGGAGGCATATGAATGCAAAGAAAGTAGGGGAGGTAGCAGATTGCAAAGAGTGAAGACCTGACACAGCAGAGCCAAGTAGACAGGCAGCATAACGGTGGTGGCACACACAACGCACGATATGCCATGTCCCAGAAACTACACATGACAGGGCTCTGCAGGATGCATGCCAGGAAATAGTAGGTGCAACGTGCAGAAACAGTAAGGTAAGGTCGAAAGCTAATCCATTGCAGGCAAGAGTAATGCAACACCAAAGGCAACAGCGTTGCAGTGCCAACGGTAAAACACGGAAGATAATCCCCACATACGGCCGCACAGACACACCCTATGACATCACCGGGTGTACAGCACAACAGTATAAAGTGTGAATGCACACAACACACAGCCGTGTATTCCCAAACGCCGCACCATAGGTGTAAACACATGGGGAACTTTTAAAATGTACATGTTGGGTGCCGCCGTGGCTGTGATCCATCAGCATGTGTTAGAGACAGACGGAGTTGTGGAGGAGGGTGCCGACAACTACCGTAGGCCTCAGAGGAGAAGGAGAGTGTTCAGACCAAGGGTAACCTACCAGGGGCTACAAGACCTGGAGATAGTAGAGCGTTACAGGGTGGATAGGGACACGTTACAGCAAATAGTGGAGCTGTGCCGGCCACGCCTGAGAACAAGAAACAACAGAGGAGCCCATCCCAGTGGACACAAAGGTATGTGTAAGCTTGTGAATACTGGCCACAGGTACCTTTCAAAAGCCAACTGGGGATATAATGGGCATCTCACAGGCATCAGCATCCAGGGTACTACACCAGTTTCTGGATGCCATGTTACCACATGCCAATGAGCATATATACTTCCCAGACCTCAGGAGGAGTTGGCTAGCAATATGTGCCACTTCCACCGTGTGGCACAATACCCGGAGGTACTGGGTGCGATAGACTGTACGCACATACAAATCAAGTCACCACCTGGGGAGCAGGGTAGACGCTACATAAACCGCAAGGGATTCCCCTCCATCAATTGCCAGGTCGTGTGCAATGCGCAGGGCATTATCATGGATGTGTGTGCTGGCAGCCCTGGAAGCTACCACGACTCCCATATCTGGCATGCCTCACAGCTGTACCAGGTATTCGCCAGGGGGGGCATTCCACAAGGCCACCTTGTGGGGGATGCTGGCTATGCACTGGAGCCATGGATGATGACTCCCATCAGAAATGCACACACACACATGCAAGAACGCCATAATGAGGCACACGCACAAACCAGAATAATCATAGAGCGTGTGTTTGGGATGCTGAAATCACGGATCAGGTGCTTGGATACATCCGGTGGAGCCCTGCAGTACTCTCCAGGCACATGTGCCCACATATTCATAGTATGTGCCATGCTACATAATATGATCCTGCGGAAGCAGCTGCTGCAGGGACATAATGGTGAAGGGCCACAAAGCCCACCACAACTGCCAAGGCCAGTCCAGGCACAGAGGGTTCAGGACCATGAACACACTGTGCCAGCCCCAGTAGGCAGACGGAGGCGTACCCAATATGCCTATGCCCTGGCAAAGGGGGAGCGTATAGCACATACTCTGACAGCGTAGGCCCCATGGACTGACACCTCCCTACCTGCACACACAGTGAAATGGACGGCACACAAACATGGCCACCCATAAAGTGTACCGTATGAGTGGCCCCATGTGTGACTCCAACATAGGCAGCACCCAAACACTGTACACCCAACAGCCAGTGGAGCATGGAATGCCAACACCTGAACCGTACGCGGGTCCTACAGCAGACGGCGTTGCTGTATGCTGCCACGTTCGTCGCAAGGTGTATACATATAGACATGTAGATATGTGCATATACAGATATGTAGATAGATATAATTACATATATAGAAATATATGTACACATATACATATAAGTACAACAGGTAAGACAGGGAATCAGAGGGATGTAGAGTGACAGAGAAGTAACACGCGATATCTGTACATAGTATACATAGTGAAAGACAACCTAAGCATCCGGGAGGTTTAACAGAAGAGGAAACCGCCACCCATGGAAAGGTCAACATACCGAAATGCATAACCGCGAGTCGGAATGATCGCCAGGCCACAGTACAGTAATAGTACATGCGGGTAATACTATGATGATATGAGGGGGGAGGTAGACACTGCCGCCCGGTGATGCCCACGCAGGTACTGTGTGCAACCGTCCCTGTGACTGCCGCAGTATGTGTATGTGTGCGGTGAGGGTGCCGTGTGTTTCGCTGTGCGAGTGTAATGTGTGTGCCTCTGTAAAATGTGTATGTTGGTGCCATGTTAGAGGCAGAGTGGAATAACATGTGTAGGCATACAGTACACTAGCCACAGGCGTATGTACACCAGTAGTCCCAAAGTAGTACTGAGAGCCCCACCCTGGCTAGGCGTGTGGCGGCGTGATAACGATGCAAAGTGAAAATGTCCCAGAATGTACCACAGGAATATACCCCACATGAAATGGAAAGGACGTATGTACTAATCATGACCGTATGTATGACACCGATATGCTAATTTCAAAATGATACGTCGGCAAAGTTACACAGAAATAGGTATGTACCGCGGAAATACGCATGTGCTACCCCGGTACTGACCGTGGCCACGTATCGGCCCGTAAACACCGCTGTGTGTTCTACAAGTGTCAAACAAGCAATCGCCACCTGAATAGGTGGAAACCACTGGCAAACAGGCCATCCCAAGTACAGGACCACAATGACTGTAAATATCTGGGACAGAATGACAAGGGATAGTCGTCACGTACAAACAACCGCAGATATACCACCAATGTGACGGAGGAATACATGCAGGAAGCACACACGCAGGCGATACCAACACCACATGACAACAACACAACCTACACTCCCAGAACAACAGACAATTAACTGTCAACTCCCCAGGCAGGGATGGAGCACACAGACAAGCGTACCGTGTATGTAGAGATGCAAGGCCCACAACCCGTATCCATCACCTACAACCTCCGATATTCCCCATCGCACATATCAAAGGGATACAAGCCGTAATAGCAGCACAAACATACAGGCAGTCAATGACAGCTGCATAACCGCAACATCTCGCGTGGGAAACACTATCAACAGCGGATGCATACTTGCATCCGTTGTTTAAAGGAATACAACAGCTATGTTATACATCCGAATGCAAAACGCCATCAACAGACGCCGTCAGGACAGGGACACCCACATGTCGAACATAATACCATACCCAACACACACAATCCACGGCTAACACCACTGTGAAATGTACCTGTCGCCACACATAGCGGCTGCAGTTACACATAACATAACACAATACAGACCATCTCCATGAAGGTAGGGCAAATAGCCAACGCCCAGGTGAGGAATGCAACCATACCCTAGTTACGACGCGTAATGTACGAATGGAGTAGATTCACAGGTGATATGCGCACAAGTACACAGTGAGGAACAGCTATTGGTGTGATGAACCCACATGTTGCAGGTATCGACGGATATAAGGATGACTCCCAGGATATTCAAACCGTATGCTCATACCGAACCGGTACTCTACAACGAAAAGAGTAACAAATCGGAATACTGAAACACGCAAAGAAAAACAGAACGAAACACTGACAAGGTATGTAGAACCCACAATATGTATGGGTGTGTAATGCATGTATGACGAAGCTGTACTGTATGTGAATGGTGTTTGTAAGTAATGATACTTGTCCATAATGCAGAGAGTGGTGAAAGGTGGTTATGTAGTGCTATCCTGCTGAGCATACCAACGACTGTGGACACCGTGTGCACAGCAGTGGGACATCATGTACACAGCCGGGATAACACAAGGGCTGCCACAGGGGGGCATAACAGAGAACAATGCCACACCACACGCCGATGCTGGCAGTGGATGTCCAACAAGGAAGTGCCATAGCAGGGGATAGGACATGTATGTATACTGTCACAGCACACCTGTGTATGGGCTTATACTGTCAATGTCATACGTAATGTGCGCCCGACGTGCACGTATGCCTTGCAGTAGGGGACACTATGTCAACTATGTGTAATGTAAAGCTGTCATGGTGGATATGACAGACATCATACACAGTATCACAGGCATATCATGCATAATGGAGTTATTGCCTATTGGTATGTACAATAACAGGATACATATGGCCTGTAGATATGGGACAGAGTAGTAGCATAATAGCCATCCGAAATGGAAGGAACACCAAGTAACCATGGCCAAACGATCTGTAGCAGGTGCAATGTGGGCAACAATGAAGTCCGGCAGGTCCATGTGTAAACACATGTGCAGTGTACACAGTAGTATCACCTCCCCATGGTAGTGTCCAGTGAACAGCAGAGGTGGGTGTCAACTGCATGTCTACACAGTACTGCTGCTGTGGTGGTACCATGACTACGTGTCACTCAAACAGCAAGGGAGCTATCACATGAACAGTGCCACTGTGTGTCCCTGTGGGATGTGCACAGGACCTATGTTCCACAGCATGGTGTGTGTTGTGTCTGCGGAAGTAACACAGAAGCCCAGCCCATGCAATGTGGCATGTGTGCACATATCCATGAGTGGTCCGTTCACACTGCCCACTGTAATTGCCATGTATGAGTACTACATGCATCAGTTATGCAGAGGACATGGTCCATGTCAGAGCAGAAGACACCCCTGTGTATGTGGTATGCAGATGTGTACAGATGTGTTTTCCATCTGTCAGCCGCATATGTAAACTGTCTGAGCCTGGTACACATCATGGCATGACAATGCTGTGCCATGTAAAGTCATAGCCATTGTGGAAGGTACACCACGAATGTGGTATTGTAACCTTGCCCGTGTGTAGATGTGTGTATGCCACAGGTACAATGGCTACCTATGTACCAGCATCACACACAGTACAGATAGGTGTGGCCCTGCAGATGTGTACCCATGCCACAGTGGAATACGGTAACCACAGCACCATGTGGGGCATTTGTGTGTACAGCAACCATGTACAATTTGATATGCATGTATGGGGACAGTATCCATGTGATACTCAGTGGATGAATATTGCTATGCAAAGGTGATGTGCATGCACCATGTGTCATGCATCCTGATGCCATGACACCCACATGATGTATCTGCCACACCGACACCCGTCGGTTGTTATCAGTATGAGCTGGTGGAGCTATAATGGTGCCAGGTATGTAGATGTGGGATATCTAGGCATGGACAGTACTCTGTGACAGCATGTTGTGTATGTAAGCAAATAGTGAACATGAGGGGCCCCATGACTGAGGACTGTGTAATGCCATATGTACCTGACATGTAGTAGGTAGCATGATATGCTTGCACCACTGTGTGTCCTGTCCAGGAGTCATATAGCCTAACATCCTGAGACACAGGGTATGATGTGCAGGTGGATGTGTTCGTTGCCAATACCAGAACGTGGAATGGTGCTGAAGGGCAATGTGAGGACAATGTCTGATCTGTTGCCCTCTGTACCACACCAACCATCCATGCAATGGTATGACAGGTGGCCAGCATGTGTATGTGGCGTGCTGTGGCACACAGAAGCCCAACAAGGGTGCCAGTAAAGGCATGGAGGTCATCAATGAGTGCGTGAAGCACGTTTGTGAGGATGTGCCCCAGTGCCATACAGAATGGTCCAGTCATGGGTGTACGAATGCAGTCCCACACGTGCAATGCAGTGCCACCCATGTGTAGTGCGATAGATGTGGCAGTGTGACGGTCAAGGTACACAATGTCCGACAACAGGCTAGCAGTGAATTCAGTGGGCTGGTGTGGAGACACATACCAAACAGGTTGGTGGGGACATAACAGCTAGGGAGATCGGAAGGTGACATTGGGACAGTGTCTTAGGACATAACGTGTGCATGGCAGTACCATGTATGTGTCCACAGGGACACTACGATGTCCATGTATGGATTGCAACCCTGTAGTGAGTGAGAGTGTGTATTGTTGGTAAGTACACCATTGCCTGGCATGTTGCCAACATTATCTCAGTCTGCAATGCCTGGGTGACTGTTGTACGCGACATCGAATGTGGATGTAGCCAAACAACACAGACATACCACCACACTGCCTGAGGACCCACACTGCAATGTGCGGCAGTCATGTGTAGGTAGCTAGCCTTGGAGCATGTGATGGACCACGAGGACCCACCATGGCTGTCAAGTGATGCACCCCACACATATGAATATACACCACCGTGCAACAGCCTGCACATGTGCCCATACAGCAGATGTGCATGGAACATGACCACCACCGTGGCGTCTGTGAAAAGGCCAGTACCGCCATGTCTCTGTGTGGAATAGCATGGTCCCTACCATTGCGTACATGCTATGGAAGTGCACTGTGGTATGTGTCAGCATAGTTATGTACACTGTCCATCTGCCGGGGTGCCATGCCATTAACAACCCCTGTCAGCAGACGTCAGTAGTACTGGCTATAGAACACATGTTCCATGAATGCTGCAATGGGTGTGTGTCCAGGGTGTGGCTAGCAGGGCCGTGAAGCATATATGTTAATCTACCAAAGGGGGGATAACCCCAGGTTTAACACACCAGACACATGGAGGTATCGTGCATGCTGAGGGTAGTTTAGGTATGGTATGTGTTGTGTAATGTGTCACCCAGCTAGGTGGAGTGCATGCCTCAAGCATGTGTGGGTACATGGGTGTCCATTCTAGGGAAGTGTGGGTCGCTGTCAGCACATGGCAGTATCAGCTGTCTGAGGCCCAATGCACAGTATGACAACACAGACAGCATGTAACCTATGGTGTACAATGTAAGCTCTGTTGCGTGTTACAATGTGTCTAGCAGTCACAAACATGGGTATCTGAACATGGAGCACCTATGATGCATTGTGTTCGGCAAATATCCAGTATGTGTGCAAAACACTGTGTGATGTGGGATCCCCTCACCTGTGTGTGTTGCAGTCCAGGTATGTGCCTGGGAGGTATGATCCGTGTACAATCTGTACTTGCAGGTGTGCTGTGCAGAGCATGGAGGCAGGTCCCAGGCACTGCAGATAAATGTGAGTGGTGCACTAGTGTGTGTGCCTTGCTTGTGTGCAGCACAGTGGAAGGTGCAAGCATTGTCCCACATGACCCCATGCCATGCCTGCCTGTTACAGCCCTGCTGGAGACAGTCATGTGACACCACCACAGAGGCAGTATAGCATGTGAAGATGTACATGTGTGCTCCACACCCCAGGCAGATGTCCGCAGGTCATGTGTGCCACAGCAGTGTGGTCGACCAGGACTGTCATAGTGGTCAGATACCACATGCCTGTATAAGTACAATATGAGCATAGTCAACAGTTGCAGTGACAGAGTAGGTCAATGTACAGTGTCCCTGTGTTCAGACCACTGCCTACTGTACACTTGGCTAGACACACACCCAGAGGGTGAATATACCGGTGAGCCATCACATGTCCCAGTACATGTAGCCTGTGTAATGCCATCACAGGGCGGTTACAATAACATGTTGTATGACAGATATGTTGTACCAGGTGATGTGTCATGTGTGCATATGTTGAGTTGCACAGCCGTTCACATGTCCGCAATATATCAGTGCATGATGCCTAGTGTAACATGATGTGTGGAACTGCACTGTGATCCACAACAGGGTCATCTGAGACAGGTGTGTTGTGAATGGTGTAACCCATGGTTCCACGGGATATACACTGGTGCTGTTGGCTGCCATGCTGGGGGCCACCAGTGGTGCCTGCAGTGGTCATACAGACATACTGCACACATTGTTCTGGCAGGAATGTCCATTGTTGTAGATGATGTGTTACTATGTGAAGGTAGGTGTGTGTTGTGAATGTTACCCATCCAGATGTGACCATCAGGCGCAGTCATGGTTGTCGACAGCATCACACCCATCCACAGCTGTCAGAACCCTGTCCCCAGAATGGGTGTCAGCCACCCTCGTACTGTGTGACCTATGTGCAGATGGCGGAACACCTCCTACTGGCTGGCTAACAGTGTCATCTAGGAAGGCTATGTGATGGCTGGAATACGCTGTTATAATGTATAATGCTAGTATCCCAATGAAGTACATGGAATCACACACAGTAAGCCATGGCTGGCATGTAAACCATGTACAACAATGACTGTGTGACAGACACAAACAATGCGGAGCCATGTTGAACATGCACCCATGAGAACACCAAATGAGGTATGTTGCACATATCGATGTACAACTGTCAGCTATGGCCACAGCATGGATGCAGACGCATATCCCCCACAGGCAGTACCACGCCATGTAGGTAGGGGGGCATTGCACGACTACATGTGACAGTTGCTGTACCGCCACATGTACTGCATATCCGTCATGTAGGGGTAGCAGTGGTACGTGACTGTTGGACATGCTTGTACATATGACCATGTCCCACAGGATATGTGTTACGTGTGTACAACATGTGTTGTACCATCATCAAGCTGAGAAGTGTATGGCTGCCAGTGTACCTGTGTGACATGTTCTGCAATGGGTGCAAAGGTACGCAGTAGTGCATTGCATGCCCACATGCCCCACACAGGTGCATAGCCTGAACATACAATACAAAGAGGGTGTTGGATCATAGCAACCCACAAGAGGAGATGGGTACGGGTGGCAACCCACTACCACCTGTCCGGGTAAGGTGTGCATGTCCATGACACATTAGCACCCGAGAAGCTAGCAGTACAGCAGTACAGGGTGGCATGTATATATGTTCACTAATACCCCTGTGTGTCCCACCACTGGCCTGTGGACAGACAGACACCAACACAATGTGCAGCATTGACATGTGCACAGCACATCACCGCTGGCTACTGTAGAACAGGCTTACTGTGTAGACATGTGCACAGAACATCTGCGCCAGCCACACTCAAACACATTATGTGTTGAACCCCACCATTATTGTAGCCCATGCCACAGACAGATGTTCACACATCTGTGTATGTATGTCTGGGAATGTCCCTGGCCTAGCAGTATAGCTGTGTCAGTGTTGCGAACAACATACTGAATGGGCTGTGTGTGTGAGGTGTGCGTCATACGTGTATGGTCCGATGGATGATACCATCAGTGCCCCTGCTATGTGAACATCCCTGTCCCCATACATGGATACCTATGCTGTGCCCAACACCATGGTCCCTGTGGGAGGGATGGTGCTGTGTGGTGCACCAGCTGACATGGGGGTGGCAGCAGGCACTGGATGTAGACATATGTGGTACCCATGTCAGGCCAGGCAACCATCCATGTGCACGGGATAGCAGTGTGTGGGCACATACAGCACTGTGTTGAACAATATCGCAACACATAGCACCTGTCAGGGGTAATGTGTATGCATGGATGTGCGATACCAGCATGCACCATACACACCCCCACCAAGCAGCATGCTGCCTACCTTGCAGAAGGCCATTGTCCACACCATGATGATAGACATGTGTAATGTCCATATACACATAGCAATGACATATGGAATGGACAGCCATCCTGCCAATATCAGTACCCCCCAGGTGGGACACATTCCTGTGCCATGTATGTGACATACCCTGCCATACCATGCAGCCCTGGCCAGCAAGGCTGCACGTGCTATCACAGTCATACATGGTGCGATGGACAAATGGCACTTGCACTATCAACCGTCCAGAGCAGTAATGTGGCACTGATGCACCCTGTGGTGTCACAGGTGCTGTGTGTTGGTGTGTACAACGTGCGCATGCACATGCTATGCATGACCTTCCCTGCTAATGTCATATGGTTACACAATGTCCCATGTGTATCACATGTGCAATACAGGTGAGCCGTGGCAGGTTGTCCAACACCCGTACAGTGCTGTGTAGATGTACATGGCACAACACATGCATATACAGGTGTCCATGTGTATGTGTGCAGTGCCACCGCTGACATTCATAATGGCTGCGTACGTGATGCCTAGTGACATATACACAGCATCCAGGTGAACAGTAGAACTGTGTGCACATTGGGACACGTGCCAACTGGTATGAACACAGGTGCAGGCAGGTACACATGTCCACAGCAGGTTACCATCAACATGGTGCGTGTACAGTGTGATGAGTTGACACACAGATATGATATGATACCCACTGCTTAATGGTGTGACGGCAACACGTCAGCTGTGTCACTGCCATGATGCATCACAGAGATTACTGTGCAGATGTCGTACATGTCATAGCAATGTATGTCCAGCAGTATGCCAGTACATCAGTGTAAATGTGACCTGTCACCATCTTTATGTCTTACAGATAATGCCACGTTCCCGGCTGCCAGCCTTCAGCCGCCAGGAGGATGACATAATCATACCGTTGCTCCATGACAACTATGACCTGCTATTCAGCCATGTTCCACAGCAAGCACAGCAGCGGGATGACCTGTGGCAGGATATGCGCAGGAGGGTGAACAACGTGGGTGGCAACAACCGCACCTACCAGCAGATACGCTGACACTGCACAGACCTAATACGGCACATGAAACAGCGTGCCGCCGCAATCGCCAGAGAACAAGGTGGGACAGGTGGTGGGCCACCAACCCAGCACACACTCACACACACGGAGGAGCTCCTGGCCAGTCTGGGGACACCCAGGGAACATCATGCAGAAACACTCGCTGCCATCGTGGAGGTGGGTGTCTCCCAACCAACAAGCCTGGAGCTGCCTGGTAAGTCGGTCTTGCATGTGTGTATGATAACTGACATAGGTGTGGGTGTCACAGTACACCAGATAATGTACCAACACATGCCAGGTATATGGCCACACAAGCTGCATACTACAGTATGCTACGTTGTGTTTGCAGACATGTGCATAACACATGCTACCACACAGGTACATGATGTGACACGCACAGTGCTTACTGTGGCTACAGTAATGGATAATGTGTATACTGTTGTGTCGCCCCTATACAGGTACCTCTGGCGTGTCGCACAGCCATGGGTCTGTCGCAGGTGAGCACGTTGCTAGTAACAGGCATGTTACAGTGTATAGATATTCGGCATGTGGCCAGGTATGACATGCACACCTGGGTCTGCTCCAGTCACGGTATACAGGTTGCACCACCTGACAGACACGCCACCCATTTACAGTAGATACAACCGTTAGTATACACCGGCATGACACCACATAACCCATCGGTGCGATATGTGCAGTCAGCTATGCATACAATGGTGGAGGTGTTCTACAATGGCTGCATATGTAGTATGCATCGGAATGCCATTTGCGGTATGCACACAGTACCACATAGTGAGCTGTGATCTGGCCAGCACACAGGTGTTACCAATGTGACCTATGCCCCTGCATTGTGTGCACACGTTGTGACATGGCACATCACATGTCCCATGCATGTGGTGTTCTGTCTGCAACATTGTCACACCATGACATGACCTACGCCCGACATAGCAGACATCCACACTGTCTGCATATCCCTCGGGATTGTGACACCTCAGACTAGTATGGTTGTATGTCACATGGGCCACCACAGGGATGTGTACACGATGCCCATCACACACAATTGTCCATGACCCAGTCAAACATGGCCATGGGTGATACCCACAGGCATGTTGCCACACAGTACATCTGGAATGGGTAGTCACCATTGCACTTTGTCCACACATAGTGCGATCATAGCTGTAGTGGACCACCTATACATCTGATGTGGTACACCAGACAACCGCAATGCCTGTCTGCAGCCACTGGAGGTGCCACCAATGTCTACCATATACATGCTGTGGAACAGCATGACTGTGTTGCAGACATGGCAATGCAATGCGTCCATGTTACGCATCACACAGAATCATACCTGTGTCTTGCTGCCATGCAGTAGCACAGTGCCTGTACTCCCCACTGTATAGCTATGTACACAGCTCACACCAACCACACCTGCACAGACATCTTTGTTACAAATTGTCCATGACCCAGTCAAACATGGCCATGGGTGATACCCACAGGCATGTTGCCACACAGTACATCTGGAGTGGGTAGTCACCATTGCACTTTGTCCACACATAGTGCGATCATAGCTGTAGTGGACCACCTATACATCTGATGTGGTACACCAGACAACCGCAATGCCTGTCTGCAGCCACTGGAGATGCCACCAATGTCTACCATATACATGCTGTGGAACAGCATGACTGTGTTGCAGACATGGCAATGCAATGCATCACACAGAAACATACCTGTGTCTTGCTGCCATGCAGTAGCACAGTGCCTGTACTCCCACTGTATAGCTATGTACACAGCTCACCAACCACACCTGCACAGACATCTTTGTTACACATGCATTCTATCTGTAGCCTGTACACATAACACTGCACTGTGACGTCCAGTTTGATGTGGTGCATGTGGTGGGACACCATTGTCACATGTCCACATGTTATCGCACATGTTGGCGAGTACATGACAAAGTGATGCCAGCCATGTGTACTGTTAACCTGCCTGTGGCCACACGGTGTATCACGGTGATGCATGCAAACTACCATGAATGTGTGGACTGCATGCCTACTGAATTGACACCTGCTTGATGTAGTGTGCACCCCAGGGCAGTATGCATACTACCACTATTAATGTCTGGCCTGCATTCACTGAGCTGTGGTGTGGGAATGCTGCATGCCATCTGCAATATCACATGCATGATGTGTGTGTGTGTGTGTCTGTGTGAGTGTCTGTGTGTCTCTGCATGTGTGTGTCTGCGTGTGTGTCTGCGTGTGTGTGTGTGTGTGTCTGCGTGTGTGTGTGTGTGTGTGTCTGCGTGTGTGTAATGTATCTTACAGTATGTCTTTGTATTCACAGGTGGTGTAGGTGCGTTCCCTCCTGCGGTCCATCTGATGCTAGTGTCCCCACAGATACTAGCGGTGATGACCATATGCATGAGGCACAGGCAGGGTTGTCACGGGCAGAAGCTGTGCCATTGGTTAACATCCCACCTATGTCCCCTTCATCTCCGCACACGGTTCTGATGCCGACACATACCACATCACCGTTGCCCATAGAGGAAGGACAGTCAGCGTCTGTTGGCATTGAGCAGGAATGTGTGGTGGCTACAGAAGGTGCGGGTACACACCATGTTGCCAGTGTAATGACTGGTGATGTGCCACACAGGCATGTGGCTGGTGCTGCTCGTAGGAGGAGCTCTGGTAGACATGCACCTGCTGTACAGGGTGCAGCAGCTGGTATCACCAGACGCATGTTCCAGACTGTAATGGCGGCACAGGCACGTGCTGAGCAGAACCAAGAAGAGCAGAGGCTGCAGAGGGCGCAATCCGTTCCTAAATGAGAACATCCAGTCATTGGCGAATGCTCAACAGCAGCTTGCTGATGTTCTGGATAAGCAATTAGGTGAGATGGTTGGAATCCTCGACCGAGGCATGTCAATCCGCGAGCGTGAGCTGTCTGTGCTGGAACACCTGGTAGGGGTGAGGCGTAGGACACGTGGCCGTAGGCCAGCAACACCACCTAGTGTAGGTCGACGTGTGCATGCCACCTCTCATGCCCACTCACACAGTGCCTGTAGCAGCAGCAGTGCAGCTGGTGCTACACCAACCACACCAGGACACAGCAGGCCACGTGGACGTGGCCCTGGACGGTCCCAGCGTGGACACGGTTCCAGCGGACATGTGTCATCGGAGAGTGGCCACTCCATACCTCCACCCAGTAGTGCCCATGCAACCCCAGGCAGGCACGGGTCACGTGGCAGAGCGGACACAGTGAGCCATACAACCTGCACTGTACAGTCTGGGGCTGCCAAGTATACCCCGTGTAGGCATCACAGATGGCTGAACTGTGTACACACATACCCACACAAAGCAGACACAACTGTAGGGCTCCACCACATCCACATGCATTTTGCACAGTCATGCCCAGTAAATGCACCGGCCCTTACACACACATGATGTCATCCATTGGTACAGCCTATGCCCCTGGCACACATATCACCCTGTGAATATGATGAAGCCTCTGCCGCAGCACTGTCATCCACACCATCGGTGCACAGTTATGCAAATATATTCTGATGCACAGGGTGGACAAGTTAGTGAGAGGTGTATGTGATACCTGTGTCCGCATAGTGCGTGATGTGTATGTTGCAGTGGTTGTGTATGACAGGTGACAGGTGCGTATGTGACGTGGGTTGTGTACTGACATCATGCAGCAGACATACCATGTAGTGCAGGTGCAGCATACATTGAGCTGTGTACGCGGTATGCGTGACGGTTACATGTGTAGCACCATGTTGGTTCTGTTAACCTGTATGCCTCATATGGTGTACTTGCATGTGCCTACTGGGAGCACTGTTATCAGTCCCCCACGTGTAGCTGTGGGTTACCCACAGGCACATCTGGCAATATCAGCATACCACAGGTACCCGCAACCTGCATGGACTCCTACATAGGTACATAGGTGCATAGGTACATACCAGGCTATGTGCCCTACGGCATGTGCAAAGCCTAGCCAGAGTGTGTGTGGCTTTCACCACCCCTTAGGATGAGGATACTATATCCATTGGTCCGCTGTCCCTCTGTCCAGCAGTGACACAGAGATGATGCCTGGCGCATACCTACGATCACCCATCCACACGTCAGGATTACTCTTGGACAGAGTCAGTGAGGGGCTCTGCTTCACATGGGCTGGGAATCTTTTCCATGTTGTAGGGGGTCTCTGGGCGATGACCCTGTCCCTCCAGCACGTCCTATTTATGTCCGTGTTGAGGTTTCTGTCATTTGCTTCTGTGCCCATGGTTGTTTGGAGCCTAGGAGGTGGAACATGTCCATGTCACCCAGGTCGGACATGGCCGTGTATGTCAGGCACTGATCACCTCAGAGCAGATGGTATGAGAAGGTATACAGCCAGAGTCCCCTCAGTCGGGCAGCGTGTGACATATGTTTCAGCACTTTTATCCCTGTGTTGTGGAATGTTTGAGGTCCTTCTGAGTGCTGCAGGTGTCAGGTTAGGTACATTCCAAATGTGGCGTTGTACCCAATCAGTGGTCTGATGTGTGAAGAGTACAGGGGTACAATGACCTCCCCTGATGTGGATGTGACTCCCTTCATGACCAGGTGGGCACAGTGGAATGTCTTCCCAACCACATTGGCAATGTGAGTGTCAAGAGAGGTTACCGACAGGTTTGGTACCCATGTCCCTGATCACGTCCACCATGTTTAATGGATTACCACCTATATGGTAATTCGGGGTGAACATGTCTTTCCCAAAGGGTAGGTCTATACCTTCCCTGGCATGTAGCATCAGGCCGTGGCTCTGGCACCAGTTATCCATTTCTATGAGACCCCAGGTGGATGTCCGTGTCTGATGGGGTGTTGAGTATGGTGGCCGGTGTGCAGTCATCTGCATACCTTGTGTGCCACAATCCCCCTATATTTGCATGCACATTGGAAAGTTGAATGCCGAACAGGAGGGGGCCCAGGACTGAGCCCTGTGGGCCACCACTGACCAGCTTGGAGTCTGACATGGCACCAGGAACACAAACCCTGTGGGGTTTGACCTCCATCCAGTTGGCAAACCATCGTGTGACATATGTCTCTACATCTACGCTGGTGAGCCTTTCTATGATGCCCACGTGGAGTGTGGTTTGAACGCTCCTGCCAGGTCATGGTAGTCTGTGCAAACTGACGTACCCCCATCAATGGCCTTAGTGACTCCTCCAAACAGGTCGACCAGGTTTGGGAGGCAGGATCTGCCCTTGACTAAGCCGATGTGGGTATGTTCCGGTATTTGCCGTACACCAATGTCTTTATTTATGGGCTCCAGTATGGACCTCCCCACAGCTTTGCAGACAAGGCTTGTCAAGCTGATAGGGCAGGGATGTATAGAGTCCATAAGAGCACTACCCTGGTGTAGTGGGACCACAGTTGCCGTATGCCATCCATCGGGGACGTAGCCCGTAGTAAGGCTAAGATGAAACAGCAGCCTTATGTGCGGGGTGAGGGCCTCAATGAGGTTGTGTAGCACACAGCCGGGGACACCATCTGGTCCCATTGATGCTGTGTTCACTGCTTAACAGATATCAGCTCTCTCCTGGGCATACGGGATGTTTGGGAGGCTAGACTCTGGTGGGATGGATACGTCCCCTCTTGGAGGGGGGTAGATGTATGCACGGAACCTGTCCGCTGGTTTCTTGGCAATGTCTGTGGGTTCAGTGATCATTGTACCATTCTGGAGTAATTCCAAGCATAACTGTGTGCTTCCACCCATGTTCCTACCATAGCTAAGGAAGGCCTTATGGTTGTCTTATGTGTCCTTTGCAGTACCAGTCCCACAGGCGGCCTTGGATGATTGTATGAGTGATCGTATGTTAACGCCGGTATTAATCAGTGATGCCTTCCCTGGTACTGATATTGCTCTGTCATGTATTAGCTTTCAACTCTTGTTGTACGGTTTGTCAATGGCTGGGGTCCACCAGACCATGTGCCTGCCTTTGGTGGACAAGGTCCTGATGTTATCAAGATCGCTTGGTGCAGACATTCCTGGGGGTGCTCATAGAAGGCATTTGTAAGGGTTTCATCAGTGTGGCCTGTGTTTACCACTGGCATGGAGGCCTTGTAGGGAACCACACCAGTCGTATGACGTGTGTGGTTCGCTGTGGAGAGGTCTTCACTGTGGTCTCCCATGCCGGTGTTGGGTGCAGGATGCGGATCTCCAGTGAGTTCACTATATGGTCTGACCTCACCATTGAGGGATGTACATCCTGTGTGGAGCATGTCGTCCCCATGTGTGATGATCAGAACTAGTATAGTTCCCCCCCTTGTGGGTATGGTGCATGGTTGTTCCACAGCATTCAGGTGTATGAACACCTGGAACCTTTGGTGTAGGGTGTTGTGTCCTGGGTAATGTTCCTGGTCTATGTATGGGTGGTTGATGTCACCCAATATGACGGTGTTGTGCGAGCATTCATACTCACCAGTGTCTTCAGGAAGGCTGTGCAGGTATCCTGGGTTTGGGAGGGTGGTCTGTAGCATGCAACAAACTGTAGGGCAGTCCTACCCATGGTTAATTGCACCTGGATATTCCCTGCTGCTACATGCATTTCTGCCAACCTGGAGGTGTGTGTATCCTTCATGGAAATGGAGACTCCCCCTCCTTCTGTGTTAGGTCCGGGTTATGGTCCTGAACGCGTGATATGGGATATGACCTGATAGTGCTGGGGTGCTCTCAGCAGCCCTGAACAATGTTTCAGTCACAGCACTGACATCGATGTCCTCCATACTGAGGAGGGCATTTGAGGGTGTGCAGCTTGGGCGTAGACCACTGGCACTGAGCAGTATTACCCTGTCTGTTCTCCAGGTTTGTAGTGTAGGGTGGTAGGTTTATCATTCCATCCTTGCCTGCAGTGGGCACTGTGGGGGTGGCAGGTGCCTTAGCCAAACCCTTGAAGACCAGGGGCGACAGGTGCGAGCCATCCCTTGCAAAGGGGCATGGCGTGCCAAGCATGTCATCCCAGGTATGAGGAATCTGGATCCCCTCAGACTGACACCGGTAACCAGGCACATTATCAAGGGTGACCACTTGGATCCAGTATAGTGGCATCATACTTTATGAGGGTGGGATACTGCCCAGGGTCAGGGACATGCTGGCCTGGGCTACACAATCTGAGTGGCCCTCTATGTCTCCTTTAATGTATCCCAGGGTGGTATGTCTCCAGTCATTGACAACAGCATGGGCAATGACCGCGTCATACCTGTACATGCTGCGGAGTGACCTGAGTGCGTGTGTTATGTGGCGGATTCCAGTGCCCGACAGGCAGCCTACTGTGATCATTCCCTTGTTCAGTCTGGTGGGTGGGACGTCGGTGTGTCTGACAGTGGCGTCACCCATTACAAGAGTGTCTGGCATTGTGTGTGTTGCCTTTGGGGCTCTGACTGTTTAGCACACTGACGTTGAGAACTATGTGTTGCATGTCCTATGTCTTGTGGAGGCAGTTGCTTGGGTGTCTGCTTCAGAGGGCTCGTTAGTTTCGTGACATATTTTAACAGTGCCTCCAGGTATGTCTTAGTGTGTTCATGTGTTTGATTAGCATTTGCGATAGTCACATGTGACACTGGGTTTGTGGTGTGCATGGTGTCCTTCCCCTCCCGCTTGGTCTTGCCGGTCATGGTTTGAGAGAGCACAGCCCCCTGTCTGGCTATATAGTTGCATCTGTCACATGTATTATGTTCAGTGGGGGAGGTGCAGCTTGTCCGTGTCCATGAGGCACCTGTAACAGTGCCCAGGACACCCAGATTCACCATCTGAACAGGAGAGGTCGCTAGCAATTGACCCTTCGACATGCCAGAGAACGTGAATGCATTTGCTGTGTAACTGGGTCAGAAGGTACCTATAGGGAAGTGGGTACACAAGGGGATTCTAGGCCAGTGTAGTACTCCATTTAGTATACATGTACTTTACCTATGTAGGAATACTATGGGAGCAGGTGCAGAGCTTTTGTGATATAGAGAACAGACAGTCGGGATTGCAAGAAGAGGTTATACACATAAACCTGCGGAGCACGGAGCCAGATACAGTGTAACATTGCTTACATGGTACATGACGCACATGTCCACACATATACTGCACCTGACACCTGTGGTCGGTGCCACAGGCTACGGTGGACAGAGACATCACATACATGGCATGACACAGTACAGGTATGGTGACATTCTGCATGTGTCGTACACAGTGTGCTGGCTACTGACCGCAGGTGTCACCTGTCAGCTGTTGTGCACGGTGTGCAGCAGTCGGATGCTGTACCGGTACAGGAATATGTCCGCAATCGCGGTGCGTACACCTCTATGGCACACACCCCATTGTGTGCAGATGGGGACACCTGTCTGTGTGGTCAGCACCCTCACAAGACAATGCACCCACGTGCCATGTCACAGGGGTGGTCTTGCACAGGTGGCCAGTAAGGCTCACAGGTATGGCATTGACAGGGCTGTACAATGCAGCACCAGTACGGGATGGTCACCCTGTGTGGTCAGTGTCCAGTCACAACACTATATCTGCATACACCCTCACAACAGGCAGCAGACATACACACATGTTGACACACTGACATGGTGGTGACCACACATGTCTACACGGAGGGATGACGTGTTGCATGTACTGCACCATCCACATCCATGCACCCCACACTGAGGTAGGTACAGATCTCAACAATGGTGTACAGTGATGTGTGGCACGTGGCACATAGTCCCCCCAATCTGTGGCATACATGGGCACACATTCCTGCACACATGTTGGTGCTAGGAATGCCACGCCCACTATATGGGATATGTGCAGGCATGCAGCGGTATGTAGTGCATCCTGCGTACTACCACTGTATCTGGCAGCTGTGCCAATATTTGCACTTGGGAGGTGGTAGGGGTTACAGTGGCCATGTGACATATGGTCGATGACGCATGGCCGATGGGTATGCATTATGGCAGTGCTGTCATGTAAAGGCGACATAGCAGACTGTATGCACATGGCAGGGTAGGATGGTGTGTGACACACCTGTGACCAGCACCTGCACACATGCATGTGGACAGGTGTTTAAACACATGGTGTACACACAGACTGCCATGCGTGCTGTTACTATGCCACCATATGACGGCCCCATGATGGGTATGCATGTGGTAGGGGTTGCAACTGTGTTATGGACACGGACACGCTCATGCACGGCTGCACCGTGCACAGTACACGTGTCACATGTATCCCCTGTTGCCATGTGTGTATGCATTGCTATGTTGTGACATGTGTGTCAACATACATGGAACATGGACTGTGGTCTGGTATCACAGCTGTCACAGGCAAACTGTACAAGGGTATGTGTCCCAGTGAACACCGCTACACCCTGTAGGGGGTGCATACCACAGACATGTGTCCGCCTTCCCGTTGTGTGTGTATTACCGCGTACGCCTGTGTTATGCATGTGGTACATCACAGGCTTCGTATGTGTCCTGTGTGCAGTCCATGCACACAGCCAGGAAATCACATATGTGACATATCCGGACATTGTTTCACTGTGGTACAGCTGCAGTCATGTGTCATATCTGTGTCAGGCCCATGGTATGTGTGGAGCACGCCTGTCCATGTATACCGGTATGGGTGGACTACATCACACCTGTGGGATCATTGATAGTACATGTGTACTCTGCACGACGGACGTACACCGCCACATAGTCTTGTGGACATATGTCACATGCTGTTGCTGGACCGTGAGGCATACTGCTGCACCGATGACATGGTGCTGGCATGGTGGCTACAGTGTTCACTGCAGTGTGTACATGTTCAGCCTGCACCCGTGACGCCTGTGCTGTCATCTGTGTGTGTATGTGTAACTGCATGTGTGTCCACCCTGTGTGTGTGTACGGGTTTACCTGGCCGTGACTTGTGGTGTTTGCACTCCGTCTGCATGCCGGACGGCGCGTAGCACATACTACGTGTGTGAGCATGGCCGGGTTGCTGTTGTGTGGGTGGACACACACGACGGTCCACATTCTGCCTCCCATGATTTCGCCCCATGTGTATGCATGTCTGCACTGTGCAGATTCTAAGTGTCTGAGCATGCCCAGTAAGCAGCTGTGTAGATGGACACACAGTACAGTGCACACCGTGCCCGTCTGCGTTGATACCCCGTGTGCATGCCTGTTTCCCCTTCACAACCGCCACATCTGTGGCATGGCCGGGTTGCTGTTGTGTGGGTGGACACACACGACGGTCCACATTCTGCCTCCCATGATTTCGCCCCATGTGTATGCATGTCTGCACTGTGCAGATTCTAAGTGTCTGAGCATGCCCAGTAAGCAGCTGTGTAGATGGACACACAGTACAGTGCACACCATGCCCGTCTGCGTTGATACCCCATGTGCATGCCTGTTTCCCCTTCGCAACCGCCACGTCTGTGGCATGGCCGGGTTGCTGTTGTGTGGGTGGACACACACGACGGTCCACATTCTGCCTCCCATGATTTTGCCCCATGTGTATGCATGTCTGCACTGTGCAGATTCTAAGTGTCTGAGCATGCCCAGTAAGCAGCTGTGTAGATGGACACACAGTACAGTGCACACCGCGCCCATCTGCGTTGATACCCCGTGTGCATGCCTGTTTCCCCTACGCAACCGCCATGTCTGTGGCATGGCCGGGTTGCTGTTGTGTGGGTGGACACACACGACGGTCCACATTCTGCCTCCCATGATTTCGCCCCATGTGTATGCATGTCTGCACTGTGCAGATTCTAAGTGTCTGAGCATGCTCAGTAAGCAGCTGTGTAGATGGACACACAGTACAGTGCACACTGCGCCCGTCTGCGTTGATACCCCGTGTGCATGCCTGTTTCCCCTTCGCAACCACCGCGTCTGTGGCATGGCTGGGTTGCTGTTGTGTGGGTGGACACACACGACGGTCCACATTCTGCCTCCCATGATTTCGCCCCATGTGTATGCATGTCTGCACTGTGCAGATTCTAAGTGTCTGAGCATGCCCAGTAAGCAGCTGTGTAGATGGACACACAGTACAGTGCACACCGCACCCGTATGCGTTGATACCCCGTGAGCATGTCTGTCTCCCCTTTGCAACCACTATGTGTGAGGGCATGGCCAGTACACCATTCGGGGGTACACACTACAGTCGGCACCGATGTCTGCTACTAGGCGTGTAGCCATGGCCAATGACATCCTGCATAGCCATGGTGACCATCCAGGTGAGTCATATGTGGTTGTTATGCCACAATGGCTGCCTACCTCGTGCACACCGGATGCCCTCTCATAGGGTATACTGTATGTGGTGCATCCCATATCCATGTCGTGATGTACTGCTCCGTAGTTAGTTGGTATTCCCGACTGCAGCACTACCGTGTTACTGTACGCCCACCTTGGGATGGTAACATGCTGTGTGACTGCGCACTCTGTCTTCATTCCCTATCGGCTGCCTTGCCTGTGCAGATGATATCACCCACCTAGGGGTATGCCTCCTGACAGTGCTGTGGTCAGTAATCTCGGTAGCGCATTCTCTAAATGCATCATGCTGTAGTGTGTTCATGTAGGTAGGCGTAGGTTCGACTCCCGGCCCTTCCCTGTGTGTGTGTGTGTGTGTGTGTGTGTGTGTGTGTGTGTGTGTGTGTGTGTGTGTGTGTGTGTGTGTTTCCAGCTGCCTCTGCAGATGAACATGCTTTTAGACGCTTCACAACACATACCTTGGCTATTGTCAGCTATTCCCTTACGGATGATGTCACCCACCTAGAAGTATGCCTCTGACAGCACTGTGCTCAGTAATCTCGGTAGCGCATTCTGTAAATGCATCATGCTGTAGTGAGTACATGTAGGTAGGCATAGGTTCAACTCCCGGCCCTTCCCGTGTGTGTGTGTGTGTGTGTGTGTGTGTGTGTGTGTGTGTGTGTGTTTCCAGCTGCCTCTGCAGATAAACATGCTTTAGGACGCAACACATACCTTGGCTATTGTCAGCTATTCCCTTATGGATGATGTCACCCGCCTAGAAGTATGCCTCTGACAGCGCTGTGCTCAGTAATCTCGGTAGCGCGTTCTGTAAATGCATCATGCTGTAGTGAGTACATGTAGGTAGGCGTAGGTTCGACTCCCGGCCCTTCCCCGTGTGTGTGTGTGTGTGTGTTTCAAGCTGCCTCTGCAGATGAACATGCTTTTAGACGCTTCGCAACACATACCTTGGCTATTGTCAGCTATTCCCTTACGGATGATGTCACCCACCTAGAAGTATGCCTCTGACAGCGCTGTGCTCAGTAATCTCGGTAGCACGTTCTATAAATGCATCATGCTGTAGTGAGTACATGTAGGTAGGCGTAGGTTTGACTCCCGGCTCTTCCCCGTGTGTGTGTGTGTGTGTGTGTGTGTGTGCGTGTGTGTGTGTGCTTCCAGCTGCCTCTGCGGATGGACATGCTTTTAGACGCTTCGCAACACATACCTTGGCTATTGCCAGCTATTCCTGTACGGATGATGTCACCCGCCTAGAAGTATGCCTCTGACAGCGCTGTGCTCAGTAATCTTGGTAGCGCGTTCTGTAAATGCATCATGCTGTAGTGAGTACATGTAGGTAGGCGTAGGTTCGACTCCCGGCTCTTCCCTGTGTGTGTGTGTTTGTGTGTGTGTGTGTGTGTGTGTTTCCAGCTGCCTCTGCAGATGAACATGCTTTTAGACGCTTCGCAACACATACCTTGGCTATTGTCAGCTATTCCCTTACGGATGATGTCACCCACCTAGAAGTATGCTTCTGACAGCACTGTGCTCAGTAATCTCGGTAGCGCGTTCTGTAAGTTCATCATGCTGTAGTGTGTTCATGTAGGTAGGCGTAGGTTCAACTGCTGGCCCTTCCCCGTGTGTGTGTGTGTGTGTTTCCAGCCACCTCTGGGGATGGACATGCTTTTAGATGCTTCGCAACACATACCTTGGCTATTGCCAGCTATTCCCGTACAGATGATGTCACCCGCCTAGAAGTATGCCTCTGACAGCGCTGTGCTCAGTAATCTCGGTAGCGCGTTCTGTAAATGCATCATGCTGTAGTGAGTACATGTAGGTAGGCGTAGGTTCGACTCCCGGCTCTTCCCTGTGTGTGTGTGTGTGTGTGTGTGTGTGTGTGTGTGTGTGTGTGTGTGTGTGTGTGTGTGTGTGTGTGTTTCCAGCTGCCTCTGCAGATGAACATGCTTTAGACGCCGCAACACATACCTTGGCTATTGTCAGCTATTCCCTTACGGATGATGTCACCCGCCTAGAAGTATGCTTCTGACAGCACTGTGCTCAGTAATCTCAGTAGCGCGTTCTGTAAGTTCATCATGCTGTAGTGTGTTCATGTAGGTAGGCGTAGGTTCGACTGCCGGCCCTTCCCCGTGTGTGTGTGAGGTGTGTGTGTGTGTGTGTGTTTCCAGCCACCTAGTAACCAAATTCACCTCCTCTCCACGTCAAAGAAATAAACCAAAAACAAAAACACCTCCGCAAGCCTTTACCATGAAGGGTCTCCTCCAGTACAACCTCAGTACGTATCGTAGCACAAAAGTGTAAGCCACAAAAGAATGTTTAAAAACTGTAAATTTAATAGAACACCAAGTAGCAAAACAAGCACAATGGGATTGAGCGCGCTTTCATCTATTACAACAAGACTTCATCAGAATCCATCATTTCCAGTGTTAACTGCCCTTAAATGTTTCCAGCCACCTCTGGGGATAGACATGCTTTTAGACGCTTCGCAACACATACCTTGGCTATTGCCAGCTATTCCCGTACAGATGATGTCACCCGCCTAGAAGTATGCCTCTGACAGCGCTGTGCTCAGTAATCTCGGTAGCGCGTTCTGTAAATGCATCATGCTGTAGTGAGTACATGTAGGTAGGCGTAGGTTTGACTCCCGGCCCTTCCCCATGTGTGTGTGTGTGTGTGTGTGTGTGTGTGTGTGTGTGTGTGTGTGTGTGTGTGTGTGTTTCCAGCTGCCTCTGCAGATGAACATGCTTTGCAACACATACCTTGGCTATTGTCAGCTATTCCCTTACGGATGATGTCACCCGCCTAGAAGTATGCCTCTGACAGCGCTGTGCTCAGTAATCTCGGTAGCGCGTTCTGTAAGTTCATCATGCTGTAGTGTGTTCATGTAGGTAGGCGTAGGTTCGACTCCCGGCCCTTCCCCGTGTGTGTGTGTGTGTGTGTGTGTGTGTGTGTGTGTGTTTCCAGCTGCCTCTGCAGATGGACATGCTTTTAGACGCTTCGCAACACATACCTTGGCTATTGCCAGCTATTCCCGTATGGATGATGTCACCCGCCTAGACGTATGCCTCTGACAGTGCTGTGCTCAGTAATCTCGGTAGCGCGTTCTGTAAATGCATCATGCTGTAGTGAGTTCATGTAGGTAGGCATAGGTTCGACTCCCGGCCCTTCCCTGTGTGTGTGTGGGGTGTGTGTGTTCACAGCTGCCCTAGTAGAGTGTAGTTATTTTAGATGCTTGGCAACACATACCTTGGCTATCGGCGGCTATTCCTTTACGGATGTTGTCACCCACCTGGATGTGTGCCTCTGACGGTGCTGTGTTCAGTGGACCATGTAGCGCGTTCCATACCTGTCTCATACTGTTGTGCAGTTGGGTATGTGGGGGTGTGGTCAATCACCATGCCTGCCAGATGTGTGTGTGTGTTTATGCTCCCAGCCGCATGGGTTCATAAGGTATGGCTTTAGAGTTTCCGCAGAACACTTATATCCTGCCGCCATCCCTGTGTTTGTGGATGGTGAGACGCAGCTCGTGGACTGCCTGTGTGCCTGCTGTGGTTGGCGACCTCCGTAGCGTGTTCTCCACGTGCACCCTGCTGTGGTGTGGTGGGGTGGTGCTGTGTACGTTACACTCACGGCCTTGCCACATGTGTCCGTCTGTATCTCTCTCGTTGTATATATACATACCTATGTTGTGCCCATAGCGCTGCTCTTGTATGGACAGCTGTCTGTCCCATGTATTGCATATTTGCATGGCTGACACATAGAACTGTGGTACGATGCATATCCACTCATTGTCCATGCAACGTCCATATTCCAGAACGCCCTAGAGACATCTGCTGGATATCGTGGCAGACAGCTATCCTTGCTGTACTGACACTGTACCCATTACGCCATAAACCTTGTGTATAATTGCCTGTTTATGGTGTGTGTATGTCTATCTGTGCTGTATGCATGGTCGTGTGTGTGTCCCGCTATAGCCGTCTGTGCAGGTGTCACCACTATGGGTAATCCTTGTAGACCGTTGTTTCATGTGCACTTCAGCACATACCTGCAGACTGTACTACCCCTCCTACGGCAGCGGCCTTAGATCAACCGCTGCCCTAGGCTATAGGACTCCATGGCGCCCACCACCACAACACATGGTGCCCCCATCCTGGAGTACCTACATGACATACCTACTAGACAGGTGGCCCTACTAGTGTGGCGCCCTAGGCAGCCGCAGGATTGGCGTATGCCTACGGCCGGCTATGATCACATCACAAGGTATACATTTACATTCAGTGTTTTACAAAGGATAGGTTATAATACCAGAGGGGGGACCTCATCAACTATGCTTTAGAATGCAGATTGAGATGGATTATTAGGTGGAGAGTTGACCACACACCAGGGCTGACTGATGAAACACTGATTAAGCCTCTTTTAAGAAGCAGGTGGCTTAAACCCAAGTAACAGGAATGTAGTTTAGGTACAGATATACAGTTAACACACATTAGTCCACTCTTTCAGTTGTTTACCACTGTATTACATTGATATGATATACATATCTTCTATATATATTGTTAGATCTTTGATTGATGAGTATTAGGCATAGTACAATATCATATAATACATGTTTTAATAGGATGTTTTTGGAGATGTTAATATATGTGTGTGTAGTTAACATTGCGTCTGTGCTTTATATGCTGTGGTTAATTGTACATTGTTTGCTGAGAAATTGACCAATGAAAGTGTAAGGAGGGATATTTAAAGCCTGGATGCTTTTATGTTATGTGTAAGTCTGATGGAGCCTACGGGTGAAAGCGCTTACTTGTTTATGAAGGAACCTTTGTATACCATTTGGGCACTGTCCTGGACAATTTCTACGTTGACTGTTTCATCTACCTATGTGTGTTTTGGATTGTGTGCCATAAGGTGCCAGCGGTTCTTTGATGTTGATTAGGTGTATTCCATGGTCAATTGACATTAATCCTATTAATTCATTGAAGGATGTTCTTTATAAGTGGGAACGCCATAGTTTAACCACCCTATGACCTTCCTAGTTGACGTTGTTGGTGTGCCATTAGTATGTGTTCCACGGGTCGCCCATTTTTTCCGCAGTATGGAAGCAAGTGATCCCCATTTTGTTGCTGGCAGATTGAGTGCTGTGTACGCCGGTATTGCAGACGCGGTCTGACTTTGTATGGGGAGTGTCTACTGTAGTCCCTATCTGTATTTCCTGTGTTATGCCTTACTGCAGCTGTGTAATTCCACCAGGTTTGCAGTTATGGGTGCCATCTTGGTCAATGCGCTTGTCCATCCATGGGAATTGCCTACTGGACACTGGTATAGGGCTGTACACATTTCACACCTGCATTTAGCATTATCCGGTGGATGCTTTGCATTATTAGTGGGGAGTAAGGCATGTGCTATACCCACATCCCTCCCACGGGGCAGGACAATGGATTATCTGCCAAACAACACCGAGCCCCATTTCTGCATACCCAGGATCCCATGGCTGCAACCCTCGATGGTACCCATTACATATCCTTCATGTGTGCGGGACTGGGATGTGGACACACTTCTATGGACTCGACCATCTGGGGATTTCTGTTCATATGTCCTGCATTTCATGGACACTTGTCATCAACCTTAAACACGCTGGTGGTGCATATGTCTAGCTGTGCCATAGTCACGGCTGTCACTTCTTCTGGGTCGATCGATCGCAGCTGGTAGATATTGCGTACGGATCAATTTTTGGGGTCCTACAATGGACACCAATGTGCATATGTAAAGTGTAGAACTTGTTGGACTGTGTCCATCTGGCCAGTGGTTTTGACTGCTGCTGTATGTACCCCAATTGCGGATGTCTGTTTGACTACCCATATTATGTAGTGCTACGAAAACCAGGTTTTTCTAAAATGAACCCAAATGGTGTAAATCCAATGATGCAGGTTAGCAACTGCTTTAAATAATCCTCAGAAGTCCCAGTAGGAAATATCCGCCACTGTATTGTCAAAATAACACCAACAAAACATGTAGATCCTATTAATTCATTGAAGGATGTTCTTTATAAGTGGGAACGCCATAGTTTAACCATCCTATGACCTTCCTAGTTGACGTTGTTGGTGTGCCATTAGTATGTGTTCCACAGGTCGCCCATTTGTTCCGCAGTATGGAAGCGAGTGATCCCCATTTTGTTGCTGGCAGATTGAGTGCTGTGTACGCCGGTATTCGCACGGCGGTCTGACTTTTTATGGGGAGTGTCTACTGTAGTCCCTATCTGTATTTCCTGTATTATGCCTTACTGCAGCTGTGTAATTCCACCAGCTTTGCAGTTATGGGTGCCATCTTGGTCGTACGCTTGTCCATCCATGGGAATTGCCTACTGGACACTGGTATAGGGCTGTACACATTTCACACCTGCATTTAGCATTATCCGGTGGATGCCTTGCATTATTAGTGGGGAGTAAGGCATGTGCTATACCCACATCCCTCCCACGGGGCGGGACAACGGATTATCTGCCAAACAACACCGAGCCCCATTTCTGCATACCCAGGATCCCATGGCTGCAACCCTCGACGGTACTCATTACACATCCTTCATGTGTGCGGGACTGGGATGTGGACGCACTTCTATGGACTCGACAATCTGGGGATTTCTGTTCATATGTCCTGCATTTCATGGACACTTGTCAGCAACCTTAAACACTCTGGTGGTGCATATGTCTAGCTGTGCCGTAGTCACAGCTGTCGCTTCTTCTGGGAGAACGATCGCAGCTGGATGATATTCCATACGGATCAATTTTTGGGTCCTACAATGGACACCAATGTGCATATGTAAAGTGTAGAACTTGTTGGACTGTGTCCATCTGGCCAGTGGTTTTGACTGCTGCTGTATGTTCCCCAATCGCGGATGTCTGTTTGACTACCCATATTATGTAGTGCTACAAAAACCAGGTTTTTCAAAACTGAAACCAAATGGTGTGCATCCAAAGATGTAGGTTAGCAACTGCTTTAAATAATCCTCAGAAGTCCCAATAGGAAATATCCGCCACTGTATTGTCAAAATAACACCACCAAAACATGTAGATCCTATTAATTCATCGAAGCATGTTCTTTATAAGTGGGAACGCCATAGTTTAACCATCCTATGACCTTCCTAGTTGACGTTGTTGGTGTGCCATCAGTATGTGTTCCACAGGTCGCCCATTTGTTCCGCAGTATGGAAGCGAGTGATCCTCATTTTGGTGCTGACAGATTGAGTGCTGTGTACGCCGGTATTCGCACGGCGGTCTGACTTTGTATGGGGAGTGTCTACTGTAGTCCCTATCTGTATTTCCTGTGTTATGCCTTACTGCAGCTGTGTAATTCCACCAGGTTTGCAGTTATGGGTGCCATCTTCGTACGCTTGTCCATCCATGGGAATTGCCTACTGGACACTGGTATAGGGCTGTACACATTTCACACCTGCATTTAGCATTATCCGGTGGATGCTTTGCATTATTAGTGGGGAGTAAGGCATGTGCTATACCCACATCCCTCCCACGGGGCGGGACAATGGATTATCTGCCAAACAACACCGAGCCCCATTTCTGCATACCCAGGATCCCATGGCTGTAACCCTCGATGGTACCCATTACACATCCTTCATGTGCGGGACTGGGATGTGGACGCACTTCTATGGACTCGACAATCTGGGGATTTCTGTTCATATGTCCTGCATTTCATGGACACTTGCCATCAACCTTAAACACGCTGGTGGTGCATATGTCTAGCTGTGCCGTAGTCACGGCTGTTACTCCTTCAGGGTCGCTCGCTCGCAGCTGGTAGATATTGCGTATGGGTCAATTTTTGGGGTCCTACAATGGACACCAATGTGCATATGTAAAGTGTAGAACTTGTTGGACTGTGTCCATCTGGCCAGTGGCTTTGACTGCTGCTGTATGTTCCCCAATCGCGGATGTCTGTTTGACTACCCATATTATGTAGTGCTACGAAAACCAGGTTTTTCAAAACTGAACCCGAATGGTGTACATCCAAACATGCAAGTTAGCAACTGCTTTAAATAATCCTCAGAAGTCCCAATAGGGAAGATTCGCCACTTTATTGTCAAAATAACACCACCAAAACAAGTAGATCACGAGCACTTTCGCCCAGTCTTACTGGGCATTTTCAGGTGTAATTAGCTAAAACAATAACTCTAGCTTTTATAGCACAAGTGCGTTCTGTTAATTAAGTAATTGATTAAAATATCACCATATTGTAAATAAATTAAATCCACTTCTACAAGCATTAAAGAGACAAATACATATTTAAAACTGCTCGACACAATAAATGCATTGTTAAAATGTATGTATGCAACTTATATGAATTCAAACAAAATTCATTCTTTATGTTCAAAGTTGTTTGTGAACCATTTGAACCAAATAAAACATCAGTACCATGGTGATATTTTAATCAATTAGTTCTATAAAAGCTAGAGTTATTGGTTTAGCTAATTACACCTGAAAAAGCCGGTAAGACCGGCGACAGCGATCGATCTACTTGTTTTGGTGGTGTTATTTTGACAATAAAGTGGCGATCTTTCCTATTGGGACTTCGGGATTATTTTGAGCAGTTGCTAACTTGCATCTTTGGATTTACACCATTTGGGTTCATTTTTGAAACACTTGGTTTTCGTAGCAATACATTGTGTTTGCTTGGTGCTCTCGGTTTAGGACCTGGTGGGTCCTTTTCCTAGGTTTTTCTTGGTAAACTGTTCCTTTCTTCTTACCCATATTATGTATTACTTGGCCTATCTATATCCATGTTCCAGTAAGCGGAAATACAGCAGACCCTGAGTCCTGGTCATCTTCATAAAATACATTCTTGAACATAAACCATGCCAAGACAGACGATGACAAAAACGGTACACTCCACAGTCATAGGATACTGAGCTCTTTCACCCTCTAACATGGGGCAACGTCGGAGTACGTGATACATTAGATAGTCGTCCCTTATATACGTCCTTCTGAGTCAGTTTAATGTCAACTAATTAACAGACTTGCTCATAGTTCAGTGGACCGTGCTCCAAGTCCTGATGATTAAGTGACATGTAGAACTCAGTGTTGCATACATTACTGAATGGAAATAATGATACAACACCGATGTGTTAATATAAATACAATATTGGTCAATACCATCAGTATATTGAAACATAGTTGATAATTGTTGTGAGTAAACCTTAGAATGTAGTGTGTTGGTAATGCTTTTGTTCATCAATGTGTATAATTGTTGCATTAAGATTCCAAATCATGGAATAAATAAGTACAATTACATGCATATTTTGTATAAATATGAATGTAAATAAGGGTCACAATGTTAAATATTGATATGACTGTATTATTACTATATCAATATGATATGGACTAAACTGTAGTTGTTCACATCTTGTTTTCAGGTGACAAATCTATGTCCATGCGTCATATATACAGGCCGTTGGACTGCTGGGTGTAGATATATACATGTGAACCCCTCGTTTCATACCTTGCTTTGTTACTGTCTGTGGATTACCTGTGTACACACATCAATTACCATGCCATACCTTTCCACTGTACAGGTTCGGGCATGGTGTATGGCTGGTTGGCCCTTAATGTTGCTGTGTGTTACATTGACCTGTGTCTATCTGGCAATTCGCTGGTGTGCCATGTGAGACCTTCTTGCTTCTATAGGGACATGATCCCATAATTGTGACGTGCTTCCACTGGCCATATATTTCTCTGTCGTCTGTGATCTGTGTGTAACCAGTCCTTTCAGGACACTTTCTATCGTTGTTCTTCTTTGGTACATATATGAGTACTCTGGTATGTTGTGCTATTATTGTGTGTGGAGCATTTCTCCACGGTCCTCTGCTGACACTGGACATATATTCAGCTAGCCTAGCCCGGTCAACAAGTGTGAGCCCACTGAACACTTTTCGTACAGGTGCACCTTCTGACAAGTGGGTCGAGTTACACATGCATAACCATCGTCTATCCATACTACTAACGCACGTTATTCTATCCACATTCTATGCTTGTCTTATCACATAGTGTGTTTCTCACTACTTAACGGTACTTTACATGGCACTGCCCGATTCCATACTTTCAGGGGCTGACAGTTTTGAGACATGTATGATTGACGTGGACACGGCCTTAACATTCCTGCTGAGCGGATCACACACGCACGCCGCACTTGCATTTCTAATTGTGGGTTACGGGCAGGCGCATGCATATCCGTATTCTGGTTACATATGTTTACTGGGTCTGTGTGGTTACGTGGCCTGTGTTAGTTGTGACTGTTCCGTAACATATCGCTGATCTGGTTGACCGTGTGTGTGCAGCACTTTCACCTTTACACATGTAACAGTCTTTGCGGCATGGACGATTACGCATGTGCACATTTATATGTTCTATAGTCGTAATTCAAATGGGACTGCATTCACGCTTGCGGCTACTGTGACCACTACACGTTAGCTGTTCGGTCTCATTTACATGCATACCCATGGTACTTAGCTAACTTTGCATATCCCCTCGCCCCCCCCGCACACACGTACGTCACAGGCATCCATTCTCCTTCTGGGAAAGGTGCGGTACTACATGTTAAACATTCCTCATTCCCTCCTGCTCATGGCCCAGGATGCATATGTCGTGACCGCAGGGATATTCAGATCACAGGGCTTATATCCCCTACGCATACAGGCCTTCGATTGTCAGGGTGTTCCTGTGGTGCTTTGGGTTTGGTCTTGTCCGCCTAGTGTACAGAACTGCCTTGACCGTGTACGAATGTCAGACGAGTCACATGGGCACGGTTTGTCCGTGTCTATGATACCATATCCCCCCCATTATTCCTAACCGTGCGCTGATTGGCCAGCGTGCCCGTTGTAGATCTTGATATAGTAATTGCACACGGTCTGGTCAAACTGACCTATTTCCATTACTAAACTTCGGTATTTATAACCTGTATCGCTATATTACATGGGTTTACAATTGCGTGACGGTTTCCACCGAGCCACGGACATGTCCGTTGCTTAGTTTGGGCCATTCCTGCTCTGCTACACACATTTAACATGACGGAATAGGTTGTACAGCTCAGCAACGGGGACATCGGGCTCTCCGTCGCTGTTTAGTATTGAATCGCTATGTTGACATTATTTCACATAGCATGACAGTGTCGACATTGGTTACGGACATCTCGCGCAGTACGTCCGCACCGCCGCAGGTGCCGTATGTCTGCTTTGGGCGGCGGACAGGCATTATGCTGTGCCATTATGTCTGGGAATATATGGTTTCTTTCCATAGATGATATAGCATACTAGCAATGACCCGCGTCTGGGTGTGGGTACTGTAGGTGTGGCCTTGGGTCAGGTGGTGCCCTAGGCAGAAGGACTCCATGGTGCCCCCACCACATCACCCGCTACCCCCATCCTGGTCTACCTACACCGAATAAAGGCTGGTAAGGTGCCCCTAGCAGGGCGTCGCCCTAGGCAGCTGCCTACTTGGCCTATGCCTAAGGCCGGCTATGTGTGTGGTCCCTCGGGCATCAGGCTCGGGAATGCACCACGTCTGCCGTGGGTATGTCTAGCATCACCCACATCCAGGTGTGGTTTATTGCTATGATGTTCCATGTGTACGGACACGTGTGTTTGGACAACATACAATAGCTTCTGCTATTGGCATACTATGCTGTGGGTGGTGCCGGTTACCATACATATGGCTTTCTCAAAAGCCGACTTCACACTTCTAAACACTAGTGTGGTCTCCTTTAAGGCCCCTGAGCCAGTGGTAAACATTACTCAAGCCACTGAATCACTTACATATGCCTTCTACCAGCACCTACAGGACTGCATGGATCAGGCAATCCCTTACACAACTGTGAGTCTTTGTACCAATGCCAAGCATCCAGTCTGGTGTACCCCAGCCATACACAAGCTCTACAATGACAGGAGGTAGCTACTACAAGACAGAGCAGAATCCTTGTAAGGTATGACACCCTTGCTCATTATATGTGAAGAACTACAAGCTCTCATGACATCATCCAGGGCAAATCCGACAGATATATCACCAAGGACTCAACAGACAATCATACGGCCTTCTTTAGCTATGTTGGAGACCTGGGAGGACACTTCCAGATATGCTCGGACTGGGTTCAGAATGATGTGAAGTTTACTGAACCTACACACATTGCCAACATACTGGCTGACAGGTTCGGTGCAAACATCTCCCCCCCTCCCCCCCACATGGAGAGATGTCTGTACCAGAGGATTGTGGCCACCGAAACTTCTGTAACGCACAGGTGGGACATGCTCTCTCCAAGGCAGTGAACACAGCATCCATGGAACCAGATGGTGTCCCGGCTGTGTACTCCATGAACTCATTGAGGAATTAGACCCACAGTTAGGACAGCTGGTTAATCTCAGCCTCACCTCAGGTAACGTACCCAAGTTGTGGCGCACGGCAACTGTAGTCCCACTTCACAGGGGCAGTGCCTCCACTGACCCTGGTAATTACCATCCCATTAGCTTGACAAGCCTTATCTGCAAAGCCATGGGGAAGGATCATAATGGAACTCATAGATGAAGACATAGGGGACTTGCATACTTTGCATCCAACCCAGTTTGGCTTGGTCAAAGGAAGATCATGCATTTAAAACTTGGTTGATGTTTTAGGAACAGTCACCGAGGCCATTGCTGAGGGTCAGGCAGTCCATACAGCCTACCTTGACCTGGCAAAGGCCTTCAACACAATACCCCCCTCAGGTATCATTGATAAACCCATCGGCTTGGATGTGAACCCGTACATCGCAGGATGGGTTGCAAACTGGCTAGCTGACAGAACCCACACAGTCATAGTTGCTGGCACCATGTCAGACTCACAGCCAGTCACAGGCGGTGTCCCACGGGGCTCAGTCCTGGGTCCACTCTTTTTCTGCATCTACATTTCCAAAGTACAAGCAAACACAGGGGGGTTATGGCTGACAATGTTTGCAGATGACTGCGAACTGGGTGCCATAGTGGGACGGACATCTGACACAGATATCCTTCAGAAGGGCCTCACAGATATGGATATCTGGTGCCAGGGACATGGCCTACAGCTACATGCTGGGAAATGCATAGTCATACCCTTCGGGAAGAACAAGGTTACCCCTAGCTGCCATATAGGTGGCAATCCACTGAGCACAGAGGGAGTTACCAGGGATCTGGGGACCCAGGTTGTCAGTCACCATTCGCTCGACACACACGTTGCTAACGAGTTAGGTAGACCTTCTACATTGCCCACCTGATCGTGCAGGGATTCACATCTAGATCAGGGAGGTCATCTCCTTGTACTCATCACTCATTAGACCTATGATTGAGTACATTGCCCGCTCGAAGGTATCTGACCCGACACCTGCAGCAGCTGGGAAGGCCCCATAGGTTCATCGTCAAACGGATGCAGGGTTTCAGGAATTTGTGTTATGCTGCCCGACTGAAAGGACTCCTGCTCCATTCAGTCACATACCACTTGCTCAGTGGTGACCTGTGCCTGACATACAAGGCCATGTCGACCCATATTTGATGACTATGCTTCACCTAATGGATCTACATCCCTCAGAACCACAGGGGCAGGTGACGTGAACCTTGACACGGTCATTAATAGAATGTGTTGGAGGGACAGATTCATCACCCAGACACTCACTATGCTGTGGAACAACATCCCAGTACATGTGAGGCAGAGCACCTCGCTGGCCTTGTTCAAGGGGGATCTTGACCAATGGATGGGAGATTGCAGATATACCCCAGGGATTACTTCATTGTCACTGCTTGACAGAGGTACAGCAATATAATAGGCATTGTTATCTTCGGACTGGAGGGTTGGCAAAGGCAACATAACTATGGGCTAGGGTTATAGCTGCCCTTGGGCAGATAGCCTACTATGTACCTATGGACCTATGAACCTATGTTCATAGTTTGTCCCATTCACACTTATCTATCCCCTATCCTCATGCATATGTGTATATTTCTGTGGCACATGATTGAACTATGTATTACCTGCAGGTATGCTGTGTACAGTGCACATACGTCACGGTTGATTACAGTGTATCTGTGTACCTACCTCTGTGATACTGAGGACTACCACACATCCTTCACAGCATTACATGCATATGTCCATACTATTATTCGTTGGCCTGTGGGGGGTTGTTAGGGCAACGGTTACACGTGTCCCTGTTTGTGCACGCGTCATGGTAGTCTTTGACCAGCCTCCGTTGCTATTGTGGGATGGACGGTAGTGTTGGTGTGTGTTTGGGATGTGTTTCCACTGCCGGTACATCTGTGGGGGGTGGGGTTGGCACATGTTCCTCTTTGCAGGGAGCCCCATCCTGGACATTTGTGTCATGCGTCCACACTTGGCACGTGCCATATGTCCTGTGCTATTCCCACAGTCGTGTATGCCTTCCTGCATTACTACTGCGTGTTACTGGCAGTTTGTATCTGGTACGCATGGCTATTATGTTGGATAGCTTGGCCTATTCCCATGCTATGACATACCCATTCATCCAGGCATATGCATGTTATTCCATCCTTTGCGTTGGCCGTGGGTGTTTGGCCATCCGGCAACGCTATTCTCAATGTGTGATGTCCCACCTTCACCTTCTGTGCATGTGGCACCCTGTTGGGGCGTCCTGCTTGGTGGGCAGATGTTCCGCCATATGTGTTGTGTTTGACATGTCTGCATAGCTAATCATCAGTACGGTGGCTGAACATACTGCCTTGTCCAGATGTGTACAGTTATGGGCACTGTGGCGTGTGCACGCCTATGGGTTTTCGACAGGTCCATACCACATGCGGGATGTACACATTCTGCCGACACATTCACATGCAGCCATTTGAATATCAGTACCTGAGGTGGGATGTTGACATGTGGGGCACATATTTGCCCACGTGGCACTGCCTAGGACAATACTTCTTACTACATTTCAGGTATACCCATTGTGTGTAGGTGTGCAGCTGAGGCTGCTAGCTGGGTTGGGTGCAGTCGTACATGGGTGCGGGTTACGTGCTATGACGGGGCTGTTGTGTATTACATTTGCATGCATGGGTTCTGCTTCTGGATATTACGCTTAGGCATACGCCGTCCTATGTGTATGCGACAGGCACGTTGCTGGGTGTAGTACATGTTGCTATGCACATGTTTGTCTGTGATTAGGGTATCTGGTTTCCTTCTGGTTGTTATATCAACACGGCTGCCCGGCTGTGTACTCTCACTACTGCTGGTGACCATGCCCATGTGGCTACTTGTGTGTAGGTGCGGCACGCTGACATGCGGTACACCTTCACTGGGTATGCCCACTGACAGTGCATTGCGTGACGGACACGGTATTACGCGTATCCTTTGTTCCTTGGATGGGTACAATTTGGACTTCGTGGGTTAATGTTTGGTTCTCCGTTTTGTGTGGACGGGTACTATGTTGCATACTCTGCGTACGTTTCATTATCCACGGACCCTGGCTGGTGCAGTTACTATTGCAGGCAGCCTGTGACAGTCAGCACTTTAGGTTGCTCATCGCCTGCTGGCTTGGCCACGCCTACGGGCGCATCCTACTTGGGCTCACGCACGTGCCCTCTGCACGTGTCTGTGGTTGCAGCGCGCACTCATTACTATGCATATGGCACTGCTATGCCGATTATACACTGCACTGCCGGCGCAAGCCTTACACCGGCCTTGCGCCGAGCTTCATGAATCCCGGGGATTATGTAAAAGAGAAATACGTGATAGTGAAATGCAGGAAATGTGGTAGTGAGTGCCCTCATAAAGTTATTATGTAAAACAGGAATACATGCTAGTGAAATACAGGTAATGTGGTAGTGAGTGCCCTCATAAAGTTATTATGTAAAACAGAAATGCATAATAATGAAATGCAAGTAATGTGGTAGTGAGTGGCCTCTTAAAGTTATTATGTAAAACAGGAATTTGTGATAGTGAAATGCATGTGATGTGGTGGTGAATGCCCTCATAAAGTTATCATGTAAAGCAAGAATACGTGATAGTGAAATGCAGGTGATGTGGTAGTGAGTACCCTCATAAAGTTATTATGTGAAACAGAAATACGTGATAGTGAAATGCAGGTAATGTGGTAGGGAGTGCCCTCATAAAGTTATTATGTAAAACAGGAATAAATGCTAGTGAAATGCAAGTAATATGGTAGTGAGTGCCTTGATAAAGTTGTTATGTAAAACGGAAATACGTGACAGTGAAATACAGGTAATGTGGTAGTGAGTGCCCTCATAAAGTTATTATGCAAAACAGAAATACATGCTAGTGAAATACAGGTAATGTGGTAGTGAGTGCCCTCATAAAGTTATTATGTAAAACAGAAATACGTGATAGTGAAATGCAAGTGATGTGGTGGTGAATAACCTAATAAGGTTATGTAAAATAGAAATACATAATAGTGAAATACAGGTAATGTGGTAGTGAGTGCCCTCATAACGTTTTTATGTAAAATAGGGAATACATGCTATTGAAATACAGGTAATTTGGTAGTGAGTGACTTAATAAAGTTGTTATGTAAAACAGAAAGATGTGATAGTGAAATGCAGGTGATGTGGTAGTGAGTGTCCTCATAAAGTTATTATGTAAAACAGAATTATGTGACAGTGAAATCCAGATAATGTTGTAGTGAGTGCCCTCATAAAGTTATTATGTAAAACAGAATTATGTGACAGTGAAATCCAGATAATGTTGTAGTGAGTGCCCTCATAAAGTTATTATGTAAAACAGAAATACGTGGCAGTGAAATGCAGGTAATGTGGTAGTGAGTGGCATCATAAAGTTATTTATTAAAACAGAAATATGTGGCAGTGAAATGCAGGTAATCTGGTAGTGATTGCCCTCATAAAGTTATTAAGTAAAACAGAAATACGTGATAGTGAAATACAGGTAATGTGGTAATAAGTGCCCTCATAAAGTTGTTATGTAAAACAGAAATACATGTTAGTGAAATGCAGGTGATGTGGTAGTGAGTGCCCTCATAAAGTTATTATGTAAAACAGAAATATGTGATAGTAAAATCCAGGCAATGTGGTAGTGAGTGCAATCATAAAGTTATTATGTAAAACAGGAATTCATGATAGTGAAGTTAAGGTGATGTGGTAGTGAGTGCCATTATAAAGTTATTATGTAAAATAGAAATAAGTGATAGTGAAATTCAGGTGATGTGTTAGTGAGTGACTTCATTAAGTTATTATGTAAAACAGAAATACATGATAGTGAAATACAGGTAATGTGGTAGTGAGTGCCCACATAACGTTATTATGTAAAGCAGGAACAGATGCTAGTGAAATACAGGTAATGTGGTAGTGAGTGCCCTGATAAAGTTATTATGTAAAACAGAAATACGTGATAGTGAAATGCAGGTAATGTGGTAGTGAGTGCCCTCATAAAGTTATTATGTAAAACAGGAATACATGATAGTGAAATGCAGGTGATGTGGTAGTGAGTGCCCTCATAAAGTTATTATGTAAAACAGAAATATGTGATAGTGAAATGCAGGTGATGTGGTAGTGAGTGCCCTCATAAAGTTATTATGTAAAACAGAAATACATGATAGTGAAATACAGGTAATGTGGTAGTGAGTGCCCTCATAAAGTTATTATGTAAAACAGAAATACATGATAGTGAAATGCAAGTAATGTGGTAGTGAGTGCCCTCATAAAGTTATTATGTAAAACAGAAATACGTGATAGTGAAATGCAGGTAATGTGGTAGTGAGTGCCCTCATAAAGTTATTATGTAAAGCAGGAATACATGCTAGTGAAATACAGGTAATGTGGTAGTGAGTGCCCTCATAAAGTTATTATGTAAAACAGAAATACATGCTAGTGAAATACAGGTAATGTGGTAGTGAGTGCCCTCATAAAGTTATTATGTAAAACAGAAATACTTGATAATGAAATGCAAGTAAGGTTGTAGTGAGTGGCCTCATAAAGTTATTATGTAAAACAGAAATTCATGATAGTGAACTGCAGGTGATGTAGTGGTGAATGCCCTCATAAAGTTATCATGTAAAACAGAAATGTGATAGTGAAATGCAGGTGATGTGGTAGTGAGTGCCCTCATAAAGTTATTATGTAAAACAGAAATACATGATAGTGAAATGCAGGTAATGTGGTAGTGAGTGCCCTCATAAAGTTATTATGTAAAACAGAAATACATGATAGTGAAATGCAGGTAATGTGGTAGTGAGTGCCCTGATAAAGTTATTATGTAAAACAGAAATATGTAAAAATGAAATGCAGGTGATGTGGTAGTGAGTGCCCTCATAAAGTTATTATGTAAAACAGGAATTCATGATAGTAAAATGCAGGTGATGTGGTGGTGAATGCCCTCATAAAGTTATTATGTAAAACAGAAATACGTGATAGTGAAATGCAGGTGATGTGGTAGTGAGTGCCCTCATAAAGTTATTATGTAAAACAGAAATACATGATAGTGAAATAAAGGTAATGTGGTAGTGAGTGCCCTCATAAAGTTATTATGTAAAAAAGAAATACATGATAGTGAAATGCAGGTAATGTGGTAGTGAGTGCCCTGTTAAAGTTATTATGTAAAACAGAAATATGTGATAGTGAAATGCAGGTGATGTGGTAGTGAGTGCCCTCATAAAGTTATTATGTAAAACAGAAATACGTGATAGTGAAATGCAGGTAATGTGGTAGTGAGTGCCCTCATAAAGTTATTATGTAAAACAGAAATACATGATAGTGAAATGCAGGTAATGTGGTAGTGAGTGCCCTCATAAAGTTATTATGTAAAACAGAAATATGTGATAGTGAAATGCAGGTAATGTGGTAGTGAGTGCCCTCATAAAGTTATTATGTAAAACAGAAATACGTGATAGTGAAATACAGGTAATGTGGTAGTGAGTGCCCTCATAAAGTTATTATGTAAAACAGAAATATGTGATAGTGAAATGCAGGTAATGTGGTAGTGAGTGCCCTCATAAAGTTATTATGTAAAACAGAAATACGTGATAGTGAAATGCAGGTGATGTGGTAGTGAGTGCCCTTATAAAGTTATTATGTAAAACAGAAATAAGTGATAGTGAAATGCAGGTGATGTGTTAGTGAGTGACCTCATAAAGTTATTATGTAAAACAGGAATTCATGATAGTAAAATGTTGTAGTGAGTCCCCTCATAAGGTTATTATGTAAAACAGAAATACGTGATAGTGAAATGCAGGTAATGTGGTAGTGAGTGCCCTCATAAAGTTATTATGTAAAACAGAAATATGTGATAGTGAAATGCAGGTAATGTGGTAGTGAGTGCCCTCATAAAGTTATTATGTAAAACAGAAATATGTGATAGTGAAATGCAGGTGATGTGGTAGTGAGTGCCCTCATAAAGTTATTATGTAAAACAGAAATACATGATAGTGAAATACAGGTAATGTGGTAGTGAGTGCCCTCATAAAGTTATTATGTAAAGCAGGAATACATGCTAGTGAAATACAGGTAATGTGGTAGTGAGTGCCCTCATAAAGTTATTATGTAAAACAGAAATACATGATAGTGAAATACAGGTAATGTGGTAGTGAGTGCCCTCATAAAGTTATTATGTAAAACAGAAATATGTGATAGTGAAATGCAGGTGATGTGGTAGTGAGTGCCCTCATAAAGTTATTATGTAAAACAGAAATACGTGATAGTGAAATGCAGGTAATGTGGTAGTGAGTGCCCTCATAAAGTTATTATGTAAAACAGAAATATGTGATAGTGAAATGCAGGTAATGTGGTAGTGATTGCCCTCATAAATTTTTTATGTAAAACAGAAATACATAATGTGGTAGTGTCATCATAAAGTTATTATGTAAAACAGAAATATGTGATAATGAAATGCAGGTAATGTGGTAGTGAGTGCCCTCATAAAGTTATTATGTAAAACAGAAATATGTGATAGTGAAATGCAGGTAATGTGGTAGTGAGTGCCCTCATAAAGTTATTATGTAAAACAGAAATACGTGATAGTGAAATGCAGGTGATGTGGTAGTGAGTGCCCTCATAAAGTTATTATGTAAAACAGAAATATGTGATAGTGAAATGCAGGTAATGTGGTAGTGAGTGCCCTCATAAAGTTATTATGTAAAACAGAAATACGTGATAGTAAAATGCAGGCAATGTGGTAGTGAGTGCCATCATAAAGTTATTATGTAAAACAGGAATTCATGATAGTGAAATGAAGGTGATGTGGTAGTGAGTGCCCTTATAAAGTTATTATGTAAAACAGAAATAAGTGATAGTGAAATGCAGGTGATGTGGTAGTGAGTGACCTCATAAAGTTATTATGTAAAACAGGAATTTGTGATAGTAAAATGCAGGTGATGTGGTGGTGAATGCCCTCATAAAGTTATTACTTAAAACAGAAGTATGTGGTAGTGAGTGCCCTCATAAAGTTATTATGTAAAACAGAAATAAGTGATAGTGAAATGCAGGTGATGTGGTAGTGAGTGCCCTCATAAAGTTATTATGTAAAACAGAAATACATGATAGTGAAATGCAGGTGATGTGGTAGTGAGTGCCCTCATAAAGTTATTATGTAAAACAGAAATACATGATAGTGAAATGCAGGTAATGTGGTAGTGAGTGCCCTCATAAAGTTATTATGTAAAACAGAAATACATGATAGTGAAATGCAGGTGATGTGGTAGTGAGTGCCCTCATAAAGTTATTATGTAAAACAGAAATACATGATAGTGAAATGCAGGTAATGTGGTAGTGAGTGCCCTCATAAAGTTATTATGTAAAACAGAAATACATGATAGTGAAATGCAGGTAATGTGGTAGTGAGTGCCCTCATAAAGTTATTATGTAAAACAGAAATATGTGATAGTGAAATGCAGATAATGTGGTAGTGACTGACCTCATAAAGTTATTATGTAAAACAAAAATAAGTTTTTAGTGAGTGCTGGTGATGTGATAGTGAGTGCCCTCATAAAGTTATTATGTAAAACAGAAATACATGATAGTGAAATGCAGGTGATGTGGTAGTGAGTGCCCTCATAAAGTTATTATGTAAAACAGAAATACGTGATAGTGAAATGCAGGTGATGTGGTAGTGAGTGCCCTCATAAAGTTATTATGTAAAACAGAAATACATGATAGTGAAATACAGGTAATGTGGTAGTGAGTGCCCTCATAAAGTTATTATGTAAAACAGAAATACATGATAGTGAAATGCAGGTGATGTGGTAGTGAGTGCCCTCATAAAGTTATTATGTAAAACAGAAATACGTGATAGTGAAATGCAGGTAATGTGGTAGTGAGTGCCCTCATAAAGTTATTATGTAAAACAGAAATACATGATAGTGAAATGCAGGTAATGTGGTAGTGAGTGCCCTCATAAAGTTATTATGTAAAACAGAAATATGTGATAGTGAAATGCAGGTAATGTGGTAGTGAGTGCCCTCATAAAGTTATTATGTAAAACAGGAATATGTGATAGTGAAATGCAGGTGATGTGGTAGTGAGTGCCCTCATAAAGTTATTATGTAAAACAGAAATACGTGATAGTGAAATGCAGGTAATGTGGTAGTGAGTGCCCTCATAAAGTTATTATGTAAAATAAAATACATGATAGTGAAATGCAGGTAATGTGGTAGTGAGTGCCCTCATAAAGTTATTATGTAAAACAGAAATACATGATAGTGAAATGCAGGTAATGTGGTAGTGAGTGCCCTCATAAAGTTATTATGTAAAACAGAAATATGTGATAGTGAAATGCAGGTAATGTGGTAGTGAGTGCCCTCATAAAGTTATTATGTAAAAAAGAAATACATGATAGTGAAATGCAGGTAATGTGGTAGTGAGTGCCCTCATAAAGTTATTATGTAAAACAGAAATACATGATAGTGAAATGCAGGTAATGTGGTAGTGAGTGCCCTCATAAAGTTATTATGTAAAACAGAAATACATGATAGTGAAATACAGGTAATGTGGTAGTGAGTGCCCTCATAAAGTTATTATGTAAAACAGAAATACATGATAGTGAAATGCAGGTAATGTGGTAGTGAGTGCCCTCATAAAGTTATTATGTAAAACAGAAATACATGATAGTGAAATGCAGGTGATGTGGTAGTGAGTGCCCTCATAAAGTTATTATGTAAAACAGAAATATGTGATAGTGAAATGCAGGTAATGTGGTAGTGAGTGCCCTCATAAAGTTATTATGTAAAACAGAAATACGTGATAGTGAAATGCAGGTAATGTGGTAGTGAGTGCCCTCATAAAGTTATGTAAAACAGAAATACATGATAGTGAAATGCAGGTAATGTGGTAGTGAGTGCCCTCATAAAGTTATTATGTAAAACAGAAATATGTGATAGTGAAATACAGGTAATGTGGTAGTGAGTGCCCTCATAAAGTTATTATGTAAAACAGAAATACATGATAGTGAAATGCAGGTGATGTGGTAGTGAGTGCCCTCATAAAGTTATTATGTAAAACAGAAATACATGATAGTGAAATACAGGTAATGTGGTAGTGAGTGCCCTCATAAAGTTATTATGTAAAACAGAAATACATGATAGTGAAATGCAGGTAATGTGGTAGTGAGTGCCCTCATAAAGTTATTATGTAAAACAGAAATAAGTGATAGTGAAATGCAGGTGATGTGGTAGTGAGTGCCCTCATAAAGTTATTATGTAAAACAGAAATACATGATAGTGAAATGCAGGTGATGTGGTAGTGAGTGCCCTCATAAAGTTATTATGTAAAACAGAAATACATGATAGTGAAATGCAGGTAATGTGGTAGTGAGTGCCCTCATAAAGTTATTATGTAAAACAGAAATATGTGATAGTGAAATGCAGGTGATGTGGTAGTGAGTGCCCTCATAAAGTTATTATGTAAAACAGAAATACATGATAGTGAAATGCAGGTAATGTGGTAGTGAGTGCCCTCATAAAGTTATTATGTAAAACAGAAATACATGATAGTGAAATGCAGGTGATGTGGTAGTGAGTGCCCTCATAAAGTTATTATGTAAAACAGAAATACATGATAGTGAAATGCAGGTAATGTGGTAGTGAGTGCCCTCATAAAGTTATTATGTAAAACAGAAATATGTGATAGTGAAATGCAGGTGATGTGGTAGTGAGTGCCCTCATAAAGTTATTATGTAAAACAGAAATATGTGATAGTGAAATGCAGGTGATGTGGTAGTGAGTGCCCTCATAAAGTTATTATGTAAAACAGAAATATGTGATAGTGAAATGCAGGTAATGTGGTAGTGAGTGCCCTCATAAAGTTATTATGTAAAACAGAAATACGTGATAGTGAAATGCAGGTGATGTGGTAGTGAGTGCCCTCATAAAGTTATTATGTAAAACAGAAATACATGATAGTGAAATGCAGGTAATGTGGTAGTGAGTGCCCTCATAAAGTTATTATGTAAAACAGAAATACATGATAGTGAAATGCAGGTAATGTGGTAGTGAGTGCCCTCATAAAGTTATTATGTAAAACAGAAATACGTGATAGTGAAATGCAGGTAATGTGGTAGTGAGTGCCCTCATAAAGTTATTATGTAAAACAGAAATACATGATAGTGAAATGCAGGTAATGTGGTAGTGAGTGCCCTCATAAAGTTATTATGTAAAACAGAAATATGTGATAGTGAAATGCAGGTAATGTGGTAGTGAGTGCCCTCATAAAGTTATTATGTAAAACAGAAATACATGATAGTGAAATACAGGTAATGTGGTAGTGAGTGCCCTCATAAAGTTATTATGTAAAACAGAAATACGTGATAGTGAAATGCAGGTGATGTGGTAGTGAGTGCCCTCATAAAGTTATTATGTAAAACAGAAATATGTGATAGTGAAATGCAGGTGATGTGGTAGTGAGTGCCCTCATAAAGTTATTATGTAAAACAGAAATACGTGATAGTGAAATGCAGGTAATGTGGTAGTGAGTGCCCTCATAAAGTTATTACCTAAAACAGAAGTATGTGGTAGTGAGTGCCCTCATAAAGTTATTATGTAAAACAGAAATACTTGATAGTGAAATGCAGGTGATGTGGTAGTGAGTGCCCTCATAAAGTTATTATGTAAAACAGAAATATGTGATAGTGAAATGCAGGTGATGTGGTAGTGAGTGCCCTCATAAAGTCATCATGTAAAACAGGAATACATGATAGTGAAATGTAGTTGATGTGGTAGTGAGTGACCTCATAAAGTTATTATGTAAAACAGAAATATGTAATAGTGAAATGCAGGTGATGTGGTAGTGAGTGCCCTCATAAAGTTATTATGTAAAACAGAAATACATGATAGTGAAATGCAGGTGATGTGGTAGTGAGTGCCCTCATAAAGTTATTATGTAAAACAGAAATACATGATAGTGAAATGCAGGTAATGTGGTAGTGAGTGCCCTCATAAAGTTATTATGTAAAACAGAAATACATGATAATGAAATGCAGGTAATGTGGTAGTGAGTGCCCTCATAAAGTTATTATGTAAAAAAGAAATACATGATAGTGAAATGCAGGTGATGTGGTAGTGAGTGCCCTCATAAAGTTATTATGTAAAACAGAAATATGTGATAGTGAAATGCAGGTGATGTGGTAGTGAGTGCCCTCATAAAGTTATTATGTAAAACAGAAATACATGATAGTGAAATGCAGGTGATGTGGTAGTGAGTGCCCTCATAAAGTTATTATGTAAAACAGAAATATGTGATAGTGAAATGCAGGTGATGTGGTAGTGAGTGCCCTCATAAAGTTATTATGTAAAACAGAAATATGTGATAGTGAAATGCAGGTGATGTGGTAGTGAGTGCCCTCATAAAGTTATTATGTAAAACAGAAATACATGATAGTGAAATGCAGGTAATGTGGTAGTGAGTGCCCTCATAAAGTTATTATGTAAAACAGAAATACATGATAGTGAAATGCAGGTAATGTAGTAGTGAGTGCCCTCATAAAGTTATGTAAAAATGAAATATGATAGTGAAATGCAGGTAATGTGTTAGTGAGTGCCCTTATAAAGTTATTATGTAAAACAGAAATACATGATAGTAAAGTGCAGGCAATGTGGTAGTGAGTGCCCTCATAAGGTTATTATGTAAAACAGAAATACGTGATAGTGAAATGCAGGTAATGTGTTAGTGAGTGCCCTCATAAAGTTATTATGTAAAACAGAGAACGTGATAGTGAAATACAGGTGATGTGGTAGTGAGTGCCCTCATAAAGTTATTATGTAAAACAGAAATATGTGATAGTGAAATGCAGGTGATGTGGTAGTGAGTGCCCTCATAAAGTTATTATGTAAAACAGAAATACTTGATAGTGAAATGCAGGTAATGTGGTAGTGAGTGCCCTTATAAAGTTATTATGTAAAAATGAAATAAGTGATAGTGAAATGCAGGTGAAGTGGTAGTGAGTGCCCTCATAAAGTTATTATGTAAAACAGGAATACATGCTAGTGAAATACAGGTGATGTGGTATTGAGTGCCCTCATAAAGTTATTATGTAAAACAGAAATACATGATAGTGAAATGCAGGTGATGTGGTAGTGAGTGCCCTCATAAAGTTATTATGTAAAACAGAAATACATGATAGTGAAATGCAGGTAATGTGGTAGTGAGTGCCCTCATAAAGTTATTATGTAAAACAGAAATAAGTGATAGTGAAATGCAGGTGATGTGGTAGTGAGTGCCCCGATAAAGTTATTATGTAGAACAGAAATATGTAAAAATGAAATGCAGGTGACATGGTAGTGAGTGCCCTCATAAAGTTATCATGCAAAACAGGGATACATGATAGTGAAATGTAGGTGATGTAGTAGTGAGTGCCCTCATAAAGTTATTATGTAAAACAGAAATACATGATAGTGAAATGCAGGTGATGTGGTAGTGAGTGCCCTCATAAAGTTATTATGTAAAACAGAAATACGTGATAGTGAAATGCAGGTAATGTGGTAGTGAGTGCCCTCATAAAGTTATTATGTAAAAAAGAAATACATGATAGTGAAATGCAGGTGATGTGGTAGTGAGTGCCCTCATAAAGTTATTATGTAAAACAGAAATACATGATAGTGAAATGCAGGTGATGTGGTAGTGAGTGCCCTCATAAAGTTATTATGTAAAACAGAAATACATGATAGTGAAATGCAGGTAATGTGGTAGTGAGTGCCCTCATAAAGTTATTATGTAAAACAGAAATACATGATAGTGAAATGCAGGTGATGTGGTAGTGAGTGCCCTCATAAAGTTATTATGTAAAACAGAAATACTTGATAGTGAAATGCAGGTGATATGGTAGTCAGTGCCCTCATAAAGTTATTATGTAAAACAGAAATATGTGATAGTGAAATGCAAGTAATGTGGTAGTGAGTGCCCTCATAAAGTTATTATGTAAAACAGGAATTCGTGATAGTGAAATGAAGGTGATGTGCCAGTGAGTGCCCTCATAAAGTTATTATGTAAAACAGAAATACTTTATAGTGAAATGCAGGTGATGTGGTAGTGAGTACCTTGATAAAGTTACTGTTTTGTTCCACTTGAATAACTACACAACACCGAATGACATTTGACGACCTTTATTAGACTTCCATAAACATGATTGTAACCAATAATGATAAATTTCAACCACAAACATGATTCAAGTGATAATAACATCAATGAAAGAAAAACATAAAATAACCATAAGGCAGTGTAACCAACTCACCCTTGATAAGCAGCATCCCACAGTTGCTCACTTATCTTTGCACTAACAAAGCAGCATTACCCCGCTCACCTTCAATTTACTGAATTACTCCACCATCCAAATAAGCAGCTTAGCTTGCTTATTAACTTATCCAAAAGAGCAACCGCTCACTTTCCTTTCCATCTTATTGAAATGCACATCCCACACCAGAGAGAGAGCAGAAGAGGGGCAAGCCTGCCCCTCTTCTCCATCCACCAGCCTGACCAGGCTGTTCCTCTCTCTGACCAAACTTCCAGCAACCTAGCCACAGTAAGACACTAGGTCAAACATCATTTGGTGTACCCAACCTCCATAGCCCAGTTAGATCCAAATCATTACCTCCTAACCCTATACATAAATCACAAAAACAGCCGAGTACCTAAAACTAAAACAAATCACTGACCCCAAACATCACAACAACTACCCATTATAAACAATAACACACTTAAACCACCATCATGGCCAGTAGCAATATGACCTCAAAACACCACCATCATGGCCAGCATCACCCACAAGAAACTAAACCAGGCAAAAACTAACAACACAATATACTAGCAAACTAGAGAATTCCCAATGCCGCCAGATAACAGAAGGTCCATGACACATTATTACCATCCAGGTTGTAGTGAATAAACCCAACCCAGTTTCTCCAGAAATTGCAGTAACTCAAAGCTGAGTCATCCTATCAAACCCCCACATCTAGATTACAAGCCTAATTTACTTAATGCAACCTGCTAATCCCTACCCTAATGTCTGCCACACTGTCTGACCCTTTCCATCGAAGACCCCTGCTACCCCTAAAACAGTGTAAAATTTAACCCTGTTGTTCCTCACACAAGATCAAACACATTACCTTGTGACAACAGGTAAGAAAAAACACAACAAATCAAATAACTCCATATTCAGCTGCACTGCTGGCACCCCATGACCTTTCATACCACTCCATCAGCTGAATCCTCATCACCTTCTACTCTTGCCTGTCGAGTCCACATTTCTACAATCCGCCAAGAAATACCAACTCTACATGTCCCCATTTGCACTCAGTGATCTGTAACAGAAAAGACCATAAGTATTCCACACACTCATAATCCAGTTTCTTAATGACCATTAAACACCACCAGTGGAATATCTCATTCATCTACCTAAAATGCAGACACTTCCATGTGCAGCAAAACCCCTGAAAATTAAGGTGTCCTAACATGATTCCCATAGAATAACCTCCCAACTCACATAGTAACATTACAACATACTCATATGAAATAAAACATTATATAAAAAGTCTTATTCAATAAATAAAATTATCACTCTTCTACAATGAAAGAGGTCTCTACAAAATAACAATTAAACAAAGAAAATTAAAGCCATCCCCACTGCTGCTACCACATACTATCATCTCATGAACCTCCATTTCCCAAACCAACCCCCGCAACAAAAACTTCTCTTCCACCCCCCCAATCGTCCTTCCTGACATCCCACAGACTGTAAACCAACCCTCAATTATGCTCTCTAACCCCGCACCTCCTGCCACATTTATAAACAAGTGCTAATTCCCCTAAACAAACCTATCTGAAACCCCAACCCAAGGCACCACAATAGTAAACAATGTACCAACTTGTTAACCCTCACCCGAAAGAGACCCAAACAACCAATCCCCCACAAGTATGCCCTGACCCACTCCTCCTGCTACACACTCACAAACCTGCAAAACCCATCAAGCCCTCCTACTTTGAAAGCCATACCTATAACATACTATCTCCTATTAGTCCCAGGAAATAAATAAATAATGAGCAAACTAACTAAATACCTTACTTAAACCTTCTAGTACTGCATAGCCCACAAAGGACCCAGCTCCTCTAACCCACGATGCTCCATCAACCTCACCTACTTTAAAGTCATACATATGATCCAACACTTATTGCTATCAGTCCAAAGCACAAGTCAAATGCTGCACACGAGGAGCACACTTGTCACAGATTTGAAACAAACCACAAATACACCCCAGAGGTTCCTCAGATAACCCAGTAAGCCAAATGCCATGGATGCTGCATGTAGCACTTGGCTAGCTTGTGAGAGCCCTAGATCTAGTAGCATAGTAACTTCCTTTGGTCCTATGATTATTGTGATTCCACCCCACCTGTGGGAACCCCATACTCCCCATATACAATCCCTGACCCTGCTTTACTATGCCCCCAACATGCCTCCTCAGTTGCCCCCAGACTACCCCAAGGTACCAACTCTGACATGGCTTAATGAGCACCAAATAAAACAGGACTACCTATGGCCTCATTGTGCCCACTCCAGCACCCAAAACATCCATCCCAACAGAATCCCTTACCTTTCAAAGCAACTTCTTTCAGGCCACTGACTGTTGGTCACTCTACACTCTCCCATCTGTGATCTCACTGGGACATCGACTGCAACAGCCGCTATCTTCTTTTGCCCACTTGCTTCCAGTCACTGGCTGATGCCTGCTTTGCACTTCCCCACCTGGTAAGACCACAGCCTTCACACCATCAGCTGATATGACCTCTGCGCTGAACCATCTGAGACCGCAATTGCATAACACTCAAACTGATAAAAGACCCTTCATAGCACCACCATCTGCAAAGAAAAAATGAAACGTAAGTCATATGAAACAAACATCCTGATACAACCTAGACCCCCTTTATCTTCCTCCCCAACTCTCTGCCAGCCTCATCATACACAACCAACCCACTAAACTCCCTCTCCCAGGCAGTCAAACTCATAGCCCATGAAACATTCAAAAACCCCTTCTAATTTTGTCAGGTGTCTGAAAGCACAAAGGAAATATGTTTATATATAACTCTCCCTGTCCCCTTTAGCGATAACATCTTGAATATGTTATCACCCTGCAATATTTAGTAGTTAAAGTAGGTACCGACATGCCGACCATGGTCTCCCCACTGACATCACCATGACTGTCCTAACCCACCCATGCTGTGCTGTCACAGCTCACTGATCATTCCCCCACCCATACAAAAGTAAAGGCTAGAACATGGAAACAGTCCATGAGCCAAGTCTCCTGCTATGAGCTGTAAATTACAGTGGGCAACAGCTCCATGCCTGTAACCAATGCAGTGACAAGATCTTTATGAAGAAAGGATTGCATGATGAAGAGAATAGATTCAAGAAGCAGCAATGTATGTAGAGCATATGGGACAGAAATTTAACTACATTGTCCTAGATGTAGGAGTAGCCAGACAAAATACCTAAAAGCTCTACCTTATGAAGAATACAACTCCTCTCTCTGGCTTGCTGACATTCAGTAATATGCTTGGGTACATACAATTGGACAAAGCCGATATGAGAAAGTAACATAACATATATAGAGACTCAAGCTTATACAGAAATTCACTACCGCAAACCTAATAGGTTTGCACAAGCAGGAAACTTGCATAGGGGTAGCAGCATTCCTCCTACCTGAAACCCTAATGTCTGACATTCCTAACAGCATTATCTCATGACTTGCCAGTACTTCACCAGAAAACCCTATTCTATCATAAACGGACCAAACTCCAGACATTCTACAAAGATCTGTGCGGTAGAAGGCATACCTCTCAACCTGTTGGTACCAGAAATCTAAACAAAGACACGAATAATGGAGAGCAGAGGCCTAAAACAGGGACACATAAATATCGCTCTTATAAACTTATAAAGTAATAGGGACACTTAAATATTGCTCTTATAAACTTATAGAATGGAGAAAATACAACTACGCTGTAACACGAATTCTATGAGGGATATGAAGGCTGAAACTCAAATAGGTGCTGTTATTTACTTCTGCCCTCAATGGTTTGCCAAAGATTTGCCAACACACCACCATTTGAAGATCACAGACCAGATATCCAAGCCCAAAAGAAGTATAACCCTGCACCCCCCATGGCCATCCGTGCCTCTGCTACATGCACAGAAAACTGGTAAGCAAAAATTCAGCAAACACACAGAAACAATAGTAACAACAATGAGGAATCACAATCAGTTTTTTTTAGATCAGCCAGTGTTAAGGAGGTCAGAAAGAATAAGAGAAAGACAGAGTAGTCACAAATATCCCCCACACAATCACTACAACAAGGGGGAACAGAGAATGAATTCTTGGTACAGATAGATAATTTTCATACTTCAGTTCCTAACAATGTTAATGTTAACAATTTGATCACTAACCAAGAATTTGGTGACTGTTCAGTCACAAAATATTCAGGCTTCAGTGTATACAACTATACTAAACATAATATTGACAAGAACTATTTAGAATTATTTAGGAAAGGTTTTAACTTTGTACCTTCTTTTCATTTAGACATTGGTAGTGTGTTGATTAATTTGAAACTATACACCAGACTTTTAAATTTAAAAATATTCTTTTATTACACTAATAATCCTATTTTAGATTCTGTACATTTTACTCCTAAGCGTCACAGTACTTTCATCCCCCCACAACACTTTTTAATTCAGACTTTTGAGAAACTCTGTGAAAATCAAATTAGAAGAGTTTTAAACAAAAAAAACGGTTACAAAACACAATTTGACCTCAGCAGAACAGTTCTGCCTAAAAGAATTAACCACCTCTGATCAATACAGGATTATGAAACCAGATAAAGGGGGTGGGGTGGTCATTATGTTGAATATTGATTACTTTAAAAGAATGGCAGAATTATTAGATGACAATGACACTTATGAAAAAGTGACTAGGTACCAAGTTAACAAAGCATACACCAAAATTGATTGGATAACCTACGAGTATTTGATGGATGCAAGAATTGATCAGAACATTTTCAAATACATCACTGTGGAATTCCCTATTACACCTTCAATTTTTGGGATTCCCAAAATCCATAAGGATATACACCACCCCCCATTCAGACCCATTGTGTCAGCAAAAGGCTCAAAAACTGAAGCTCTAGCAGCCTTTGTAGATTTCAAATGCAAAGACATTTTGAAAAGTTTACCACACATTCTTAGAGATTCATGGCATTGTTTGGAACGAGTTAGAGAATTCTCAAAAAACTTTGATTTTAAATCCTATTTTTTATGGCTACAATAGATGTTGTTAATCTTTTTTCAGCTATTCCACACGATAAGGGGACGGAAATGTTTGAAATTTGCCTTAACACACACAAAAGACTTAATTTCACTGAAAACCGTTTACTCACTGAAATGCTTGAACTGGTTTTAGAGAACAACTTTGTATATTTTAATAATGATTACTACATACAGAAAAAAGGTGTTGCTATGGGGGCTAGATGTGCCCCCGTATATGCGAATTTAGTTTTAGCACAATGGGAATCTGAATCTATTTTCTCCAGTATTTACTGGCAGAAGATTTTACTTTATCTGCGTTATTTGGATGACATTTTGATTTTTTGGGGGGGATCTAAGGAAGAGTTTAATGATTTTATTACTTTTTTAGGACAATCTACTGATTT